>NC_134692.1:22047851-22369101 GCF_050947455.1 Rhinoderma darwinii | reverse complement strand
CTATCTATCTATCTATCTATCTATCTATCATCTATCTATTTATCTTTCTCATATCTATCTATCTATCTATCTATCTATCTATCTATCTATCTATCTATCTATCTATCTATCTCATATCTATCTATCTATCTATCTATCTATCTATCTATCTATCTATCTATCTATCTATCTATCTATCTATCTATCTATCTATCTATCTATCTATCTATCTCATATCTATCTATCTATCTATCTATCTATCTATCTATCTATCTATCTCATATCTATCTATCTATCTATCTATCTATCTATCTATCTATCTATCTATCTATCTATCTATCTATCTATCTATCTATCTCATATCTATCTATCTCATATCTATCTATCTATCTATCTATCTATCTATCTATCTATCTATCTATCTATCTATCTATCTATCTATCTATCTATCTATCTATCTATCTATCTATCTATCTATCTATCTATCTATCTATCTATCGTCTGTCTACTTATATATACAGTAAAACTCCTTTAATCCAGCCTTTGATAATCCAGAAATTCAGATAACTCAGCATCCATCTGAAATGGGCCTTAGGCATATGGAAAAATATTTAACCTAACAATCAAACTTACTTCATCATTAACACTTTACAAGTATTATTATTATAATATTTAACTCAGGCCGCTTAATTAGCAGAATTGATTCAATATACCAAGTACTTTTTAGAAAATATTGATCATCATTCCCTAATCTCCACACTTAAAGGACTATGAGGGCAATTTATTAAGCCCCACATTTCATACGTCAGTCTCAATATCTGTGCACCAGAAAGGAAAAATTTCTGGCGGTAAATTATAGTAAATGTGTTGCACTGTGGGTGGCCCAGCCCACTTCTGCTAACCTCCACCCACTTTTTGAAAACTGGCGGAGGCGTAAAAGCACCCAAACATTTTTGGGTGCAAATTGACATTTTTGATGCATTTTTTACTTTTCTGGCATATAAAAGTTGATAAACTTCCCCCTCTATACCCAGAATTATGTAATTAGAGTTAATTAAAGACAACGTAGGATGCACTTAAAGTTTCTAATACTTTATATCTGATCCCTGAGCTCCGATCTTGGGGGCCCACATTACAGACAGGGCCCTACAAACAAGAAAGACTTGGGGATTAATTTCAGTGAAGCCAAGGCTTCGTAGGTTTCTGACACCTTTTCACGGACATCAATGGATGTTCATCCGTTCCAAGTTATGGAAATAAACAAATGAGTGGCTGATCCACACTGGCCATACACAGAATTATTGAATATCCCAGAAACCCAATGGTGTCAAAATGAAAAAATATGAGGGAAGGAAATTGCATCCACAGTCAGCCATTTTTGAGTTATAAAACTTAGTGTTATGGTCACCCGGTCACCCATCTACATACAAAGATGCACTGACCCTTCTGTGTTCTCTCCTCTTCATGGAGTTTTTAATCATTTTAATGGAAGGAGCAATCAGGTAGAAAATAGATGAAGATGAGATGACAAGATGGCACATGTTAAGTAAAAACTAACTTCTAAGTGGTTAATTCCGTAATTTGTAATTGACAGTGAGAAATCCTGTCTGCCGTCTATTATATGCTAATAATATTATATTCTATATAATTGTCAGCAGTCTCGGTGATGCTTCCTTGGAGTCTACTCCTCAATATCTGTCGTCTCTCATATGCTTAAACCGAGCTATAATATTAGGAAAAAGGAATCTCGAAAGTATCACATTTCTTAATAGTAAAATTGAATTCCTTCATGATACCAGAATCCATCTGCTTTAACATTTCCAACTAATTATGAATTGAATATTAGTGCTTTTTAATGCTAATCTGCTGAGCTCCTAACAGAAAATCAATAATTATTAGGGGTATGAAAGGGAAGGGACGGCCTCAGAAATGGCTTCTGGGAAACTAAATACAGATAAAATATAAAACGACATAAATAGAAAAACACAATAACAAAACAAATCTGTTCTTAAGAACAGATGAGGCTGATATTTATATATTATAGAGATTACGGAGCCTGCACGGCGGGACACGAAGCCCTATGGATCCATACAACTTGCAGTTTGTACTGTTATACAGCTAGGTGCATAGAGCCTGAGGGTATGTTCACACGCACTAATTACAGACGTAATTCGGGCGTTTTTGCCCCGAATTACGTCCGAAAATAGCGCCTCAATAGCGTTGACAGACATCTGCCCATTGAAAGCAATGGGCAGATGTTTGTCTGTTCACACGAGGCGTAATTTACGCGCCGCTGTCAAAAGACGGCGCGTAAATAGACGCCCGCGTCAAAGAAGTGACCTGTCACTTCTTTGGCCGTAATTGGAGCCGTTATTCATTGACTCCAATGAATAGCAGCGCCAATTACGTCCGTAATGGACGCGGCGTTCAAGCGCCTGCACATGCCGTTACGGCTGAAATTACGGGGATGTTTTCAGGCTGAAACATCCCCGTAATTTCAGCCGTTACGGACGCCCTCGTGTGAACATACCCTTAGGGTATGTGCACACGTAGTGACCAAAAACTTCTGAAAATACAGAGCTGTTTTCAAGGGAAAACAGCCCCTGATTTTCAGACGTTTTTTGAGCAACTCACGTTTTTCGTGGTGTTTTTCGCGCCGTTTTCGCTGCGTTTTTTACGTCCGTTTTTGGAGCTGTTTTCATTGGAGTCTATGAGAAAACGGCTCCAAAAACGTCCAAAGAAGTGCCCTGCACTTCTTTTACCGAGGCTGTATTTTTACGCGTCGTCGTTTGACAGCTGTCAAACGACGACGCGTAAATTACAGGTCGTCGGCACAGTACATCGACAAACCCATTCAAATGAATGGGCAGATGTTTGCCGACGTATTGTAGCCCTATTTTCAGGCGTAAAACGAGGCATAATACGCCTCGTTTACGTCTGAAAATAGGTCGTGTGAACCCAGCCTAAGGTTTCATTTGTGAAATGCCATTGTTATTATTGTTAAAGAAACAATTCTAGAAAATTGCAGTATTTGCAGATTATCTCATTGAAGTATATACAGCAGTATTGTAATGTCCGTATTATGGCTGCAAGACCTGCTACTTACAAATAAATCGAGCTTAGATCACCATAGGTTTTATTTAGTCATCTACGTTTGGTTTAATAGGACTGCTGCAATCCCAATATTGTTGCTGTAAGACGACCCTATATACTAGTATACGGCCATAAAAAGCATTTGCAAAAAAATTACCAGTAAATACAAGTCCATAACTAAACTTTTAAAAAACTTTTGACATGTCCTAGTGACATGTCAGAGGCTCTGATCGGTTCAGGTCAGTGTTATGCCACTTCGTTACTGATTGGCTTTCCTTGGAAAGCCAAGCGAGCGGTGTACGGGCTCAAAAACTTTTCATTAAGCCCATACACCGCCCCAAGATAAGCCGATCAGAAACGAAGCAGCACAGCGCTCACCTGAGCGCTTCTGCCACTTTGTTTTAGCGATTGGTGGGGGTTTCAGTGCTCGGACCCTCACCGACCAAAACTTCTGACATGTCACCTTAAGGCTTCGTTCACATCTGCACTAGGGTCCCGTTCCGACGTTCCGTCTGAGCTTTCCGTCGGAACGGGACCCTGACTGATTTCAATGGTGACGGATCCGGTGGCAATGGTTTCCGTTTGTCTCCGTTGTGCAAGGGTTCCATTGTTTTGACAGAATCAATAGCGCGGTCGACTACGCTATTCATTCCGTCAAAACGACGGAACCCTTGCACAACTGAGACAAACGGAAACTATTGGCAGCGGATCCGTCACCATTGAAACCTTTGGTTTCCGTTTGTGTCAGTCAGGGTCCCCGTTCGGACGGAAAGCTCCGACGGAACTGGACCCTAGTGCAGATGTGAACGAAGCCTAACATGTCAAAAGTTTTTTAAAAGTTTAGTAACCCTTTAAATTGTCCTCTTCTTTTAACTCGTTTCCTGGAAATACTTTTCTCTGAGAAAGCTGTGTGGCTACTAATACGGCTTTGGTTTATCAGCCATATTGAAGTGGGGCATGTGTTAAAACATAACCATTGACATAATTGGACATTATGGAAAGTATATGGAAAGTAAACCCAAGTAAAGAATAGAAGAACATATAAACTCCATGTAGATAATTGGCCAAATCATAAATATGGTCATTTCTGACCTTTAAAATTTTTTGTTTTCTTTAATGTAGAAGTGTCATCTTCACATAGTCCTACCACATGGATGTTTTGATTATCTGCTTAGTCTGAGAAAATTTTATGAGAACATTTCTAGGAAATCTTACAGCATTTTCTTCCCCCTAAAATGGATTTATTCTCCTCTATGGGGCCGTACAGTGGGTTTTAGATATATTATTACTGGAATATATATATATATATATATATATATATATATATATATATATTGCCTTCTGGTTGAGCTCCAATGGGGAAGCAAATTTCCAGGAACACTTTCTGCAAACACAGAAAGGTGGCAGGTGCAATAAATACAGTTCTATGTGAACTTACTATAATGGTGAAACTTAAGCGAATACGTCTAAACTTTCACCTACAGTTATTATATATCAGTTGCTTGTCCGTGAGTTCAGAACCTCACAGAGTCCCCCCAAAAAGAAACACCAAAAGTCCTTCTGCATTGCTTTGAACCTTACATCGCCACAATGGCTGACCTAATCATGTGAAGAAAATAAGTTAAAAATACAATTAGAAAATAAACACAAAAAAAAAGAAAATGAAAAAAAAAAAAAAAGAAAGAAATGGTTATACTGTACATCCCCTTAAACTCCTTTTTTAGGTTTTGGCTCACTGTAATTCCGACAGATATAACTTTTTATTTTTTCGTTTACATAGATATATATGTCTTTTTTTGTGGGTCAAGATATATTAGCGGCATTTTGGGGTATTTATCTCTTAGTGTTTAACTTTTATAAATTTTTGGGGGAGAATGCAAAATAAAAAGCACTTCTGCCTCCGTTTACCGTGTGGTATAAAAAATATTTTACCTTTATTCTACAAGTTGTTACGTTTAACTTAATTGTGTCACATAAAATAATTCCACAGACCGTCACCACCAGAAGCATCAGATGTAGAAATGTCCAACAGAGATGACTCTTCATTCACGTCTCATCGCGTATGACCACAGCCTATAACAAAATCCAGTAACAAAGCCAAAGGACGATTCATTCAGCTCTGTATGCTGCTTATTTAAGCAAATTAGTTAAGTGTTTGTGTCAGTCTATCCCAGGCATACAAGAAAATGACATTTATTCATGGCTAAAAAAAAAAAAATTCTTCACCATATTGTGCTTAGTTAAGAGCATTTTCCAGTTTTATATAAAAAATTCTTAATCACTATATAAATTAAAACAATATTCAAAAATGGTGACCGCACTCTAATGCCACCTAAACACTATAATTAAATATGCATTGCTGCTGAATCTACTTACAATAGGGAGGTTCTTAGCGCACATTTTGATCAAATTGTGTAAGTCCACCTGCCATGACAAGGCGGCCTCTAAAAGGTGGGTCCCTACGCTGCTCATACCCCCAGAACTGGGACTAAGCTTACATATACCTGGGGGTGGTAGGAACCAGCATTAAACTAATTAAAATCACCCAGCAATGTATATTTATTTATTTATAGCGTTAAGGAGGCATTAGTGTTCGCAGAGTGCTGACACAAATTTTTGGATAGTGTATTGTTTTGCAGTCTTAGGGTATGTGCACACGTAAAATGCATTTACGTCTGAAATTACGGTGCTGTTTTCAGGAGAAAACAGCTCCTTCATTTCAGACGTAATTGCTCGTCCTCGCATTTTGCGAGGCGTCATTGACGCCCGTAATCTTGAGCTGTTCTTAATTGAATTCAATGAAAAACGGCTCAAATTACGTCCAAAGAAGTGTCCTGCACTTCTTTGCCGAGGCAGTCATTTTACGCGTCGTCGTTTGACAGCTGTCAAATGACGACGCGTAAATCACAGGTCGTCGGCACAGTATGTCGGCAAACCCATTCAATTGAATGGACAGATGTTTGCCGACGTATTGGAGCCGTATTTTCAGGCGTAAATCATGGCATAATACGCCTAGTTTACGCTTGAAAATAGGTAGTGTGAACCCAGCCTTAGGCTTCCTTGTACCTGTATACATGTTTTGTTTAATTTTGTTGGAATGTGCGGATCAAATTTTGTTGTCTCTTATGTGGGGTTGACTGCCTCCATTGTTGATCTTGTACTCCTCCCATTCTGCCCTGGGTGATTTTAATTGTGAGATGTGCTGTCAACATGATAATAATGTATGGGGACGAGCGATCGGAGTAACGACCGCTCGTCCTCATACATAGCTCCTTGTTACAGGAGCAAACGAGCGCCGATCAACGTGCTGTCAAAATTGGCTGGTGTAATAGGGCCTTAAGTGTGCTGATATTTCTAGGGCGGCAACCCCGTAATGATCTGTAATGATCTCCTATGACATCATCAGATTAAGTTTTTATCAATATTTTTTTTTTTTTTAGGTGGTGGGGTCAATTAGTTTGAATGATGGGCCCAGTATCTAGTATCTATAATAAAAAAGGAAACATGTTTGTTATTCTGTGTAAAAAAAAAAGGGAGAATTGATAGAGCTGGAACTCAAAAAGTCCCATATGTTTCATCATCATTTACATCAAAACATTTATTTGGAGCGGGGCAATGTAATCTGTTAGAAGTGCGATTGTGCTACTCATTTAAATAGATTAAAATAAGCTTTTATCTTCATCAGTATTAGAAGCCCCTGGCCCTAAATAAAGAGAGAAGCCTAAAAGAACACTTTATAGAAGTATACAAATGATCTTGGAATGGGTTTATGAGAATAGAATAAGATTAAGGGTTTCTTCCAGAAACAGCACCAATCTTGTCTTGACTATTCTGACCATTGGGTCAAAAAGTGTAGCAGGGAGCAATATCATTACATAGTGGGACATGGGGCTGAATACTTAAAGAGGCTCTGTCACCAGATTTTGCAACCCCTATCTCGTATTGCAGCAGATCGGCGCTGCAATGTAGATAACAGTAACGTTTTGTTTTTTTTAAAAACGAGCATTTTTGCCCAAGTTATGACCATTTTTACATTTATGCAAATGAGGCTTTCTTAAGTACAACTGGGCGTGTTTAAAGTTAAGTACAACTGGGCGTGTATTATGTGCGTACATCTGGGCGTTTTTACTTCTTTTACTAGCTGGGCGTTGTGAATAGAAGCGTATGATGCTGACGAATCAGCATCATCCACTTCTCTTCGTTAACACCCAGCTTCTGGCAGTTCAGACACACAGCGTGTTCTCGAGAGATCACGCTGTGACGTCACTTCCTGCCCCAGGTCCTGCATCATGTCGGACGAGTGAGGACACATCGGCACCAGAGGCTACATTTGATTCTGCAGCAGCATCAGCGTTTGCAGGTAAGTCGATGTAGCTACTTACCTGCAAACGCCGATGCTGCAGCAGAATGAACTGTAGCCTCTGGTGCCGATGTGTCCTCGCTCGTCCGACACGATGCAGGACCTGGGGCAGGAAGTGACGTCACAGCGTAATCTCTCGAGAACACGCTGTGTGTCTGAACTGCCAGAAGCTGGGTGTTAACGAAGAGAAGTGGATGATGCTTCTCGTCACAACGCCCAGCTAGTAAAAGAAGTAAAAACGCCCAGATGTACGCACATAATACACGCCCAGTTGTACTTAACTTTAAACACGCCCAGTTGTACTTAAGAAAGCCTCATTTGCATAAATATAAAAATATAAAAACTTCTAGTCACAATGCCCAGCTAGTAAAACAAGTAAAAACGCCCAGATGTAACACACACAATACACGCCCAGTTGTACTTTAACGTTAAACACGCCCAGTTGTACTTTAGAAAGCCTCATTTGCATAAATATAAAATGGTCATAACTTGGCCAAAAATGCTCGTTTAAAAAAACAAAAAACTTTACTATTATCTACATTGCAGCGCCGATCTGCTGCAATAGGAGATAGGGGTTGCAAAATCTGGTGACAGAGCCTCTTTAATAAAAATTTATAATCAAAAAGGAAAAATAATGAACTGAGAACGGGGCTTACTGTAGTACCACTAGCTGCCATTAGGGAGCAGTATAGTGTACTACACTTTGCGTTCAAAAGAAATAAGTGAACCCCTTAATGACTGCCCATTTCACGGTGGTCATTAAGGGTACTTGTGCCATATTGCCGCCTTTTCGTGGAGCTACGTCATAAACCTGCGACAGGTGTCCCGTACCGGCTAAAGCGGGTGTCAGGCTGTTTAAAGACAACCAGGCTCCTGCTCTAACGGTTGGGATCGAAGTTAGCTCCGATCCTGCACGTGGCATCTAAGTGGTTTCAGAGGGAGGGGTGCTCCCTCTTTCACCCCGTTGGCAACACCAATGGAGCTAAATAAAGTTACTAATAAATAAATTAAAAATCCCAAGTAAAAATTTTTTTTTAAATGCAAAATGCTTTAGGCCCCATGCACACGACCATATTTTTTTCCTCCTAAAAGGGAAAAATACGGGTCCTTTGATACGGGTCCTTTGTCACACGTTTTCAACCCGTATTTAACCCGTATTTACGGACCCGTGCCTGTAAATACGTGTCCGTTGTCATCCGTATCCCACCTGTATCCCACCCGTAAAAAAAACCGGGGGCTGGAACGCCATTTTTTCTCCTTCTCTTTATTCAAAAATTGAAATCCCCTGACGTCGCCTAGCAACACTCCTGTAATTACGAGTGTACACAAATAGCCACCCGTAAGTACGGGAGGCCCATAGACTTCTATGAGCCTGCCCGTGCCATAATTACGGCCTGAATTAGGACATGTTCTATATTTTTCAATGGCCCGGGCACCTTCCCGTAAGCAAAAAGAAGTAAGAGAAGTCTCTGGGCCCGTAATTACGGGCGTTTTTACGGTTGTGTGCATGGGGCCTAATTATGATAAAAACAGAAAAAAATTATAGTCAGGCTACACATAATTGGTATCACTGTATCCATAACTACTCGAACTATAAAACTATTACACTAATTATTGTGGTGAATTGCAAAACATTTGGGGTTGTGGAGCATGAATCATGGCAAAATGGCGGCTGAATAGAAAAAGCATCACATGACCTCAGAGAGGCTTCCCTATAATGTCATGCCAAAATGCACTGTGGTAATCCCTCCCATATATGTTGCTGCACTTTGACATTACATGTCGGTTTGGCGTTAAAGAGCTTGACGTTGGATTTAACTTGGATGCCGTCCTAGAAGACATCAGAGGGTGAGACACGAGTTTTCAGGGCAATCGGGGCAACCGGATCAACCCGAAATTAATTTCTAGAAATTCACTCATGTCTCTTCATTCAATATGTTAAAAAAATTCAGAAATGTTGGGAGAAGACCTTAGAGAAATCCATTGTAAAGGATCTGCCAGACACAGCTTCTGTGTCGACGCCCGTGGGTAATCAGTCTGCACCTGCTCCTATGTCTGAGAGAGGGACACGATCTTCTACAAGTCAGGCTGGGAGGCTGAGGAGTGGGAGAGCCTATCACAGCCTGGCCAGACGGAGCTAACTCCCGCCCTCTGTCTATTTATACCTGTATTTCCTGCTCCTCCTTTGCCTGTGATTCTTTCCTGTTTCCTAGCACTGCTGCTCCTGCTATGATTATTGACCTTGCTTCATTTTGACCATGGCTTTACTGACTACGCTCCTGCTCTGCGATTTGTACCTCGTGCACTCCTAGTTTGACTCGGCTCGTTCACTACTCTTGTTGCTCACTGTGTTGCCGTGGGCAACTGCCCCATTTCCCTTAGCTTCTGTGTACCCTTGTCTGTTTGTCTGTCATGCACATATTGAGCGTAGGGACCGTCGCCCAGTTGTAGTTGCAAGTAGGCAGGGACTGAGTGGCGGGTAGATTAGGGCTCACCTGTCTGTCTCCCTACCTCGTCATTACATCCATGGTATGAAATTATCCTCTTAGATTTCTCTGCTATCTTTTGCCGAGTAACATAAATAAACATTTGTCATTTCATATCTTTTCCTTTCGCAAAAGGCAATTTATTAATTTCATTCAGTAAAGACATTTATCACGGAAAATGCTGCGTGATCACTTCAATCGTCAAGGTATTTGTTCAGTATACTGTATATATTATATCGCATTATACCCAAATAGATCACATATTATAAATGTCCCCACATCTTGCATTGTAATCCTCCACTCATTTTACTTAGGCCGGATTCACACGAGCGTGTGCGTTTTGCGCAGTGTTTTGCGCGCGCAAAAGGCACTTGACAGCTCCGTGTGTCAGCCCCGTATGATGCGCGGCTGCGTGCTTTTCGCGCAGCCGCCATCATTATGACACTCCGTTTGGATGTTTGTAAACAGAAAAGCACGTGGTGCTTTTCTGTTTTCATTCATCCTTTTCACAGCTGTTGTGCGAATCACGCGCGTCCCACGGAAGTGCTTCCGTGTGGCATGCGTGATTTTCACGCACCCATTGACTTCAATGGGTGCGTGATGCGCGAAATACGCTCGAAGAACGGACATGTCGTGAGTTTTTCGCTGCGGACTCTCGCTGCGTAAAAATCACGCAACTGTCTGCAAGGCCCCATAGACTAATATAGGTCCGTGCGACGCGCGTGAAAGTCACACGCGTTGCACCAACGTATATCCCGTTTGTCTGAATAAGCCCTTAAACAAATAAAACTGGCCAACTAAAAGAATAATATATTGATTAAAAGGATTGTCTCATCACATACAACCCCTTTAATATAGTAGCTGCCGTGGGGAAACCTCCCAGGAAACGGTGCAGTAGCTTGATTATTTCCCTGCAGTGCCCACTGCAGGGCAAATGTAGCATTGCATGGTGGACATTTAAATGAATAGTCGACATGTAACGCATTGCCTGCCGAGTCCAGCAGAGGAGAGCCGCTCTTGTTGGTGTTTCTATGTAGTGGCTCATAGAGGAGGGTCCAGAGCAGGGAACTCCCCCACTATGACATCATATGCTCTGATAGGACATATAGATAAGAGTTTTCTGGGGACAGTGAGTGGTGACAACTTCTGTAGTGCGCTGTGGAATATCAACAGAAATAATACAAATATCCCTTTAAATAAAAAACAAAATGGGCCCATTATGTAACTCCCTCTGCCTCAAATTTTACACTGAGTCATAGAATGTTTTTTTTTTCACAGATTCAATTCGAATCCACAAAAGTAAAATTGATACTTTCTCTATCGCGTACCTATAGGGACTTTATATGCTGCTGTAAAGATTCTATGCGTTCAGTATTGCCGTTTGCATGGACCTTAAGGGTAGTGAATGGGGTTAAAGGGTATGGCCTCATGCACACGACCGTGTTTGGTCCTCAATATACGGACGGTACGTATATCGGCCGCATTTCCCGGACCGAACACAGTTCAGGGAGCCGGAGTTCCCAGCATCATAGTTATATATGATGCCAAGAGTCCCTGCCTCTCCGCGGAAATACTGTCCCGCATTGTAATCATGTTTTCAGTACGGGACAGTATTTCCGCGGAGAGGCAGGGACACCTAACATCATACATAACTATGATGCTGTGTTCGGTCCGGGAAATGCACCGCATATCACGGACCAAACACGGTCGTGTGCATGAGGCCTATGCGGCAGGTGCGGACATACTATTGGTGTAACTTGTGCAGGTAAGGGGGTCCAATGTCACCTTAAAGCATCCTTCTTCTGTCCCTAAGATTGCATGTAAATGCCTGAACTAATGAATTTTATTGCTAAGAATTACGAGTGGATTATTAGAGAGACATAAGAGGGTGATCTATGATGAGATATTTGAGTGCATGGGGCCCATACACTGTTCTTGAATGGGGCCCTCAGCTGTCTGTATCTGCGCCTGGTCTGCGGGCATCAGTTCCTGAAGTTAAAGGTATTCTTTCTACTCGGTTCTATCTATGGAGCTCCTTATATAATCTAACTAGATCTTCAGGTTAAATAAAAAATTCCAAGAAGGAACCAAAAATGTTAGAGATTTAACACTGTCATCCGAAGGGGCAGCCTCTGCTGATGTGCATTGATCTAATCACATATAAAATATTCCCTCATGAATAATTGCAGTAAAAAATCAGAGTTACCCTCTAAACATGACTACATATATAATTAGACGGGTTGTCTGAGATTAGAAATTGAAGTGTAAGGTCACTTAAAGGGATTATCTTGGTCTAAATGGGTTGTATGAGAACAGAATGAAGGTCTGCTATAACTACAGAAACAACGCTACTCATGGGCTTTGTCTGGTTTTTCAGCATTCACTTCCTAAGCTGCAATACCAGACACAGCCCATAGACAAGAGTGGCACTGTTTAGAAAAAGTATAAATATATATATCTTCTTAAACAAACAGTGTAGCATTTTTAAAGGAGTTTTATGTCTGTAAAGTTTGTTGATTAGAGTTTAGGAAGTTCTACTACTTTTTGTATCTTATTTTTATCAGTTTTATCCCCAAATTCTTATCTTGAGAACCTCAATGACAGACACTGCAGATTACACATCCTTCTTTGATTCCATCCATATGAATTAACATTTCCCTGCTCGTAGCTTTTCTTTCCAAGATAAAAGATTATAGAAAACCTGTCGCCTCTCCTGACATGTTTATTTTAGTAAATACTTGTATTCCCCATGAAATAAAAATTCTGAGCATCATCACAACTCTATGTTGTGCCGCTCCTCTGTTATTCCTCCTAGAAATGTATGAATAAATTCACAACTGGGTGTTACCATTCCTCTTCTCAAAGGGGCGTGTCTCTACATAGTCTCATTCTGTCAGCACTGATTGGACATTGTCAGACTTTGACAGGACACCCCCCCAACTTGTTACACCCAGTTGTCAATTTATTCATACATTTCTGGGAGGAATAAGAGAGGAACAACACCACATAGAGTTCTAACTATATATGTTCCAGAATAGTTTTTTTTAAGGGGGAATACAATTATTTACTAAAACAGATATGTCAGGAGAGGAGACAGGGGGTTGTCCTGTACCAGCAAGTTAATGGTGTTGTTGTTTTTTTTTGTATAACTAAAAGTTGTACAATTTTCTAATGTACTTTCTGTATTAATTCCTCACGATTTTCAAGATCTCTGCTTGTTGTCATTTGGTAGGAGCCTTCATTTTTTAATTCCAATGGATAAAATTCTGTCCATGGTCATGAGATAAACACACAGGTGCATGGCTCGTTACAGTATATGTATCAGAACAGTGTCTTCTAATGAGCCCAGCACCTGCACCTGTGTGTCCATCACACGACCTTGTAACGATCCCAGCACCTGTGTGTCCATCACACGACCTTGTAACGATCCCAGCACCTGTGTGTCCATCACACGACCTTGTAACGATCCCAGCACCTGTGTGTCCACCACATGACCATGTAATGATCCCAACACCTGTGTGTCCATCACATGACCATGGACAGAATTTTAACCTTAAGGGCATGCCCCCACGTGGCGGATTTCCTCCGCAACTGTCCGCATCAATGCCGCACAGAATCTGCGTTGCGTTCCAAAATGTGCAGTAAATTGATGCGGACTAGCTGCTGCGGACTGTGGTAAAAGTGCTTCCCTTCTCTCTATCAGTGCAGGATAGAGAGAAGGGACAGCACTTTCCCTAGTGAAAGTAAACGAATTTCATACTTACCGGCCGTTGTCTTGGTGACGCGTCCCTCTTTCGGCATCCAGCCCGACCTCCCTGGATGACGCGGCAGTCCATGTGACCGCTGCAGCCTGTGATTGGCTGCAGCCGTCACTTAGACTGAAACGTCATCCTGGGAAGCCGGACTGGAGACAGAAGCAGGGAGTTCTCGGTAAGTATGAACTTCTATTTTTTTGACAGGTAGCTGTATATTGGGATCGGTAGTCACTGTCCAGGGTGCAGAAACAGTTACTGCCGATCGCTTAACTCTTTCAGCACGCTGGACAGTGACTATTTACTGACGTCTCCTAGCAACGCTCCCATAATTACGGGAGCCCCATTGACTTCCTCAGTCTGGCTGTAGACCTAGAAATACATAGGTCCAGCCAGAATGAAGAAATATCATGTCAAAAAAGCAAGACGCATCCGCAGCACACATAACATGTGCATGACAGCTGCGGACTTCATTGCGGAATTTAGAATCTCCATTGAAGTCAATGGAGAAATTCTGCCATGAGTCCGCAACCAGTCCGCCACTGCTCCGCAACAGACAGAGCATGCTGCGGACACCAAATTCCGCTCCGCAGCCTATGCTCCACAGCGGAATTTTACGCATCGTCTAAACGAACACTGCTAAATAAAAGTTGAAGTCAATGGAGAAACGGCTCCGTTGCGGATTAACGCTGCGGAGTGTCCGCAGCGGAATTCAAGAGCAATTCCGCCACGTGTGAACCCAGCCTTAAACGTAAACTATGAAGGTTCCTATTAAATGACAACAAGTAGAGATGTTAAAAACTGTGAGACATTAAGGGTATGTTCACACGCTTAACAAAAAAGGCTGTAAATACTGAGCTGTTTTCAAGGGAAAACAGCCGCTGATTTTCAGTCGTTTCAACCTGCGTTTTTTACGGCCATTTTAGAGCTGTTTTTCTATTGAGTCAATGAAAAATGGTTCCAAAAACGGCTCAAGAAGTGACATGCTCTTCTCTTTACGAGACGTTTTTACGCGCCGTTTTTAAAAATGGCCACGTAAAAAATGCCCCGTGGGAACGGAACGCCATTTTTCCTATTAATATCAATGGGCAGATGTTTGTAGGCGTTCAGCCCCCACATTATTAGCCGTTTTTCGGGGGGTTTACGGCCCGAAAAACGGCTGAAAATAGCCCGTGTGAACATACCCTAATACAGAAAATATATTGGAAAACAGTGTAACTTTTATTTATACAAAAAAATTACATTAATTTGTTGAAATCAGACAACCCCTTTAAGGACCGTATCAAGAATTTTGGTATGAATCTGACATAATCCCTGAAAAATCCCCCTTAACTTTCCATGTCCTACTACAGAATCGTTTTTCAATGAATTGTAATGTTGGTCGTACGCTGTAACATTCTCTTTTCCTAGGCAAACTTCAAACTGTACTATCATAAAACGATGCAATGTACTAAGTAACCCCCAAACAACCACAACATAGAAACTCAATCCAGAACCAAAGGAACCATTCCTCAGAACTTGCAGAAGGGACAAGTAACATCCATCGTTTTAGCACAAACCCTTCATTAATAATGTATTCTAGAGGTGCAACGACTATAGGCTGGACCTCCAACTGGTTCCACAACCTGTTCTTGGGGACCCTTGACAGTCCTAGGCGCCATGGCTTCTGTTGGAACCAGATATTGCAATGACAACTCAGGTCCAAGAACAATGGTTACAGGACGGCAATAGTCAAGTACGACTCTTTATTCTTGACACTTGTTGCACGGTTGAACCACATGGAATCCAAAAAGTCAAAGCAAAACATCCAAAAATATATCTTAATAAAAAGTATCCCAAATCCTGTAATGTTCTTTGACTTATTTTGCATGCATTATTTATTTTCGACCGGCTGAAACTTTGTAGCCCACAGTTCACTAATGTATTAACCCCTAGGTATCTTACATTCTGCATTATGTATAATAGAAGGCTTTCTGCAATGTCACCTGAAGCTCCCAGCACCGTCTGCAGCCTGTTTTCTATACAAAGTGACCATGCAATGATAGAGTTCTATCTTACCCCTCAGTGCCGGCAGTAAAGATCTGTCCTTTCTGTCATCACATTTGTTACATTCACTGAAGTAGAGTAGTAAAAAGACATCCACGAGCACCCACACCAGCGACGTGGCCAGGACCACTTTGCAATAGATAAATCTTCTCATGTCCTTAATAGGATTCTACTTGTCACACTATATGAGAACGAGCCACTGCTGAAACCGGTCCAAACCTCCCAGATATAATCCAGCACGAAAGCACGGAAAAGGACATCCCAGCGTAATTAAAAGCGGAACGACGACTGATGAACTTTTAAGGCTAATTTATGGCCTCGGGATTGTGACGGAGGCTAATTGAAATGCATTTGTCACGGCTGATGGATCCAGCCTGGGCACCTTGATATGCGATTTGCCTGCAGCGGCTAGAGGTGACAAGATGCAGAAAAGGAGAACTGTATGGAATTGCTGATTCTGTGTTGCCAGGTTACTTGAGAGACGAGGGGGGCTTTTAGTTTTTTTTTTCCCCTATAGCTATCACTTGCTCAGCCCCCTTTTTTCCAATTCTGGCTTGTCTTTCTGTAAAATTAGCATCGCCTCTGCATGCATCCGAGCAAATACACACAGCCAAGAGGAATGTAGAACACAACCGCCTTACATGACTGATTCCTCGCCAAGGAATCCTTGAGATATGAACCAGGATTCAGGATGTAACCAGTGCCCTGATTGGCTGGGACTCTCAAGTCACTGATTGGGTGCAAAATATTCCCATTTTGGAAGCGCAGGCGACAATTTAGTTTATTACTGCAGTTTGGAAAGCAGAAGGTTAAACAGAGGGAGCTTAGAATAATGCCGAGCGCTTTAGTGGCTGCAGATCAGCTGCACGTTGAGGTCACAAAAGGCTGCAAAAGACAAGGCAGCTGTGAAATAGACTAGACATAATACAGGCGAGATGGAGGGAATGGGCTGAGGAGCAGCGGATAAGATCGGTATTACATTTAATATCCTGCATCTCCTGTGATTGACAATACATTTTTTGGGACTATGTTGCCTTTTTTTGATACATAAGATCAAATTCAAAGAATTGGTTACTAAGCTGAAGTAAAGAAAGAATATTTTTTTTATTTGTACCCTATATTATTCCTGTTTGCAAATGTTGGAGGACATCTCTGATCTTCTTTGATTGTAGGTCAGAGAGGATACTTTAAGGACTAGTGGATGTATGGACACAATGTAAACTGAAATTTGGAAACAAATATTCCGCTTTGATATAGGTACAACAGAATATTTTCAATAATTTTAACTGTATATACATATTTTATATATATATATATATATATATATATATATATATATATATATATATATATATATATATATGTATATATATATATACATATATATATATATATATATATATATATATATGTATATATATACCTGTATGTAAATAGTCTATGTAGTCAAAGGTCATAACCCATCCGGATCCAAAAATTTAAAAGCCACCCTCTTGAGTAAAATGCAAATATGTATTATTTATATAGCACCCGACACATAAATATTATAACATGAATGTGTTCAGTTACTTCTCTAATGATTAGGTAGCGATTGTCATTATCTAGGGGTTAACTAACTAACATTATCTAGGGGTTAACTACGTCCAATTACAAGCTGTTTACAACACAAGAAAGATTTGTAACCCCCTCTCGACTGTAGAATATTAGTTGCGATGCACCTACTTGGAGGACATTAATTCTGTGGATATCCAATATACGCTTTCAAGGGTGTTACTGTAGACTATTGGTTTTCACACCATGGATCCGCAGGCTATCAGGACATGCTGAGAGTTGTAGGTTCATATCTATTGGGGTGCCACAAGCTGGAGATCGCTGCAGTTGTGTCACCCAGTTCTCCCCAGCACAGCTGCGAATATTTAACTTTTGTGAATTGTTATAAAAAACCCATGACATCATTATTATTCATGGGATCTCATGTGTAAGACTAGGGCTACACTGTGACTTTGGTCGCAACACAGGTCGCGCAGCCAAAGATCGCCGTGTTGCGTTGGCTGCATTGCAGTAATGAAAGAAAATGTGGCCGCATAGCAAACCGCAGGTTGACATGACCGCAACATGAAAGTTGCAAAAAAACCTTTTTGTTTGGATTAATTGTGACTGACGTGTCGCGTTAACCTGCGGGCCGCAATGCGACCACATTCACTTTCATCTCTGTGATGCAGCCAGCGCAACACAGCGATCACACAGTGATTATTGGCTGTGTTTCCTGTGTCATGGCCAAAGTCACCGTGTAGCCCCAGTCTAAAAGGTAAGACTCAGTAAACAAAGTAATTAAGACGTATAAACCTTGAGGGCTCATTCACACGAACGTGAATCTCGTCCGTGTGACGGCCGTTGAAACAACGGCTGTCACACCACGGACCCATGCATTTCAATGGGGCCGTTCACATAACCGTTGTTTCAATGGAGCGTGTGAACGCTCCTTGAAAAATAGGAGGACATGTCCTATTTTATTGCATATCACGCATTCCTCCATAGATTGTAATCTGTGGGGGATCCGTGACAACGCATCCCGGCCGGGTCCACCTCGGTCGTGGAAAACGGCAGTTACCATGCGGTAGGCGGGGTGTTCAAATAGAGTGTAAGGGCTCATTCAGACGAGCCTAAAACCTGTCCGTGTGCATGGAAATCACGCACAGCACCCATTGATTTTAATGCGGCCGTTCACACATGCAGGATTTTTCACGCACCTACGCGCCCATTGAAATTAATGGGTGCGTGAAAACGACGCACCGCACACAGATGCACATCCGTGTGCTGTGCGTGATTTTCACATCAATTCCGTAAAAAAAAAAAAAATTGTGCACCTGCGGATTTCCAGCTGTTTTTACAGCGTCTCCACTGCACAAACCGCAACAAAACTCAACTTGCGTATTTTAGTGCAGAATTTTTTGACGTCTATGGGCCAAACACACAGCATCTCCGCACAGAATACGCAGCATAAATTGACATGCTAAGGATTTGAAAGTCGCACCATAGAACACTTTTTGCACAAATCTTTTGCAAATTTTCCTCCACTTTACTGCTACTGTAAATGCTGTTGAATTTCTGCGCAGATTTCCGTTGCGGAAATTCTGCAGTGTTTACGCTATGTGGGAACCCGATCTTAATTGGCCGCACGATTTTGCAGGTGCACAGCCGTTTTAGTCCTCGTTCACAGAGAGAAAAATTCACGTGGATTCCGACCCGGATTCCGCCTGTAAAAATACCTCCCTTGTTTTCAATGGTAAACTGCATTGTTGTTCACACAGGGCAGAATTTTCAGTGCGTGCAATTGAACGCCTGCTGTTAATTCCGTGGCAAAACTTTCTTGAGTAGCCATACGTCATTAGCCCCATTTATTGTGATAGCACAAAAAGCCACTAGGCGTAAAAACGCACTCTTTTTACTGTGTTTAATATTTCCCTACTAACTTCCAGCCAAGGCTACATGTAACGACCATTTGTATTTTGCAGCCTGTAAACAACGGATCTGTTGTACGTGTGTCATCATTGTGTCCTCCGCATCCGTTCCGTATGTCCGTGGTTTCCACAAGGAGCGATGCTCAGTAATGTATGGGGACAAGTGATCGTTACTAGACAGGGAGACGAGCTGCCGACAACGATAATATTTTGTGCAGCATAAACAGGGCAATGATCGGGAATGAGCATTCATTTGAGCGCTCGTTTGCCCGATCATTAACCCGTGGGTAAAAGGGGCTTTACATATGGGCTTTAAATTTCACACAGGAAATTTGTTTTCTGCCAGATGTTAGCGTTTATCCAATGTTAGTGAATGGGAATTTATGAAAGTTATTTACAATCGGCTATTTTAGTATCAGCTCAATAGTCTAATAAATCTGATATTCTAGTGAGTTCTGGATTATTGGATTACAAGATACAAGCCGTCTTGTAAAGCTCTGATGCTGTCTATCTTCTGATGTCTTTGACACCCTCATCAATTTCTATAATGAAGGAGTCACACGTTGCAGCTCCATTGAACTCCATAGAGCTGCTGTCAACATATTGTATCTCGGATGTAAGGACATTTCTCAGCTCGGAGCTCAGCAGAAGCGTCTTCATTTTGATGATGGCTATTGACTCCCTCCCAAACAATTTGACAATGACATGCCAGAACCCCCTGATCGGGACCCCTATAATAGCCAGTGTCCCCCGCTTTTGAGGACCCAGCGCGACCATGTATTACATAGCCTTCTATTTATTTGAAAGGGCGCCATGTAACAGCACACTTATGGCCGCCCGCAGCTATTCCTGGTGATAATAGCTGATCACTGAGGGTTTCAGATACCAGACTTCTGGATCAGCTGATGGTCAGTGGGTTCTCATTCAGAGAAGTAGTTGTCCAGATGATACAACCATTTTAATGTTTAGGCTCCGCAAGTAATATCTCGCAATGCAATCTCATGTTAATACATACGTAGCAATTTTCTGCAATATCGCATTTCAGTAAATCATACCCATTGCAATTTTTGTGCAATTTAGGGCACGAGCAAAAATTTGCATTAAACAAAAAAGAAAATAGCATTCATCTTTACGCCATCCCATAGCAGTACATGAGGCACGATATCACATTAGCGTGCAGTATATAATAAGATGACATTAGGACGCTCTAAGTGACATTTGCAGATGTGGACTCTTATATTTGGAATGATTATTACCCTCTAAGCTGCAGGTAAATTTACTGTCTGTTAGAGGCCCGAGGAATTGCCTAACCTTCAAGTCTTGCGGCTCAGTTTTCATTTTTTTTCCCCTCCAAAGCAAAATATTGCTTTTCCCTTGGAGCTCATAAACAATGTGTTTCTTCTCTTCCATAATTCACATAGAAATTACAAGGGAAAATCTCCCATTCACATTCAATGTCATTTTGTTGAGTGTCCATTAAAACGGGAACATCATCATATAAATAACTGCAGACGTTAAACATTCACACACCGATGCTGTAAAATAATGTCCAGGATGCTCTTGTCTACAAAGTAGGTGTATGTAATCGGGTCATATGCTATACTGTCTAGACAAGCCTCACTGCACTACAATAACCTCAATAACCTCTAAAGCCTGCAGAAGTCACGGATGGTTCCCTGCTCTTTTATTAGGGCTTATGTGTGTGGATCCACGTTGTACAGATTTTGAAATTCATGGGAAAATGTTTTGACATGTCCCATTGCATGCCGTATTATGAAAATGTTCACCCCTAGAAGCATTATCGCTAAATATTCACAGTTCTATCACAATCCAAGCACACAATGACGTCACAGCAACGCGATAATGCACCCAGTGATGTCACTGCAGTGGAAAAATGTAAATTGTGATGTCACTGCAATAGAATAATACAAATAGTGATGTTACTGCAAAGGAATAATGGATAAAGTGATGTTACTGCAGAGGAATAATGCACATGATGATGTCACTGTAGAGGATTAAAGTACACAGTGATATCACCGTACTAGTAGATTGTACATACTGATGTCACATCACAGAGAAAATGCACACAGTGATGTCACAGCATGGGAATAATTTACACAATGTCACAGTACAGGATTAGCGCACACAATAATGTCAAATTAAATAATTTACGACATGATGTCACCACACTGAGATAAAGTACACAGTCATCATAGTACAGGCATAATATACTAATTCACAGTATTTGTATACAGATAACTTTAGACTGACCATCTTAAGCAGCAATTACTTGTAAAATCTGGACTAACATTTTCATAGCACTTGTCATGATAATATTCTACAACTGCATCGGTCTCATGCACACGACCGTAGTTTTCATCCATAGTTACGGATCAGGTAATTACGGATGAATTTGCGGATCCATTCATTTCTATAGGCCACGGACACCTCTCCATATGTTTACAGATGTGTGTCCGGACCATAGAAATTATCCGCAAAATATAGAACATGTCCTATTCCTTTCCCCAAATTGTGGTGCGGTCTTTCGACCGGAATATCCGCTGTGGAAATGCTGCAATGGAAATAAAAATGAATATACTTACCATGGCAACACGTCTTTCTGACGTCCCGACGTTGTGCAGCCCTGGGATGACGTGTCATCTCATGTGACCGCAGCAGCCTGTAATTGGCTGCAGCGGTCACGAGGGATGAAACGTCATCCCAGCCAGGACGACGGCCTGGACAAAGAAGCACAGAATTCTGGGTAAGTATACGATTATTTTTTTCCTGAGTTGTAATTTTTGTGAAGGATTTGCAGTTTTTCCACCGCAAAAATCGCAACATCTGCTATTTGTTGCAGGTTTTACCTCCTATTGAATTTAATGGAGAAAACCTGTAACAAAAAAGCAGCGATTACGCAAACACAATTGACATGCTGCGGATTAAGAAACCGCACCACAGGTCAATTTCTGAGTGTTTTTTTTCCGCTTATCATTTACGCAGCATGTGTATGAGATTTGTTCCAATCTCATCCACTCTGCTGCTACTGTAGTATTCTGCGGATTATTTGATTGCGGAAAATTTGTAGTATTTACGCAACGTGTGAACACACCACCCTTAGGCCAAAATCAGACGACCGTGGTATACGTACATGTGATGGCCGTTAAAACAACGGCCGTCACGCGGACGCTTGTATTTCAATGGGGCCGTTCACACGACCGTTATTTCAATGGATCGTGTGAAGGGTCCGTTGAAGAATCTAACATGTCCTATTTTGTTCCGTTTTCACTGATCCCTCGATAGACTCAAGTCTATGGGGATTCGTGAAAACAAGACCCGCACTTGGGCGACTCGGACATGGAAAACTGCAGTTTTTCACGTTCGAGTTTCCCCACGTTTGTCTGAATTCGGCCTTAGGGTCAGTTCATACGTTGCGCAAATACTGCAGAGTTTCCGCAAATTAATTTGTTGGGGAAAATCCGCAGCAAATACAGTAGCAGCAAAGTGGATGAGATAAAACAAATCCACATGTAAATACTGAGCAGAAAAAAAACGCTCAGAAATTGACCTGCGGTGCAGAATTTTATTATGCAGCGTGTCAATTGTATTTGCGTAAACGCTGATTATTTGTTATAGGATTTCCCAATTGAATTCAATGGGAGGTAAAACTCGCAAATAAATAGCAGTTGTTGCATTTTTTGTGGTGGGTTCGCAGAGATTCCGCCGCAAAAAACGCAGCTCAGAAAAAAAATATCTTATACTTTTCCAGGAGTCTCTGATTGGCTGTAGCGGCTGTCACATGCAGCGGACATCCTGGCTGAAAAACGTCACCACAGTTTGGTAAGTTTTTTTGCCCGGAATTCCCTGCGGCGCACAGGGCCGATATGCTGCATGCTTTTACGCAGCGTGTCCACCCCGTGTGAGCTCAGCCTTAGGCCAGATTCACACGAATGTGTCCTTTTTGCGTCCGCTTTGGCCGGGGATTCCATATAAGGGCAGTGACATCAGGGGCACCTCCTGCAGTGGAATCACCGGCCAAAGCATTGCCGATGCCTGGCCGGGGATTCTGCTCATAGAGGGAGCCACTGACGACTTTGCTGTTCATATATGGACAATGAAGTCAGGGGCTCCTCCTGGAGTGCCGGAATCCCTGGCCAAAGAGTTGTCGACGCCTGGCCAGGGATTCCGCTCATAGAGTTAGCCCATGACTTCTCTGTCCATATAAGAGCAGTGATGTCATGGCACCTCCTGCAGCGGAAACCCCTGCCAGAGCATTGCCGATGCCTGTCCGGGGATTCCACTCATAGAGGGAGCTACAATGGCTCTATCTACAGGGGGGGGCTATCTACAGGGGAAGTAAGTGCCACTATATGCAGGGTGAGTATGTGGCACTACATACAGGGGGATTATGTGGCACTATCTACAGGGGTGGTATGTGGCATCATCTACAAAGGGTGTGTGTGGCATTATCTACGGGGGGGGGGGGTGTGTGGCATCATCGACAGGGGGTCTGTGTGGCATCATCTACAACGTGTGTGTGTGACATCATCTACAGGGGGTGTGTGGCATCTTCTACAGGGAGTGGCATCATCTACAAGGGATCTGTGTTGCATCATCTACCGTTGATCTGCATGGTATCTTTGGGGGGGCTGCATGGCACTATCTACAGAGGGCATAGTGGTATTATCTACAGAGAGCATTGTGGTATTATCTACAGAGGGCATTGTGGCACTATCTACAGGGTGGGCCATTTGTATGGATACACCTACATAAAATGGGAATGGCTGGTGATATTAACTTCCTGTTTGTGGCACATTAGTATATGGGAGGGGGAAACTTTTCAAGCTGGGTGTTGACCATGGCGGCCATTTTGAAGTCGGCCATTTTGTATCGAACTTTAGTTTTTTCAATGGGAAGAGGGTCATGTGACACATCAAGCTTATCGAGCATTTCACAAGAAAAACAATTGTCTGCTTGGTTTTAACGTTACTTCATTCTTTCATGAGTTATTTACAAGTTTCTGACCACTTATAAAATGTGTTCAAAGTGCTGCCCATTGTGTTGGATTGTCAATGCAACCCTCTTCTCCCACTCTTCACACACTGATAGCAACACCACAGAAGAAATGCTAGCACAGGCTTCCAGTATCCGTAGTTTCAGTTGCTGCACATCTCGTATCTTCACAGCATAGACAATTGCCTTCAGATGACCCCAAAGATAAAAGTCTAAGGGGGTCAGATCGGGAGGCATTTCTTCTGCGGTGTTGCTATCAGTGTGTGAAGAGTGGGAGAAGAGGGTTGCATTGGCAATCCAACACAATGGGCAGCACTTTGAACACATTTTATAAGTGGTCAGAAACTTGTAAATAACTCATGAAAGAATAAAGTAATGTTAAAACCAAGCACACCATTGTTTTTCTTGTGAAGTTCTCGATAAGTTTGATGTGTCACATGACCCTCTTCCCATTGAAAAAACTAAAGTTGGATACAAAATGTCCGACTTCAAAATGGCCGCCATGGTCAACACCCAGCTTGAAAAGTTTCCCCCTCCCATATACTAATGTGCCACAAACAGGAAGTTAATATCACCAACCATTCCCATTTTATTTAGGTGTATCCATATAAATGGCCCACACTGTACATGGAATAGTGTGTGGCAATATCTACTGGGGGCAGTGTGGAACATCATCTACGAGGGGCACTGAGTCTGGCACTATCTACGCTGGTTTTTATGCTACCATTAGTGGTCACCACATATCGCCCATCCCTAGTGATAAAGTGAGACATCATCTGCCTGTAAATAACCAGATAACCAGAGAGATACTGGCCTCCATAGTAGTTGTCAGCCAAACTAGTGCAGAAATTTTGTTCATTTTTTTGCATGCAGAAATTCTAGGAAGCCACGCCCACTAGCCACACCCATCAGGTAAACCACTCCCTCATAAGACACACCCACCAAAGACGCCACACCCTAAGTGTCCCTGGAATAGAAAATCTAATGTTGGCAACTTTGTGCATGGAGCTTGTATGCTTTTCCTGTGTTTGTGGGGGTTTAGAGCCACACTCCACATGAAATGTGTGTATCAATGTATACGGGATTTAGATTGTGAGCCCCACAAGGGATGACACACTTTTTACAGCGCTGCTGAATATGTTGGTGCATTATAGGCAACAGGAAAAATAAATATGGGCCCCTGTGCCTCTGAGTCCAATAGGGGGCAGTAGAGAGCTAGTGAATGAGTGGGTGTCACGGCGCGGGGTGTGAACCCATTGGGCCGTATCGCGTAGCGGGATAGCAGCTGGCCAACTAGGTACAAAATAATGTCTATAGTCCAGAAAGAGTACCTGAGGCAATGTAGACAGTAGCGACACAACTTGACTTGTAGATGGCACAGTAGATGCAGCGGAAGACACGACTTGACTTTTACTGTAGATGGCACAGTAGATAAGATAGCACGGGATACAGGGTACAGGCAGCAGGAATGGGTGGCACTGGGAACTGGAAAACACTGGGAGGCCATTTGCAAGACAAACTTTAGGTATAAAACAACACTCAGGCAAGGATCAAGTGGGCAGAGCCCTTTTTATAGTCCAGCAGCATTCTGGGCTAATTATTGACTAATGACAGCTGGACGCGTACTGGCCCTATAAGGCTGTGCACGCGTGAGCGCGCGCGCGCTGCAGGAGACAGTCCCAGGACCCGGAAGTGAGTGCCGGCGTTCCCTGGAGGGAGATATCGCCGAGAACACAGATGTCCATGGCCGGGGCCGTCAGAGGGTAAGTCTGAACGACGGCCCTCGGCCATAGACGTTACAGTGGGAGTTTCAAACAGCTAGAGGCCAGGACAGTCATATACTTTAACCTCTTCCCGACATCCGCCATATATGTATATGGTGGCGGAGGGGCGGTATATGGAGCAGGCTCAATGGCTGAGCCCATTCTATAATGCAAGCGTGTCGGCTGTATTATACACTTCCGTGTAACGAGCGGGATCCTGCTCATGTAACCCCTTAGATGCTGCAGTCAAAAAGAACTCAGCAACTAACCCGTTAGAAACAGGGGGACACCCCCTCTGAAGTTACATCACCCCCCCTTGTGACGTGATCGCGGGGTGCCCATTGTTGTCATGGCAGCCTAGAAGCCTAACATAGGTCCCCAGGTCTTCCATCTTTGTACTCCCATTAAAGGGAATGTGTTGCCAGAAAAACATGTTTTGTTTTTTTTAATTAAACATTTAGTGTGTAGGTGATTAAACATTGTTCAAATTTTTTTTATTTTTTTCACGAGTCAGGAAATATTATAAATTAGATTCTAATTTATAATATTTCCCATTGCTGGTCACTAGATGGAGCTATTCCCAAAATTGCAGCATTGCAAAATTGGGTAAAAAGCCCTCGCTCTAGTGAGCTCTCAGCATCCCCCCCTCCTTTATCCTGGCTAGTGCCGGGATAAACGAGGGGTTTGAACGGTCTAACCTCCTACACTGTGTGTCGCCATTTTTTGAGCTAACACACAGTGTAGAAGGTTAACATACAGTAGTAAACGTACACAAACACGAACATACATTGAAATCTCTTACCTGCTCCTGCCGCCGCGGCTCCCTCCGGCCCGTCCGCTCCGTCTGCTGCCGCTGGTCCAAGTGCACAAGTCCGGAAGCCGCGACCGGAAGTAGTAATCTTACTGTCCGGCCGCGACTTCCGGTCCACAGGAAAATGGCGCCGGACGGCGCCAATTTCAAATTGGACTGTGTGGGAGCGGCGCATGCGCAGTTCCCACACAGACGGCGTACACAGAAGTGGATGGGACGGGAGCCGTTCGCAGTCCCTATGGGACTGTGGCTGCCGTATTCCATGTCTGTATGTGTCGTTAATCGACACATACAGAAATGGAACAAAAAATGGCAGCCCCCATAGGGAAGAAAAAGTGTAAAAATAAGAAAAAGTAAAACACAAACACACAAATAAATATAAACGTTTTTAATAAAGCACTAACATCTTTAACATATGAAAAATAAATTTGTGATGACACTGTTCCTTTAAGCCCTGACGTCAAAATCGCGATGCACTGCAAGACATTAATATTGCAGTATATCGTGCAAGCGGATCCAATGGTCGCCAGAATAGCTGTCTTTTTGTCACGTGATCTCCCATAACAAGTATAACAAGAATAAAAAGTGATCAAAAAAGTCTTGTGTCCCCCAAAATGGTATAAAAAAGAAACTACAGCTTGTCCATCAAAAAAAAAGCCCCCATAGCGCTCAATCGAAAAAAAACAATAAATAGTTATGGCTCAGAACATGGCGACACAAAACAAATTTTATTTTTAAAGGGACTCTCACTAGTTTTTCAATTCCCCATCTCCTAAATCCTCTTATAGGTGCTTTGTTGCTGGTAACTACAGTGTGATTTGTTTTAAAAAACAAACATGTTATTATTTGCAAAGTTATGAGCATTTTTCTAAATATGTAAATGAGCCTTTATTAGAAAATGGGAGGTAACAGCAGCGATTCTCCAGAGGTGGAGCCTCCTCACAGCCTTTGGCACTGTCCTATCAGCATGAAGCTGCTTCACACAGTGTGAGAGACTGAGGCTGGAGGGAAGGGGGATCACTTCAAATAGCCATATCTCGGGCTGTGAAGCCCCTAGAACAGTTCTGGTGGCATATGAAAGATGAGATTCTAATCTTTCATATGACACCAGGATCGCAGTTCTAGCTGTGACACATCCAGATATATCACCAGTTGAATACACAGTCTGGAATGGAAGCTGTATACTATATGATCACACTGTGTTGCTGGGCAGGCAAGGGGGAGAAGCTGTCTGCTGATTGGATAGCGTCATCCAGAAAACATTACACCGCCCAGAGTGAAAAGAAAGAGTCACCTCCTATTTGGCTATTAGAGCCACATTAGCATATTTAGAAAAATACCCAGAACTTTGCAAATAATTAAAAAATAAATAAATAAAATCACACTAGTTATCAGCAGCAAAGTGCCTATTAGATTAGTTAGGAGGTAGGGAATTGATAATCTGGTGACAGAGTCCATTTAACAATTAGTTTTTTATAAAAAGTAGTAAAACATAAAAAATAAAATATATAAATTTGATATCGCCGTATTCGTATTCACCCACAGAATAATTGTAACATGTCATTTTTACCACGCAGTGAACGCTGTAGAAACAAAACCCCAAAAATAATAAATATCCACCCCACAAATAATTTTTTTTTAGTTTCCCAGTACATTATATGGCACATTAAAAGATGGTGTGAAAAACTACAACTTGTCCCGCAAATAACAAGCTCTCTAACGGCTATTTAGACGCTGTGGCTTTTGGAAGGTGGTGAGCAAAATGGGAAAATTTAAATCCGAAAAATGGCTGCGTATTGAAGGGTTAAAGCATACACTTTACTGACTGGTGCTGGTATATAAATATGCCGATTTCACTAGCACTCAGCAGTGGAGCGTAACTTTTGTAAAATTATGTTTTTCTGCCATATAATTTTACAAAATGCTGAGGAATGTATAAATGCCCGGCTGTAGGAAGGCATTCATATTTCACATTTAGTTGTTGTTATCCGCATGACTCCTGTCTCATATCACACTGTTTTATCTTATTCACACTGCTTAGCTTCAGCAGTGATAAATGATTTAATGTGATGTGATAATCTATTAGCACTGCTCCATTATGGAGTGTGAAGGAAGGCAGTGATTTACTGTCCGAGTGGCTGGAAAAATTGACCCCTGCTCAAACTTGCAGGTTTTAGAGAGCAAATTAGGAAAAATTCAATTTATGCAGATGGCTAAACTTTTCCTGCAGTCTCACTTTTAAGGTTATTGTATTTAAAGGAAAATATTTTTAAAGGGGCATTTCGGAAAAATGGGCTACCCTACCGACTTGAAGATATTTTTTATACTTATATATCTTTAATATGCAATGCAGTTAAATTCCTTAAATCCTGTATTATTGGGACCCGACATTTGTTGGTTTATAAAATAAATTGGGATTATTAGATGATCATTGAAAGTATAATCAGTTAACCTGTATCTATAGGCATACACAATGGGGTTAGATGGTCAGGTAGTCAAAATTCCCCCTCCCTGTCAAGTGTCAATGTCCTGACAGCTGGGAGGGCCATGAGGACTTTGGAGATTGGATAAATTGTAAATTTTAAGAGGCTCTGTCACCAGATTATAAGTGCCTTGTCTCCTACATAATCTGATCGGCGCTGTAATGTAGATAACAGTGGTTTTTATTTTGAAAAACGATCATTTTTCAGCAAGTTATGAGCAATTTTAGATTTATGCTAATTACTTTCTTAATGACCAACTGGGCGTGTTTTTACTTTTTACCAACTGGGCGTTGTAAAGAGAAGTGTATGAGGCTGACCAATCAGTGACCAATCAGTGACCAATCAGCATCATACACTTCTCATTGTTCCAGCACAGTGTGATTGTGCAGTGAAAGAAGCTGGGCTGGAACAATGAGAAGTGTATGACGCTGATTGGTCACTGATTGGTCAGCGTCATACACTCCTCTGTACAACGCCCAGTTGGTAAAAAGTTAAAACACACCCAGTTGGTCATTAAGAAAGTAATTAGCATAAATCTAAAATTGCTCATAACTTGCTAAAAAATGATCGTCTTTCAAAATAAAAACCACTGTTGTTATCTACATTACAGCACCGATCAGATTATGTAGGAGATAGGGCACTTATAATCTGGTGACAGAGCCTCTTTAGTACGATATTACTAGAATTATTGGCTACTGCCAGCAGAGGGCAGCATATTTATTCTGCACAGTGCTGGAGAGTATAAGGTGTGGGAACGGTCGCCCTACCCAGGGTTGTGGTATTTTGCACTGTCTGTTTAAATGTTGCTTGTTAAACGGATTTTCCGGGATTGCCAAAAAACGGGCCAAGTGGGGAGGAATTCTAACAAATAATTGAGCAAGCATTACGTACCTATTATATTCCCCACTGCTCCAGTGTTGCACCTTTGGTGCTCCTTGCCGGTCTCTGTTTACTGAGGTGCAGTGATGATATCACGTCTACACATGACCGCTGCAACCAATCACTGGGCTCAGCGGTGGCTGCAGAGGACACGTGTGTGGACATGATGTCATCGCTGCAGCACAATAAACAGCGACCCGCAGGAACTCCAGAGCTTCTGCACTGGAGACACAGGGGATTTAACAGGTAATATGTTTCTTTCACAATTTGATGGCACCCCACCCTCTTGGCAAATTTTTTTGGTGTTGCCAGATAACCCCATTAACATTTTTTATTCACTGGTAAAGAAAAGCTACTGCGCTATTTTTTCCGGTAAAACCACAGACACCCCAACGGAAAGCCTACGGAACCCATTAAAGTCAATGGGTTCCGTCAGTCGCTGTTGGTGTCCGTGTTGCAATGGAACTGCTGCGTCCTGCATTCCCTTGTTCTGCTCCTCTGATGGAGCAGAACAACGGAATGACCCGACGCAGATGCGAACAGGGCTTAACTATTTTGTCAGTACCAGGAAAATTAGCCCGGATGCCATGTTGTTTAGGTTACGCTGCTCTATAACAGCATGAAGGTGCATACAGCGTGGTCACGCTGCATCTGTTCTCACATATTGGTGTTCAGTTACATGGGCTATAGCTTGATAGACGGAGCGTGCTGTGAGTTTGCGGCACGAGTAGACCACAAAGTTGTGATAGAAAGTAAGTTGTTGACGGGTGGAATGGAGAAGCCTCAAGTAACTGAATTGGCTGGGTGGAGTGAAAGCCACCCGAATCTAGAGCGCTGTAATCAACAGTGGATAAAAATGCTAGAAAAGACAATTATAACAATTATGACACACCAAAACAAGAGAGCAGGAAATAAACAGCTATCGGTGTTGCACGTTATGTTGCAAGTTATATGACCCTAAAAATTAGCACTTTATTAAATAAATAAAAAAATATATGTATTTACACTACCGTTCAAAAGTTTGGGGTCACCCAGACAATTTTGTGTTTTCCATGAAATCTCACACTTATATTTATCAAATGAGTAGCAAATTGACTAGAAAATATAGTCAAGACATTGACAAGGTTAGAAACAATGATTTTTATTTGAAATAATAATTTTCTCCTTCAAACTTTGCTTTCGTCAAAGAATGCTCCATTTGCAGCAATTACAGCATTGCAGACCTTTGGCATTCTAGCTGTTAATTTGCTGAGGTAATCGGGAGAAATTTCACCCCATGTTTCCAGAAGCCCCTCCCACAAGTTGGATTGGCTTGATGGGCACTTCTTGCGTACCATACAGTCAAGCTGCTCCCACAACAGCTCTATGGGGTTGAGATCTGGTGACTGCGCTGGCCACTCCATTACAGATAGAATACCAGCTGCCTGCTTCTTCCCTAAATAGTTCTTGCATAATCTGGAGGTGTGCTTTGGGTCATTGTCCTGTTGTAGGATGAAATTGGCTCCAATCAAGCGCTGTCCACATGGTATGGCATGGCGTTGCAAAATAGTACACACCGTTGTAGGAAATCTTCAGTTTCTTGGCAATTTCTCGCATGGAATAGCCTTCATTTCTAAGAACAAGAATAGACTATCGAGTTTCACATGAAAGCTCTCTTTTTCTAGCCATTTTGAGAGTTTAATCGAACCCACAAATGTAATGCTCCAGATTCTCAACTAGCTCAAAGGAAGGTCAGTTTTATAGCTCCACTAAACAGCAAAACTGTTTACAGCGGTGCTAACATAATTGCACAAGGGTTTTCAAGTGTTTTCTAATCATCCATTAGCCTTCTAACACCGTTAGCAAACACAATGTACCATTAGAACACTGGAGTGATGGTTGCTGGAAATGGGCCTCTATACACCTATGTAGATATTGCATTAAAAACAAGACTTTTGCAGCTAGAATAGTCATTTAGCACATTAACAATGTATAGAGTGTATTTCTGATTCATTTAATGTTATCTTCATTGAAAAAAACTGCTTTTCTTTCAAAAATAAGGAAATTTCTAAGTGACCCTAAACTTTTGAACGGTAGTGTAGGTATGCACTGTTAGTTCAGGGTCATTAAGTAGGCTCTACCAAAATTAAGCCATATAGTAAATAAATCTTTTGTGTTTCAAAAACCCACAAAGTGCATAAGGACCTGGCTATCCTATCCCGTTAGGTTTAGTTGTAGGGTGGGTGAAAGTATGCCTGGGGCCTCCACTGTGAAAATGACAAGCAGAGTAAAATGAAAAGCCGGGAGGAAGTTGCCTAGGGTCTCCATGGAAGCATGTGGCAAGTAAAGAAGGCCACTGCAAAATAGTGACAGGCCTTGAATTTGAGAAGAACGGTACTCCTGCACCAGGACGGAGGCTGTGACAAAAATGCCAGCCAAAGCCAGAAGTTGCCATCATTTGCTGTGTTTATTTGAAACGTTAAAGACTGTGCCTCTTTGTGAGAAGTGTTACCCTTGTGGCCATTTTGGAATTACTGGACTCTGGCCCAGTAAAGGACTGTGTTATTACAAAGTCTCTGTTATCTTTTCTGAAACTATCCTACCATAACCTTACCACTCAGTCAAAGAAGGGAACTTAGGGGGCATTTAAGCAATGTATGGCTCTAACTGTGCATTTCATGCAGTAAATAGGGGCTGTATGGCACAGCCTGGGGGATGTTTGTCCTATTTATCCGCGGACTGCTTGGCACAATAGCAGCAGAGCCATTTATAATTTATTATTACTAGGGCAGAGCCAAAATTGATACAGTACATTTACCCCTTTACGTATATGTTCCAACATTCATGTTTGTTATGGTGATTGCACAGGCACAGAAGCTGTGCCCGTGCGATCACTGCTGGAGCCTGGCTGAGACTGACAGCTGAGTTCTGGCTATAATGGCCATGATCGGAGATAGCTCCGATCCCGGCTGTTTAACCCCTTAAAGACTGTTGGACTAAAATGAAAGGTATCACCGATACTTGTTTTTCCTAATTAAAACCAGATAGTGAAACATAATCTTTTTTTCTAGTATGTTTTTATTTTTTGATTGTAGATTTATTTTTAATTCTATTTTCCGTACCTGATTGTGTGGACAGTAAATAAAATAAAACTATTTTTTCCTTAAAACGTGGTTTTATTTTGTAGACGTGTCAAAAAAAACAACACAAATATGGTATTGACACTATTGTAACAAACAATAAAATCAACGGGTTATTTAAACCGCCTGGTGAATAGCATGGAAAAAACGCAAAAAAACAACTACGGAATTGCTTTTTTTTTTTCATTCCCTTCCCAAATGAATAATAACATAATAACATTTATTTAATAAGTCCCATGTACCCCATAATGGTACCAATAAAAAATTATTCTCACACAGCAAAACACAAGCCCACATATAGCTACATTGACGGAAAAATACAAAAGTTATGGCTCTTGAAATGCGGCGACACAAAAAAATTATAATATTTTTTAAAAGTGTTTTTTATTCTGAAAAAATAGTAAAACATAAAAAAAAACGATTGCCGTAATCGTAAGGTTAACACATTATTTACACCACACGGTGAATGTAGTAGATTTAGAATACAAAAAAATTGCTGTTTTTTTTAATCCCCTTTCCTCCAAATAAAAGTTAATAAATTTGCTTCCAGCCATTCTGTGATGCAGCTGTTGTTTTGCTGGATGTTTGAGGAAGACACGAGCTCAGATCCCCGATGTCTGGCCGCCTTGTCACCTCAGCCCTGGTTTCATTCAGGGTTCTCACTGGCCTGCTTCTCTGCTCACAGCTTTTCTGTAATTAGAACTGTGGTTGAGTCAAGATTTGGGGACATTATATAGGCGATTTGTTATTATGATTGTCTAAAACTGGCCTTAACCAATGCGTGCTATTACCATTGAAATTTAACAAATGTACTGTAGAGTTTTAACCAGGGCCGGCGTCAGCACCCGGCGAACCCAGGCAAGTGCCGGGGATCACTACACTTGGGGGGGGGGCCCACTCGGCCGCCGGGTGCTGTCGCTGCCGTCGTCACGGCATAACTTTTCATATATGGACAGTGATATCGGGAGGAGAGAAGGAGTCCCGGGCAGAGCACTAGTGGCTCTGCTCCGAGACTCCATCTCTGGGGAAGCCCCTGACATCAATGTCAATGTCAATATATGAAGGAGAGTTTATGCAGGAGAAAAGAGGATCATTCCAGGGGCGCTGCTGTGTGGTGATAATGATAGGATCCTATCATTATCACCACACAGCAGCGCCCCTGGAATGATCCTCTTTTCTCCTGCATAAACTCTCCTCCCAAGCGGTCCTATTGGATGCCGACTCGGATCTGGCAGCAGCACTGTGGTTTCATTTACATGCCTTTTAACTCCCTACCTAGGTGAGCATAATACCTGTAATACGGCATAATTGTCTCACCTTTACCGACTGATCTGCACAAGGTGGCGCCGTGTTTTTTCTCTCTTTATCCCAATGTCAATATATGGACAGTGTTGTCAGGAGCAGAGGAGTGTCCCAGTCGGAGTGCTAGTAGCGCTCTGCCCGGGACTTTGGCTCTGGGGTTGCCCATGACATTACTAGCCGTATATGGACAGTGATGTCAGGGGTTTGCCCAGAACTGGAGTACCGGAGCAGAGCCTTTACTAGTAATTTGCCTGGGACTTCAACTCTGCTTCGGACATCACTATGCATATATGGACAGTGATGTCAGGAGCAGAGCAGGAGTCCCAGGCAGAGTGCTAGTAGTGCTCTGCCCGGGAATATGGCTCCGGGGTTGCCTGACATATATGGACAGTGACGTCAGGGGCTTCTCCTGAAGCGGCAATGCTCTGGCTAGGGATTCCACTCCTAGAGGGAACCCCAAAGGCGCTACCTACAAGGAGGGAGGCAGTGTGGCACCACCAGAGACAGGGGCTGTGTGGCACTAGCAGGGAGGGGGGCTGTGTGGCACTGCCTGGGAGGAGGGGGCTGTGTGGTACTACCTGGAAGGGGGCTGTGTGGCGCTACCTTGGAGGTGGGGGCTGTGTGGCACTACCTTGGAGGTGGGGGCTGTGTGAAACTACCTGGGAGGGGGCTGTGTGGCACTACCTGGGAGGGGGGGCTATGTGGCACTACCTGGGAAGTGTGCTGTGTGGCACTATCTATGGTGGGTACTAAATTTATGGGGGTACAAACTAGGGGCCTAAATTCCATATGGGGGCACAAAGTGACGTTTTATGCAATTTTACTGCCGCCGTGAGTTCCCCCACAAAGGGGCCTACTAAGTCTGTGTCGTCCATGGGCCCACATAAACCTGGAGCCGGCCCTGGTTTTAACATCTCTATTCATAGCATTGTGCATTTTTTCCCGACAGGCAGTCTTCCGGGATGACCTTAACCTTTCATTACGATAGTGGCAGAATGTGGGCAAGCAGCAGCCATTCAGTCAGTTTTCTAAGCTTCTATTATTATAACATTTTAAAATTTAAAACATAACTAATGGCAAGGTCCTTCCACCCAGCTGTGACATTAAGAATTCAGTGTATTAACAAGGATTCATTACGATCTAACTATAAATAAATAATTCTTATTGAATCTTGTAGAAGGAACACTGGCTCTATTCATCACATTTCGGCTGCTTGCATAATTGAATGGGATGCTGTCTCACCTTTCTCTTCCTTAAAGCGTATTTCTGTTTTTAAAACAATTTTAGAGTTTGAAACTACATAAAAAGTTGAATAACTTTGCAATTGCTTTGCCTTTTTTGTATACATTTTCAGTTATTTCCCCTAGCTTCCCATTCATACCCATAGCTACTTTTCAAGTTCTGCTGGTTGCTCTTGGAAACAGACCACGGTTCTTCTCCACCTTGAGACCTAACATATTGGCTTTAGCTCGGTAACTGCTACTTCGGCTCCCAGAATGCAGTGCTTTCCGATAGAATGTATGGAGAAAAAAATATCATGTAACCCATACAGTATTTAGTACAAGAAAGCAAATTAAATCTACTTAAAATGTTGAGTAAGGGTCCTTTTATACCGGCCAATATGGGCTGCGCCAATCAACCAGACAACTCGATCATTAATGTAATGGAACGAGCAATCGTTACTACGATCGCTCATCCTCATGCATTTCCATTATATCGGCAGCACATCTCTCTGTTTACACAGGGAGATGTGCTGCCGACAACAATAATATTTTGTGCTGCATAAATAATACAATCAGCCGCTGAACGAGCGTTTGCCTGTTCTTTGTCTGATTGTTGCCTGGTTTACACAGGGCAATGATCGGGAACGAGTTTTCATATGAACACTCGTTTGCCCGATAATTGGCCCTTGTAAAAGGATTTTTAGTTTGTAACTATGGAACAGGGCATAGCTAGGGAGGAATAAGTGTGGCACGTGCCTCATGTGCTAAGTGCCAAAGGGGGGCACCACGTTAGTCTGCCTTGGTCAGTCTATCTAGATACAGACGGAAACATAACTTGAAGCTACTGAGCCTTAGGCCTTATGCACACGACCGTAGCCATGTGCACGGCTGTGATTTTCAGGTTGGCCGGCCGCGAAGTGTCATCCGCGAGCCGCCCGCAATCCGCGGGCCGTGCACATGGCCACGTACATTATTTTCTATGAGCCTGGACCGCAGAACACGGCCGTAATAAGAAATGTCCGTTCTTTCTGCGGTCCAGGCTCCTGGGCCATGCACGGACCATCGAAACCACGGTCGTGTGCATGGGCCCATACAAATGAATGGGGCCGCAATTCTCCCGTGCATTTTCAGGGGAATTGCGGCCGCAAAAGCACGTTCGTGTGCATGGGGCCTTAATGCAAAATCTGTAACAGAATCCCACCAACCATGTGCTATTTATAATACTTGTGTCTTCTTATGTGGCAGAGGGGACCACGCTCTAGGTGCAGGACTAAGACAGGGAACTGAATCTTTGCAATCAGGGGCAAAAAATTCTAGCTATGACTGTGTAAAATGTTAAAATTGTGGTTCAAAAGTTTTCTCTTAAAGTGTAACTTTACCTTTAAGACAAAATTTTAAAAGGATGTGGATCAGTGAAAAAAAATAATTTCTAATAAACTTAAGGGTATGTGCACACACAAAATAAAAAAACGTCTCAAAATACGGAGCAGTTTTCAAGGGAAAACAGTTTCTGATTTTCAGACGTTTTTTAATCAAAGTTGCGTTTTTCGCTGCGTTTTTAACGGCCGTTTTTGGAGCTGTTTTTCTATAGTCTATGAATGACATGCACTTCTTCTTCGTGGCCGTTTTTCAAAATGTCCGCGTAAAAAACACTCCGCCGTAACATAATGCCGTTTTTCCCATTGCAAAGATGTTTGTAGGCGTTCTGCTTCCGATTTTTCAGCCGTTTTTCGGGACGTTTACATATCCTTACTGTTGTTTTGCACTCTATTTGCAGAAACAGGGTAAAACATCCTCAGCATTTGTAGCATAAATGGAATACTCCCCACCATTATCTATCTGCGTTGGTCTGTCCAACAACATACAGGACATTTCCCCTGAAGTGGTTACATCATCGTGGATCAGACCACTACAAAATGGTAATGGGGTGACTATTTTTCTCTTTCTTCTACCCAGAGCTGCGCAAAAAGTAAACCTACACTTTAAAGATAAAGCATGTGCTACATGGATACTCTAAGCCACAATCGGTTTGGCGCGGACTAGACTGGGGTGTGGAGTCTTAGGAATATCTCCGTTCTTTATCCTAACTCCTGGAAAGAGGTTTTGTTTTTCCCAGGTCTCGGTCCCCAGAATAGTCACCGATAGGTGGCAGGAGCGCTGAAGAAGCAGTAGTGTAGTCAGGAATGGAGTCTAGGGTCATCACCAGGGAAGAGGTCAGGGATGCGAAAGGCCAGAAGATTAGACAGGAGTGTAGCCTGAGGATAGCCATGGGTCAGAAATGTAACAACATATACCAGGTGAGCAATACAAAGGGCAAGACGGTAGCAAAATAAAGGAACAAGGCGGAGGTCAGGGTTAAAGTCAGGTTAGAGTTCAGAAACAATATAGATAAAGTGCAAGCACCAGGAGATACCTTAATCAGCAGGCACAGTGGTGAGGCTGGAGTCCCCTTTAAATAGAACATTTAGTTTGAATCCGCAGCTCCTCCTCCTGTACCGCCTACGAACTGTATAAATCCCACCCATGCTTAGTTGTAAAGTTCTAAATTTCAAGTGTGACTGTCCAAAACAACCTTATGAAAACATTCTCAGACTCCAAAAACAGTAATGAAACACTATTTGTTTGTACAGTTCATTACAGAATTTAAGTAATAGACAGAATGAAGAACACCATAGAAAGTGCTGAATAAGGAGGGAATGAATTCACGGATGCCAATAATATTGTGTATTGTATTAAAAAGACACTCGAGGAGAAGCAGAGACACTATGTTATGCTTAGTGCAGGGCCGGAAGGGGCGAGGGGCAGTACATAACACAGGGATTTAAAGAGCACTAAAGAGAGAAATCCTGTGTCATGCCCCACCCCTTCTGGCCCTGCACTAAGAATAACATAGTATAAGTTTTTCCTTTAATGGATATGTCAGCCTTTGCATCCAATAAGCTACCGAATGACTGACAAGACCAAGTACAAGGAGATATTTCTTAACATACGGTACTCTAGGACTAAGGTACATTATGGCATCTGTGCTCATTGATACAACCGTCTTTAATTCTTCAGGATATTTTTTGTTGGACATCTGTTGAGATAAATAAAAACACATTATCTTCGGTGCAGGTACTTCCAAAGACACTCTGGCAGTTTAGATTAAAGAAAGAGCAAGATCAATATTTACAAGGAGTTAAATCAATACTTCAACATCAACATGCTTATTGTTTTTAATGTGGAGTTCACTGAAGGACTTTAATTATTAAACCACATTTGCAAGAGAGAGTCATCTCCGCAGAGCAAAAAACTAGCACTGTTCATTTCTATGTTTTGCAGCTTGTCTGATAACTGTCTGTCCAACAGTCTGGAAGCAGACTCCTCTAAGGCTATGTTCACACAACGGATTTTGCTTGGCGGGTCCCACCAAAAAATCAGCCGCAGAATTATTCCTGCAATCAACAGGAAGATTCCTACTCCCATTCAATTCAAAGGGAGGTATGGGGTGGAATCCGCCTGAAGGTCGTACAGAACGCTTTCTTTTGTCCACTCACTGAAAAAATCAGCTAGCGGGAAAAAGAAGCGTCCGCCTCCCACTGAAATTAATGGGATGCAGAATTTTGCGTAAAAACTCCTCCGTGTGAACATAGCCTTACTCTACATTAAAGGGGTATTCCGGTTACAACAAGTTACCCCCTATCCGTAGGGTAAGGGGTAACTTGCTGATCGGTGGGTGTCCGACAGCTCAAATCCCCACCGTTTACGAGAACGGGGTCCCAAACCCCTCGTTTGAACCGAGCGGCAGGTCGCTCATGCGCACTGCCGCTCCATTCCTATACTATGGCAGCGCCAGAAAAAGCCGAACATTGCACTCAGCTATCTCCGGCGCTCCCATAGAGAATGAATGGAGCGGCAGAGCGTATGAGCGACCTGCCGCTCCGTTCAAATGAGGGATTCGGGGTCCGCGTTCTCGTAAACGGTGGGGGTCCGAGCTGTTGGACACCCACCGATCAGCAAGTTACCCCATACCCTACAGATAGGGGGTAACTTGTTGTAACCGGAATACCCCTTTAAGTATCTGCTACAGTAAGGTCCAACAAGGCCCATGGGGCAGCTATGCCAGGATCCGTGTGGCTGTGTAAAGATCTCACTACGACTGAATTTAATTTGAACAAAACCTAAAAAATAGTCAATGCCACAATCGCTGCTAGAGCCCAAGTCGCCTTCCCTGTCTTACTGTTCTTAGCTGCTGTGTCTAGTGTTAAGTCAGCCACGGCCTCCCACTTAGCATGTAGTGCTACATTAGAATATCTTGCTAATACGTTATTGAATATAACATCGACTAAGATACTTGGGCCAATATACGCATGTAACCACCTACACTGTTCTGTGTGATATAAAGATATAACCACCTATAAAAGAACCACACAGGAACTTTTCACTATCAAATATAACAATTCTTTATTAGAAATACATACATGTAAAAACATATATAAAAAGTACACATTACCCATAAAGATGGGTTCCCTCATGAACCAGGTCCTATAACCTCATATAATAAAGTGTAAATAGTACAAAGAGAGACTGGTAAGCCATATAAACATACATAACCTTGGACAGTATAGCCGAAAAAATATAGTCAATAACCGAGTGAAATAAAGTGAGGTACAAGGACCAGGGCAATGAGGAGATCCAACCCCCAACACGTGTTTTGCACGTAGATTCTTCCGGTGGCTATGCCAAGGCTGGAAGGAAATCAGCATATAAAGCCCTATCCACCAATCAGAAATATTAAGGGTTCCTCAGACTCACCAGAGGACATGATCTGATGACCCATTCTCCATCCACTTTTAAAAGCAACATAAGCTTTGCTGTTATCAGATCACTATCAATCTGTCGAAAAGTATATGTGTGATTTAACCCATGAATAATAGACCCTAGTGACAAGTAATTGGCTCAAAAGTCAGCATCAAATGGGGTGTTCTGTTGGGCCTTTGACCATCAGACGATCCTTTGATGCTCTGGTCTTCCAGTCCAACTCTGACCAGAACTTGGTCAGCCACTAAAAACGCTGCGTCTTCATTCTTTAAATGGGCAATGGGAGCTCCCGGCTTAAGCCCCATGCAAACGGCCGTGTCCTTAATCCCTGCCCGTGATTGCAGGCACGGCCAGGGACAGCCACCCGTATTTTCGACCCGTTCTCCTATACACAAAGCAATACTTTACAGTCCGTAAAAAGCAAGAAATAGGTCATGTCCTATCTTTTGCGGCGTTCTACGGCACGGACACCATACCGCAAATAAACGAGAAGGTGTCTGTGGATAATAAAAGTGAATGAGTCCGTAATTGCCGACCGTAATTACGGTCGAAAATTACGGATGATTTTTACGGTCCTGTGCCTTATGTTAGCTTCCTGGATTCTCATTAAAACTTTACTTGTCAATCAGACAGGCAAACTGACTTCTAAAAAACTTCCCGGATCCCAGCTCAAATGCACAGCTTACCCAGACAATAAACAAGAGCAGATAAGTACGATCAGAATCCCTTAAAAGGGGGTGTAGACTAAACTAAAATGTAAGAAAAAGGGGAAAGAGCAGAAAAACTAGAGAAAGGAAAGAGTGGGTATGACCACCATGATATAGACGAGGCTGGACGCAGCCTGCAGGGCTTAGGGGGAAGCCTCCATGACCTCCCTGGTAGGGAAAGGGTTAATAGGTGAGGGAGAGTTGGAGGGGAGGGACAAGGAGGAGTCAGGGGGCCGTTGCGGAGCTTCCCGCTGTTATCGGCATTGAGCCGGAAGCAGCGGGAGGAGTGACATAGGGAGAGACAAGCTCCCCGTTGCCCGCGCTAATCACAATGTCTGAGGCTGTATTATTAGAGCGGCTGCGTGCCGCTGCTGTGCACCACGGTCCCGGATGGCTAGAGGAGACCGTGGCTGCATTAACTAGGATCCCGGACGCCGTTTCGCCACGTCAGGCCCGGCGTTCGGGGTCTGTTGCAGGGGACAGGCTCCCCTCCCCCGGCCCCCTTACTAGCATTACTATGGCGGCGGGGGGGAGTCGGCAACAACCGCTCCTGCTCGGAGCAGGCTGAGAGCGTTGCCGGGGGTGACGGCGACTAAGGCCGGGTCGACCCGTCCCTCCCGGCGGTCCCGACCTCCAGAGCGCCTCAGTCCTGAGGCAGTCCCGCGGACACGGCGTCGCAGAGGGAGCCCGATCTCGGACGCTGCAGGCCAGGCAGCTGGGAGGACCGCCCCTTCCCAGGCCCTGCGTCCTGGCAGGAATCCCAAGCCGCGACGGGGTCCGGCGGGAAGCAGGGAGTCGCAGGCCGGGCTCCCTGTCACCCCTCCCCCATCGGATGGAAGATTCGGAGGACAAGGTACGGCCGCCCCGACTGGTGATGTTCCGGCCAGGGGGCAGGCTTCTTCAGGATCATCAAGACGGACGCCTAGATCTACAGCGACGTCGAGGCAACAGGTCCGGTCGGAAGTCTGGGTTCCAGCGGTCGGGCGGCAGGTTGCCGGCCCATCGGTCAGCACTTCATCATCTCCGTTCTGAAGATGTCGGTGGGATGGCCAGTCGTCTGCGAGAGAAGAGCTGGAGGAAGGTGAACTGGACGCGTATCGTCGAGGTCAGGATGGTCCGGCTGACGGGAACACAGCGCCTGTGCAGCCCGGTGAGTGTACAACTCCATCATTGTCATATCCAGCGATTTTTATGTCGGGTGTCGGCGGGGGGGTTGCTAGCGTCGCATCGGTGGCTGGTAGTGGCGCGGGCGGGCGTGATGGCGCGGGTCTGGCAGACTTAGTGGGTTGCTTAAGAGAGCTGGTCGGGCGCCTAGATAGGGCGGTGGCGCCGGTAGTCACGGAAGTGTCCCCGGCGGTAGTTTGGGAGGGTCCCAGGGAAGTGGGATTGTCACAAGCGCGGCCCGTAACGGCGGTTAGAGAGGCGGTCGCGGTGCCGGTACAGACCGAGGCGCAAAAAGATGGCGATCGGGTGCGTATTGATGATCGCGCTCGTGGGGAGGTGTATGTTTGTTTTGAAGGTCCGTTGGGGGCGCATTTAAAGCAGGAGGTGCGTGAGCGGATCTGGAAGGACGAATATGTTGAGATTTTTTCTCTCTTGCCGCTCGCTAAATTTAATTTGGATAAGAGCAAGCGGGACGAGAGTAAAAAGGACGAGGAGGAACAGCGGCGGTATAGGCTTATCCCGCAGACGTTCGTTAATTGGTCGCAGGCGTTCGCCATATTAGCCAGTGTGATAGGGGAAAAGGCGCCGGAAAATTGTTCGGCGTTGTTTTGTTATTTCGATGCTATTGGGGAGGCTCAGAGGGCGTATGGGGGCCAGGCGTGGCTGCGATACGATGAGCAATTCCGTCAGCGGAAAGCGGTTCGGCCGGCGATTCGGTGGGACCAGAAGGATATTGCTCTCTGGTTACGGGTTACGGCTCCGGTTAGGCAGTCCTTTCCCGTGAGCTCCGGCCAAGGAGGCCAGTCTAGTCAGGTTGGACAAGGCGGCGGGGGAAAGGCAGGGTTTTGCTGGCAATTTAATGAAGGCCAGTGTAAGTTCGGGGCCACGTGCAAGTTCAAGCACGTGTGTTCCGAGTGTAATGGTGCATCACACGGGGCGGCAAGATGTATGCGAAAAAAGAGGTCAGGGAACCAGTCCTCCGCGGCTGGTCAAGGGGGTGTCACCGGTGAGGGTGGAAAAGATGGCCCCTTATCTAAATGAGTATCCGGATAGGGCGGCGGCTAAGTTGCTTTACGAGGGGTTTCGTGTTGGTTTCGTTATTCCTCCGCCTCCTTATGAGGTTCCGGTTACGCGGAGGAATTTAAAATCGGCTTACTTGCATGCCAAGGTCGTGTCGGACAAATTGTTAAAAGAAGTTTCGTTGGGTCGCATGTCAGGGCCTTTTGTTGATTCGCCAGTAAAAGATTTAGTTGTGTCCCCGTTGGGTATTGTTCCTAAGTGCGAGCCGGGAAAATTTAGTTTAATTCAACACTTATCGTATCCCAAGGGTTCGTCGGTTAATGACGGGATAGATCACGAGTTGTGCTCCGTAGTCTATACCTCATTCGATAAGGCGGTGGGTTTAGTGCGGGCTGCGGGTCCGGGCGCTAGCAAAAACCGACATCGAGGCGGCGTTCAGGTTGTTGCCAGTTCATCCAGAAAGCCAACGGCTGTTGGGCTGTTTTTGGAATGGGGCTTTTTACGTGGATCGGTGCCTTCCGATGGGGTGTTCCCTTTCTTGTGCATACTTCGAGGCGTTTAGTAGCTTCGTGGAGTGGGTAACGAGGGGAGTATCCGGGGTCGACTCGTTGATCCATTACTTAGATGATTTCTTGTGCGTTGGCCCGGGGGGTTCGCCGGTTTGCGGTAATTTGCTTTATGCACTACAGAAGGTGGCGAGGGATTTTGGGATCCCTTTGGCGCCAGAAAAAACGGAGGGCCCGGTAGCGACGATTTGTTTTTTGGGAATTGAAATAGATTCAGTGGCAATGGAGTGTCGTCTCCCTGCGGATAAGCTGGGTGCTTTGAGGCTGGAGGTACGGCGGGCTTGTAGACTGAAGAAAATGACGCTGCGGGAGCTTCAGTCGCTGCTGGGGAAGTTGAATTTCGCCTGCCGGATTATGCCAATGGGGAGGGTGTTTGGTAGACGGTTGGCGGCGGCAACGGCGGGAGTGCGTGCACCGCATCATTTTGTGCGGCTCAAGGAGGAGCACCGAGCTGATCTTCAGGTTTGGGATAACTTCTTGGGCCAGTACAATGGTCGCTCGCTGTGGATGGCCCCAGCGCAAGATACGAGTGATTTGAATATTTTTACGGATGCGGCTGGGGCGGGCGGTTTTGGAGCTTACGGGGGAGGTCCGTGGTGCGCAGGGCAATGGCCGGCTAGTTGGGTGTCCAGTGGACTCACGCGGAATCTGGCCCTGCTCGAGCTGTTCCCCATCGTGGTGGCGGCAACCATTTGGGGGGACAGGCTCAGGGATAAGAAGGTTCGTTTTTACTGCGACAACATGGGGGTGGTGCTAGCCATTAATAACATCACGGCGTCCTCTCCTCCGGTAGTTCAATTGTTGCGACATTTAGTGTTGGTATGTTTGTCGTTGAACGCGTGGGTGGTGGCGGTGCATGTGCCGGGAGTACGGAATTGTATCGCTGATGCTCTTTCTCGCTCGCAGTGGGACCGGTTTCGGCAATTGGCACCGGGAGCGGAACATCTCGGTTTGGCTTGTCCGGAACATCTTTGGGATCTGGTCTCGGTCCCGTAGAACAACTGGTACAAAGGTCTTTGGCGCGCACGACGTGGAGTGCTTATTCTGCTTGTTGGAGGCAGTGGGAGGAGTGGGTAAGAGAGTTGGGTGACGTCAATACGGATAGAGACAGGTTGGTGGCACTTTTGTACTGGTTAGGGGACGCCTGGGAGGCGGGGTTTTCAGTGGCAAAGGTGAGCCGGTTCATATCTGCGGTGGCGTTTGGTTTTAAGTTACGAGGCTTTCAGGATGTATCTAAGGAATTTCTGGTGCTACAGGCTTTGAAGGGGTTGCGCCGAGGTAGAGTGGAGGCGGATAGTAGAAGGCCTGTGTCGTTTGCGTTGCTTAGCTCGTTGGGCGGTTCATTAGCATCGGTCTGTCGTTCTTCAGACGAAAGGGATTTGTTTCGGTTAGCTTTTTCGTTAGCGTTCTTTGGGGCATTTAGAGTAGGTGAGTTGGTGTCGCCAAGTACCAAACAGGCAGGGGGGCTGAGATCTGGGGAAGGGAGCTTATTCGCAGATCGGCTGGAGGTATGGTTGCGTCGGTCAAAAACTGACCAATTAGGGAAGGGTAAGCTGATAGTTTTGTTCGCCCTTCCGGGGTCGGTTATGTGCCCAGTAGAGTGCATGCAGGGTTTTAAGCCGCGAGCGGGGTCTCCAGATTTGCCTTTGTTACGTCATGTGGACGGGTCGTTTTTGTCAAGGTTTCAGTTTGGAGCTGTATTTAAAAAATGTCTGACGGCGGTTGGTGTCGCGGCGGGCTCATATTCATCTCATTCCTTCAGGATTGGCGCAGCAACTGAAGCGGGGCGCTGGGGGTTGGATGATGAAGGGGTGCGGCGCATTGGTCGGTGGGAGTCCAACAGATTTAAGTCCTATGTCCGCCCCCATTTGTTGTGAGGTTTGTTGTTAACGCTCAGGAAATGTTTTATATGGTGGTGTCTAATTGTTTTTTCCGTTTCAGATTCGCCTCCGTGTTTGGTGTGGTTGCTGGGTCATTCTTACGTGCACTGGGGGGCTTTGAGGGCGGACGTCCGCCCGGACGGTCGCCAGTTGCGCATTCCGCGACAGGATGCGGTCGTGCATTGGCTGGGATTTAGAGGTATGGCATGGAGCAGGGTGTTGGCGGAATTCCAGACATATGCCCGGCTTGATAGGGTTCCGGAGGTCTTAGTGTTGCACGTGGGTGGGAATGACTTAGGAGTCCGCCCCTTTCGTGAGTTGGTGCGGGATATCAAACACGATATGTTGTGTTTGTGGGTTTCTTATCCCAAGTTGGTGATAGTGTGGTCGGACATAGTCCCAAGGAAACATTGGCGGTTGGCTAGGTCAGTGGAGAGAGTCAATAAGGCTCGCATTAAAGTTAATCGGGCGGTGTCCCGTTTTGTAGCAAGAAACGGGGGCATTTGTGTGCGGCACAGGGATTTGGAGTCAGGAGTGGGGAACTTCTGGAGGAGTGATGGGGTTCATCTGACCGAGGTTGGCATTGATCTTTGGAGCTTGGCGATAGCAGAAGGAATAGAAAGGGCGGTGGTGGTGTGGCGGAACTCACAGGCTTAAGGTGGTCAAGGCCTGTTTCGCTGTGGCGGGGGGAGTCCTTGAGGCCAGTCAGTACAAAATGGTGGGGGGGTCGCATCGGGGGTATGCGTCCCCCAAAAAAGGTACATGGTTGAAGACTTCATCGGGTGTTATCCCTTTGAAGTGGTCTTCTGGTGGAAGGTATATCACTTGAAGGCTTCATCGGGTTTTATCCCTTTGAAGTGGACTTCTAGTGGTCGGTATATCACTTGAGGGCTTCATCGGGTGTTATCCCTTTGAAGTGGACTTCTAGTGGTTGGAGCCATCTGCAGAGGTGAACGGTGCTTCCGAGCTGGTTTACGGCTGGAGGTAATTGGTGGTTTGCAGATGGCTAACTCGGTGTGTTCTTAAAAAAAGGAATATCTGAAAGGGCTTCAAGGACTTCCTCTGCTCGGGTTAATGTTAACGTTAAAATTGTTATTTACGATTCTGACCCATGTTGGGTCATGTGAATTATTAGGAGGAATTCTCTGGTGGATTCCTAACTAGTTATCCGAATGTTTCGGATTTAAATTGTTTTTATAAAACTGTGAAATTAATAAACGGCTGCTGTGGCCATTTCACATCCAACCTCGGTGTCATGTGTCTTTTCTAAAGGTGGGGGTGGAGGGATAGGATGGGTAAGGGAAGGTTCATTAACACACGACTCTACTTAGGCAGGTCATGCAGGAGGCCTATGGCAACAGTCCTATAACACAGTACCTGAATCAGGGAACAAATGAGATCCTAATTTTACAGATAAGAACAAGCATCATCACTAGCACAGCTAATCATGAGTGATAAAAGTGTATGACATTACTAATGCTGGCTTGGCGTTAAAGAGCTTTAAAGTCTAACTAAACTTTTAAAAAACTTTTGACATGTCATACTGAGCACTGAGACCCCCACCGATCACTAAAACAAAGTGGGAGAAGCGTTCTGGTGAGTAATGTGCCGCTTCGTTTCTGATCGGCTTTCCTCAGAATGGTGTACAGGCTCAACAGAAAGTCTATAAGTCCGTACACCACTCGCTCAACTTTCCGAGGAAAGCCAATCAGAAACTAAGTGGCATAGCGCTCACCCATGCGATTCTGCTGCTTCCTTTTAGCAATCGGTGGGGGTCTCAGTGCTTGGACACCCATCGATCGAAACTTCTGACATGTCCCTATGACATGTCAAAAGTTTATTTGCCGTTTGAGGGAGTTGGATACAGGTTTCAGATGCACTTGCAATTCGCGGTAAATTTATTTGGACGGCTGATTCCATCAAATCGGACTCGAAACTAGTTTCAGGAAATCCGCTCATCTCTTTGTATAAAGCTTTATAACCTATCTGTGAGATGTACACTGGTTTTATACGTGCTAGGGGTATAGCTAGATGAAGGCTGCAACAGTGACAACAATCTCCCTATCTTCTTCACTCCCCCTATGGAGATTTAATATTCCGGTGAAAATGAAATTTTAATAAAACCACTGAGATGTTTTATATATTATTTTATGTTATATTTATCCTTTTCTATGTTTAGAACTTGGTGGATTCTGATATTATTATTTTTATTTGAATACTCTTAGGCTGTTTTCACATCACCGTTCGTTTCACCTGAGGGGTTCCGTCTGAGGTTTCCGTCGGGTCAACCCCTCAGCGGAAAGTCAAACGGAAACCTCTGCTTACGTTTCCCTCACCATTGAACTCAATGGAGACGGAAACCTAGCTAATGGTTTCTGTCTGTCACTGTTGTGACAGTGTTCCGTCGTTTTGGACGGAATCAATAGTGCAGTCGACTCCGACGGAACCCCTCAGCGGAAACGAACGGTGATGTGTACAGGCCCTTATTCCTTCATTCTATTGATTATATAGCGTTGACTTGTTCTTGGCTTTCAGCTACATTTTGTTCCATTGGATATTTCTCTTCATGGTTTATTGACTCCATGTTTTGCAGATAATTTGTGAAGCTAAAACATATTCAGATATTGATTATTACTTCCCATGTCCTAGGGAGATGCAGCACAATTATTTTCTGTAGATGCTTTCTCTCAATTTTATTGCTTTAATTAATTGTATCCTATTTGCAGTTTGTCTTGTTTTTTATTCATTTTGAAACAGAACTTCTCTATGCCCGGGAAATAACCCTAAGCGATATGGGGTTCGATAAATTATACAGTATATTGTTTTGTAGGAAAATGTCCTTCTGCATAACGATGCCTTAAAGGGTCCGTCCACATAAGATGACACCAATGGCACATGGTAAGTGAGGGGCTCTGGTATAGATTTTGCATTGGGTCCCCGGAGCTTCAAGTTACAGAACCTAGTGACGTTTCAGCTCAACATACCTCTATATGAAATATAATGTACACATGCAGCAATTCATTGATATATAAAACATTCAGGGTAAGTTCACACGTAGCATAAATACTGCAGATTTTCCGCAACTAATCCACAGCAGAATACAGTAGCAGCAAAGTGGACGAGATTTGAACAAATCTCATCCACACGCTGCGTAAATGATGAGTGGAAAAAACACTCAGAAATTGATCATGTCAATTGTATTTGAGTAATCGCTGCTTTTGTGTTGCAGCTTTTCCCCATTGAATTCAATGGGGAGGTAAAACCCGCAACAAATAGCAGATGTTGTGATTTTTGCGGACGAAAAGCTGCGATTCCACCGCAAAAAACGCAACTCAGAAAAAAATTAAAATCTTATACTTACCCAGAATTCTGTGCTTCTTCATCCAGGACGGCCTCCTGGGATGATGTTCCATCCCAGGACGGCCTCCTGGGATGATGTTCCATCCCAGGTGACCGCTGCAGCCAATCAGTAGCTGCAGCGTTCACATGGGATATAACATCATCCCAGGACAAGGGTAATTTTTTTTTTCTTTTAACGTGCACTTTTCCGCAGTGGACATTCCAGCCGAAAAACTGCACCACAATTTGGACAACTGCACCACGTTTTTTCGGCCCAAATTCCCTGCGGACCCGCCAGGGCGGATACGCTGTGTACTTTTACGCAGCGTATCTGCCCTGTGTGAACGTAGTCTTAGGGTGTGTTCACATCAGCGTTCGCTTTCCGTTGATGGGTTCTGTCAGAACTTTTCGTTGCAGGAGCCCATCAACGGAAATGCAAACTGAAACCATAGCTTCCGTTTGCATTACCATTGATTTCAATGGTAATGTTTCCGTTGCTAATGGTTTCCGTTTGTCTCTGTTCCGTAAGGTTTCAGGTTTTTTTGACGGAATCAATAGCGCAGTCGACTGCTGATGTGAACAGGCCCTTACTATGTCATATTTGCAGATACAAGTAAAGACCAATTTATCTTCAGCTGTGAATATTACGCCATTGCCTTAATACCTATAACTACCAGGTGTCTACGTTATTGTTAAGGAGCAGTTTACTATTTATGTGCATATTGATTAGTTACATAGTTTATTGTATTTACTGTCCGCTTGCTGAGAATATATTGCTTTAATCCCTCGTCCGTTGCCTGGTTACCCACCGTGGTATTTACAATTAATAAAGTCTAAGTCTGCACTCCCACCTCAATTATAACCGGGTCTATTGTTCTGGCTGCGGTCTCCGCCATTGTCTCCAGCAGTTTGAGTTTGGTCGCTCTTCAGACTCAAGAGATCTAAATAGCAATGAAATGCATTTCAGCTTATAAAGATTTTGGGGGGAATTTATTCAAATGTTCTACATTAGTTTTCTGGTGTAGAAAAGTCGCAAATGCATAAAAAGTTCCAATTTGCAAAAAAAAAAAAGTGAGCTCTTAATGCATTTATTGCCGCTCTCGGAACTTTCGTAAAAAGTATATAAAATAAATAGCAGTAACTGTGGTCGGGGAGCAGCGCACCCCACGTGACTCCTTTGACACTTGCACACCCCTAAGTGGTTTGTGGTGCGGCTCTCTCTACTTTTGCACCCTGTCTTCCGGCGCCTGGTTGTGCTGTCTTCCTCCACAGCCTGCCGTGAAAATAGTCCAGCTCTTTTCCACTTGTCAGTGTAGGAGAAGAGAATTGCGCATGCTCCGATTGTCCACTTAGGAGTGGAGAAGAGCAATAGGAGAGGCCACTAGGCACAGAGAGTGGGGGGAGAGAGAGCAACTGCACATAGGAGTCCACCGCAGGCAAATGCAGAAGATGTACAAAAATTTCAGGGACAGCAGAAATTATAGGGGGCGCTACAACGCTAATGTACGTTTATTTTTGACACAAGCATTAATTTGACATGATGTACATTACAAAAATGCTTAAAGGGTAACTAAACTTTCAAAAAACTTCTGACATGTCATAGTGACATGTCAGAAGTTTTGATCGGTGGGGGTCCAAGCACTGAGACCCCCACCGATCGCTAAAATGAAGCGCTGAGCCGCTTAGTTTCTGATCTGCTTTTCTCGGAAAGCCGAGCAGTTGACTTTCTATTGAGCCCGTACACCAATTGCTCGGCTATCACTGCAGCTATCCCGGCATTATAGTAATTCAGTGGCGTTTTTTATAGTGACAGATTATCTTTAAATTATAAAACACTGGCTGCCTGCAGCCACAACTAGGGGGAGCTGAGGAGCTTACTGCATACTGTTTATACAATAAACTCAATAATGAGTCTATATGCAGTTAGCCCCTCAGCTCCCCCTAGTGGCTGCTGTAAACAGACAGAATTCCATCATTTTAATTTAACTCCAGATCTATGCAGGGGATTTGGAGCTGTGTATGAGGAAAAGTTAGCTCCAACCTCTATGAATATATTTGTACAGTACAGTGTATATGTAAAGTAAAATAAATCAGCACAGACCTAAAAACAACACAGTGTTAAAGAGTGGATATTCAGTTTACCTTATTAAGTGTCAGTCCCATGGCTGAAATGGAGCATCTTAATGTAGAGCTCTGTCTCTTTGTTAGCTCTATTGGCCAGTCAGAAAGTTGTGAAGGTTCAGCATTTCCTTGTCTCCCAGGCCTTGTTGGAGAAAAAGCTTCAGAGTAGTCTAAGGGCTTGTCCACACTTAACGGAGTTGCTGCAAAAAAATTCTGCAGCAATTCTGTTGTAATAAGCATAATTTCGGCTGCGGCAAAAATGAACCATTTCCTGTGTTTTTGACTGTAGAAAATTGTGCGTATTTTGCGGCGTTTTTCACAACGCTGGGAGATGGTGACATCTCCTCTGAAAAACACAGCAGTTCAGTCCACTTTCTGCAGCAGGAATTGACATGCTGCGGCACGAAAAATACGCACCGCAGGTCAATTTCTGCTCTGAATATTTACGCAGCGTGTGGATGAGATTTGTTAAATCTCACCCACTTTGCTGCTACTGTATTCTGCTGCGTATTTTCCGTCTGCAATTTTGGATGGAAAAAACGCAGCAATTCCGCTACGTGTGGACCAGGGGTGTAACTAGGAAAGACTGGGCCCCATAGCAAACTTTTGACTGGGGCACCCCCTCAGCTGGGTATCACACAACCCCCCCCCTTGTAGTTAGTGCCTCCCTATAGATTCCACCACACAGCGCCCCCCTATAGATAATGTCTTACAGCCCCAATCCCCCCTGTAGATAACGCCATACAGACCCCCCTGTAGATAACGCCATACAGACCCCCCTGTAGATAACGCCATACAGACCCCCCCTGTAGATAACACCATACAGAGTCCCCCCTGTAGATAACGCCATACAGCCCCCCTGTAGATAACACCATACAGAGTCCCCCCTGTAGATAACGCCATACAGCTCCCCTGTAGATAACGCCATACAGACCCCCCCCTGTAGATAACACCATACACCCCCTTTGTAGATAACGCCATACAGAGTCCCCCCTGTAGATAACGCCATACAGAGTCCCCCCTGTAGATAACGCCATAGAGACCCCCCTGTAGATAACTCCATACAGACCCCCCTGTAGATAACGCCATACAGACCCCCCCTTTAGATAATGCCATACAGAGTCCCCCCTGTAGATAACGTCATACAGACCCCCCTGTAGATAATGCCATACAGAGTCCCCCCTGTAGATAACGCCATAGAGACCCCCCTGTAGATAACTCCATACAGACCCCCCTGTAGATAACGCCATACAGACCCCCCCTTTAGATAATGCCATACAGAGTCCCCCCTGTAGATAACGTCATACAGACCCCCCTGTAGATAACGTCATACAGACCCCCCTGTAGATAATGCCATACAGAGTCCCCCCTGTAGATAACGCCATACAGAGTCCCCCCTGTAGATAACGCCATACAGACCCCCTGTAGATAACGCCATACAGAGTCCCCCCTGTAGGTAACGCCATATAGCCCCCTCTCAAAAAAAAAACGGCCTATAGTTTGTCCTACAAAAGAGATGTATCCCCTAACCACAGGATAGGAGATACATGTGTGATCGCTGGCAGCGATAAGGAGAACGGGGGACCGAAAGTCCCCCAAGTTCTCCATGACAAACCTCGGACTTCTGGCGTCTGCGCAGTTCAATAAAAATGAAAGGTGCGCTGGTTACGCATGCGCACAAGTGTGACCGGTGCGCAAGTCATTTCTATGGAGCTGCAGACAGACCCCGGAAGTCCGAGGTTTGTCATGGAGAACTTCAGGGGACTTTCGGTACCCCGGTCTCCTTATCGCTGAGCGTCCCAGCGATCACACATGTATCCCGTCCTGTGGATAGGGGATGCATGTCTTTTGTAGGAACAACCCCTTCAGTGGCTTCGCGCTGTAGCAGCCATAGCAGCTGCTAGCGGATCCTCCGGCCATGGGGGGGCCCGTGCCAGGATTTTAATATTGATAGACTATCCTTAGAATAGAATACAATATTAGATCGGTGGGGGTCCGACTGTTGGTACCACCGCCGATCAGCTGTTTGAAGGGGCCGCGGCTGTGCAAGTTATTGCAGCGTTGTCCTGTTCAAGTGAATGAGACAGTGCTGCCACACCTTGCACAATCGCTATGAATGTGACAGCTCGTTCAAGTACTTACAAACAAAAATTAAATTCATGTGAACAATGAAGAGGCTGCGATGCCCGTACGAGCACTGTGGCTCCTTCAAACAGCGGATCGGCGGCGGTGCTAAGAGTGGGACCCCCACCGATCTAATATTGATGGCCTATTCTAAGGAAAGCCATCAACTAAAAAATCCCAGATAACCCCTTTAAAGCATTACTCCCCCCCTCCCCCTCTCTTTACTGAAGCTCATTTGATTCAGTCTGTAAGTGGCAACTACGTGATCATTTTTTTTACCCTGTGATTTAGTTGCTTGTAGTTATAATCGCCTTGTTGTAATGGAAATCAGCTCCCCATGTATTGACTTATTTGTGAGGTTGTGCAATGAATCCTCACAAGCATAGTTGCAGTGTAAAGCATGGTGGAGGGACAGAACATCAGCCAGATGAGACAGGAGGTATTACACACCAGCATAGGCTTCTGTTGAGATTTTTTTTTTTTTACTGACTTGTACAAGATGTTTCCTGAGTCTCGTTGGGCAGAAGTATAAGTTTCTCATTAGTTCAGCTGTGAAAGTAGCGAAAAGTCACATTCAGTTTATCACAGAACTAGTTATAAAGTGCAGGGGCGTGGAAAGGTGATAAATCCAGCAGTACATAGAACTTTAGAGCTGTATTACGGACAGATAAAGAAAAGTTACAGTCATTTAAAAAAATACCGTATTTGGGATTAATGAGGATCTGTCACCGGAGACTTCTCTGTATATACCGGATAGAATCATCTGTAACATGGGAGCCGGAATCGATATTGTTTCCAGACCACTTAGTCTCCAATATGCAGAAGACCAATCTCAATTTTCATAGCTGCCCCCTGCTCCAATCACAATCCCTGCTGAATATAAGCCAGATTCACACAAATGAGGGGAAACTCAGACGTGAAAAGCGTGAAGTTTTTCACGTCCGAGGTGCCACTATGCGGTTTCCATTTTCTCAGATCCCCATAGACTTGAGTCTATGGAGGGATCCGTGAAAATGGAACAAAATAGGACATGTTCTATTTTTCAACGGACCCTTCACACGGTCCGTTGAAACCACGGCCGTGTGAATGGCCCCATTGAAATACATGCGTACGTGTGACGGCCGTTGTTTTAATGGCCGTCAGGCGGACGTACTCTACGTTCATCTGAGTTCGGCCTACAGGCTACGGTTAGACGGCAACTTTCGTCGCGACACAGGTCGCACAGTCAAAGATCGCTTTGACGCGCTGACTGCATCACAAGTAATGAAAGTGAATGTGGTCGCTTTGCGACTTGCAAGTTGCCACGACTGCGAACCCACAGTCGAAAAGAATCAAAACACGCTCGACTTCTTGCGACTGTCATATCGCAGTAACCTGTGGGTCGCAAAGCAATAACACCCACTTTCATTACCTGTGATACGGGCAGCGCGTCACAGCAATTTTAAGCCATGCGACCTATGTCACAGCCAAAGTCAAAATGTGGCCCTAGCCTTAGGGCTGATTCAGACGAACGTGGTTTTTTTGCGCATGCAAAACACGCAGCGTTTTGCCTGCGCAAAAGCCACTTGACATCTCCGTGTGGCAGCATCATATGATGCGCGGATGCGTGATTTTCGCGCAGCCGCCATCATTATGACATGCCATTTGGATGTTTGTAAACAGAAAAGCACGTGGTGCTTTTCTGTTTACATTCATCCTTTTGACAGCTGTTGCGCGAAACAGGCAGTTCGCACGGAATTGCTTCCGTGCGACCTGCGTGGTTTTCACGCACCCATTGACTTCAATGGGTGCGTGATGCCCGAAATACGCGGAGATATTGAACATGTCGCACTTTTTACGCAGCGGACAAATGCTTCACAAAAAGCACGGACTGTCTGTACTGCCCCATATACTTCTATTGGTCCATGCGAGCCGCGTGAAAACCACGCGACCTGCACGGACGCAATTCACGTTCGTGTGAATCCGCCCTCAAAGGAACACTACAGGCAAAACTGATACACTGGGTTATGCCTTGTGCAGGGACTGAGGGGTGGAGTCTGACAATAGGATTTTCTGAAGTCTCTGTGTAATGCCGAATTCCCTCAGACCATGCATAACACAGTGTATTAGTTTTGCCCAGAGTGCTCTTTTAAGAGAGCCATTATCCCAACTACAGGCTGCCGTAAAATAAACTGCTGAAAATCTATAGTCAGCAAGATGTTGGCAGCGGCGGTTGCTGCTGAATTGGCAATATTATACTTCCTGATTATATTCAGGAACCAAGAAGGTTAGGGAAAAAACGTCAGGAATCAGTGTAGGAAAGACTCTGGACACAGGACGTGGTTTAAAGAGCCACTCCGGCAAAAAAAAAAATGTTTGCACAAATCATGCTAACTGACCAGAAATATTCTAGCAGTGTCATTTGTTTCTTCCCAGCTCAGTTGCATTCATGTATTTTTTACCCTTTCATTATGAGCAGCTGTGTCATGTGATCTCAGTCTGACCACCAGAATAGACCATGCCCTCATGCGTAGACAGGAGATCACTCCGCCCATGTGTAGATGACTTTCTGTGAACTACATGATTACATCATTACCAATCAAATCCCACCTGACCACTATGAGATCCATCCCTTCTCTATGTAGCTTTACCCTCATTTCGCTGTATGTCCCCCATGTATATGGTGCTGCTAAAGACATCCTTCCTGCCCTATCCAAGGGAGCAGGAGTGCAGTGATATAATAGATAGAGTCCATAAAATGATTAGCTGCAGAGAAATAAAACTCCCCTGACTAACACTAACTGTCTATACTATCTGTGTGTGCAAAGAGTCCAGTATATTTCTATGAGACGCTGCTCCTCACTGTCTCCTGTTTAAAAACTGACATGGAGAAACCTGTCACAAGCAGGAAGCAGAGGAGACAGGCTAAAGCTGCATCACATAGAATACACTGAGAGTACAAAAGTTCTATTTCACTGATCTATCACTTGCTGCACTTAGATAGGACTCAGAGCAGAGTAAGTGTAGTCATGACGCTCCACCCCCTCTGCCTCTGCAAAGCCAGAAGCATCATGGGAAATGTAGGCTGCATTAGGGGAACCATATCAGAGGGAAAGAAGGAACCAAGGTGGCAGACAACCAATAAATGGCACATTAAATAAAACAAGAGCCTCCATAGTATTCTTTAATAATAGCCTATGCTGCCCTATATAGGTGGAAAATAAAATTGCTAGAGTGCTTCTTTCACTTTTCTGTGGTGCAGGCAGTAAAGATATTCCTTTCACACACAGGTACAAAACAATGAAAATCTCCCTCAGGTCTTAGTGCAACAAATATTTGGTAGATACGGTTTCTGCAGCTAATGGGTTTGCCAGGTGCTACTGTAGTAAAAAAAAAAAGTCCCTTTTCACACTGTAACGTCGCCGCATACATGAAACGAATCTGTAGGCTACTATTATTTGGATAGGGGCCAGAAGAGTGTTCTTTTGGTCTCCGTTGGGCAGTATACTGTAAAATGTGTACGTTAAATGTATACTTTTTTTAACATGGTAGCCTATGGGTGACGAATACCACATATGGCGTTCGTCTCAGGCAGCATTTTAACGTATAAGTCATGGGCTTTAAATGGATACCATTATAGCCTATAGGTGATGGATGCGTGAAATGGTTGCCTAAGGCCTCATTCACACTACAGTGAAAAACGGTCGTGTGATGGCCGTCCTTTTAACGGCTTTCACATGGCCGTTTTCAGAACAATGATATTCTATGGGTGCATTCACACGGCCGTTTTTTTAACAGCCCATGAATAATGGCCGTCAAAAAATAGGACATGTCCTATTTTTGGCTGTTTTAACGGCCTGACGGCCCCCATAGAAGTCAATGGATCCGTTTTTAACGGCTGTCAATACATGTAACAACCGTTAAAAACGGATCTGTTACATGGGGATTAGCAAGGGAACAACTAGTTCCCTTGCTGGCTATCGTTGGCATACTCACTTTTGCGGCGCTTCTTCAGGTGTGGTCACTCGTCTTCACGGGTTTGAAGGCGCCTCGATGACGTCATCGCCCCGTCGCGCTGCCTTGCCAAATCCCGTGCAGACGAGTGACCAAACCTGAAGAAGACAAGAGACGGCGCTGCACCTGTGAGTATGTGGCATCCTGTACAGGGAGGCTTGTGTGGCATCTACAGGGAGGCTGGTGTGGCATCTACAGGCAGGCTGGTGTGGCATCTACAGGCAGGCTGGTGTGGCATCTACAGGCAGGCTGGTGTGGCATCTACAGGCAGGCTGGTGTGGCATCTACAGGCAAGCTGGTGTGGCATCTACAGGGAGGCTGGTGTGGCATCTACAGGAAGGCTGGTGTGGCATCTACAAGGAGGCTGGTGTGGCATCTACAGGCAGGCTGGTGTGGCATCTACAGGCAGGCTGGTGTGGCATCTACAAGGAGGCTGGTGTGGCATCTACAGGGAGGCTGGTGTGGCATCTACAGGCAGGCTGGTATGGCACGATCTACAGGGAGGCTGGTGTGGCACGATCTACAGGGAGGCTGGTGTGGCACGATCTACAGGGAGGCTGGTGTGGCACGATCTACAGGGAGGCAGGTGTGGCATCATCTACAGGGAGGCAGGTGTGGCATCATCTACAGGGAGGCAGCTGTGGCATCATCTAGAGGGAGGCTGGTGTGGCATGATCTGCAGCGAGGCTGGTGTGGCATCATCTACAGGGAGGCAGGTGTGGCATGATCTGCAGGGAGGCTGGTGTGGCATGATCTGCAGCGAGGCTGGTGTGGCATCATCTACAGGGAGGCAGGTGTGGCATCATCTACAGGAAGGCAGGTGTTGCATGATCTGCAGGGAGGCTGGTGTGGCATCATCTACATGGAGGCTGGTGTGGCATCATCATACAGGGAGGCGTGTGGCATCATATACAGGGAGGCGTGTGGCATCATCTACAGGGAGGCGTGTGGCCTCATATACAGGGAGGCTGTAAATAGTGTCTAGGTGAACGTGTGACCTTCCTTTGGTTGTTTTCAGGGGGTTGGGACAAGAAAAGCCTGACCAATGAAATTCATCAGTTTTTTTAACGTTAATGAAAAACTGATGCAAAATGGATGTCAAACGGCCATTAAAAACGGACTGATGGACTGGAAATGGATGAAAATTTAGAGACAAACTGATGCAAAATGGCCATGAAAAACTGACAGTTGATCAGTTTTAAATGGACATTTTTTTTCACTGTCGTGTGAATAAGGCCTAAGGCCTCATGCACACTTCCATCACCGTTTTATCGGCCGTTTTTGACGGATCCGTGTGTCCGTTTGTGTTTCCGTGTGCCTTCCGTTTCCGTTCCGTGTTTCCGTTTTACACGGACGTTGTGCTTCCATTTGGCTTCCATTTTTCCATTTAAAAAACGGAAGGTAATCTTCATTTGAACTTGTCACATGTCCCAGGAAACACCCATAGAAAGGTTACAAGAAGTTTTTGGTGCTGTTTTCTGCAGCTTTCAGGGCATAGAGAACAGTTTGAGATTACCCTGCTTGGCTTGCTTCGTTTTTTTTGGGATTTTTGGAGTGAAATGTGTGCGCTCTTACTTATTTTGTGACGCTGGGCGCTAGTTCCCTGCTGCCATCTGTGCGTCAAAAGCTCCTTGGCAAGTTCCTCCCACGCGGCGTCCTTTTTATAGCGGTCGTGGTAGCATTCTGCCCGCATATCCCACAGTTCTGGGTGATCATGCACCAATGCTATGAGTCTCTCCACATCCATCTTCAGGAATGAATGTGTACTGTAGTCTGTGAGTCTGTGAACATTGGCTCACCCAGCCGTTGCTAGGGCAACGGATCCGTCAAAAACGGACGGCACACGGAAGCCTTCCGTGTGCCAACTGTTTTTTTGACTGACCCATTGACTTCTATGGGCCACACAGCCGTTTAAATAACTGAAGTGTGCATGGGCCCATTGAAATGAATGGGTTCAGGGTGCTATGAGTGACAAAAATGGATAGCACCCTGAAGGAAAAGACTGAAGTGGGCATGAAGCCTAATAGTGGCATCTGTCACCCAAGGACTATGGTGGTATCCGTTTAACAGATACATCATGAAAGTTAATGACATATACCTTAAAAGGATACCGCTTTTAGTCTATGGGTGACGGATGCCACTGTTTAATGTATACATCGGGCGCTCTTCCCAGTGTATGCGCCAAATAGAGACCATGAATGAATAGAGCCTAAAAGTGGAACAGCGCAGGGCCGTTCTGCGCCAATCTCTCTCTCTCTCTCTTTGGTGTATGGCGATTCTGGATGGTTACTGCAGGGATACTAGAAGGTGTTCACAACGACGGGTGCCTTCCGATATGCTGAGTAAAATGTAGGAGGCCCTCACCCCTGCTCCCCTAGCTCTGCTACTCCTCTGCCACATATGTTTCTCTCTCATACACTACTGCGACTCCTATGCCAGGACACACACACTCACAGAAGGAGAGTGCCAAATACTTCACTTCCGGCCCCTCCTGAGCCCTTCCCTAAAGAGCTCCTCTACTATTGTGCCCTCTTATCTTCATAGACATCTTTTTCTCCCCAGTCTTGTAGACCTGCACAGCCTAGTTATGTGACCACAGGTCCTTCACCAGCTTCTGCTTTCAACTGTAGGTTACAATATGACACCTTCAAAGACAGGCAAAAACAAGAGCAATGTGCTATAGTATCAGTGTAAGTAAAGGAGTTTGTGGACTTTTAAGAGTTTTGCTCTGCGCTGACCTTGTTATTACTGAAATGACTGTAAGAATAGGGCTCACTGAAACCTATAGTCAGAACGAGCCCACTTCAGGCAAAAGAATAGAAAAATGTCTATTTGTGTGTTATCTTTGGCTCATGCCTCAAGAACTTTTTACTGAAGAGCTGCAACGAGACATATTATTACGTTTTACAATAAGATGTAAAAGATGCAACGTCAAGAAAAGTCACTGCTTTGTATGGGCAATAATTAAAAGTGAAGCTTCAAACCTTTTCACTTGAGTTTCTTAAGAGCTGTTATTATTAGAATGGTTTTCACATTTTCTACAGCTGTATGCAAAAATTCCAACATTTAGAAATGCCTTCAAGTGTCAGCCACAGACGGCAATCACAGTGCCCACAAGATTCTCAGCCAAAGTGCCCACCGCACTGCTCTCATAAGTGGCAGACATTGTGCCCCCATAAGTGTTAACACAAGTGCCCCAGTAAGTGGCAGCCACAGTGTCTCTAATAATGTTAGTCAGAGTCGCAACATGTGTGGGCAGTGTTGTCAACAATTTGGGGGGCACTGTGACATTTATATTACTGCCATAGTTGCCATAATATCTCCATTAAAGGGCCAACACACATATTCTGACAATAGAGGCTCAGGAAACCTCTAACCCTAGAAGCACACTCAAGTTGAGGCATTAGTCAGTTCACACTGAGTTTTTTGGCGCTGATTTTGACACCGAAAACTGCGTTGGAATAAAAAAACTGCCGAAATTGCCCACCATTGATTGCAATGGAAGGCAGAGGCGTTCTTTTCCCTGACAGCTTTTGGCCACTCATGGGGAAAAAAAACGGCCGTGGTTACCGCCTCTGACCTCCCATTGAATCAATAGGAGGCAGAAAGTTCTTAGATGCTCGTTTCTGAGTGTTTTTCCGCTGTGTTTTTTGCCCGCAGTCCTTGCATTAGCTTTAATGGCCACGGGTGAAAAACAGCATGAAAAACGCCGCAAAATCCATGGAAAAAAAGTGCAGGCAGTTCAAAATTCCTGGAGGAATTCTGAGGCAGATTTTTTCCGCTTGCAAAAAAACTCCTTGTGAACAGGGCCTTAGTATTCTTGTAGACACTGAAGCGCCTAGGGAGAGTGTCAGGGACTGCAAGGGGTTAAGAAAGTATGGAACGGTTTAAAATAATGCCCAGGACCAGGATTGGTCAACAAGGGGTAAGAGGGGCGTGGTTAAGAAGATATAAGGCAGGGGTTTGGAGCGGGAAGCCCTCTTACCTTCAAGCTGCAGTGGAAGAAACACCCGCCCTCCCTCCCCTGGTGGTTTTGGTTTGGTTTTTTAAAAAAGATTTTTCTACGGTTATATTCTTGTTCTGGCGTTTTTTCTGGTTTTTTCGTAGATGTCACAGCTGGCGGAAAGTACGGCAGATGAAGACGGAGGTAGCACCCTACATGCCTGATGGAGACAGGGAGCATCGGCATTTCAGGAGGAGAGAGAGAGAAAAATAAATATATTTATGTCTTCATGCCGATGTTTGTAAATAAGAATAAAGCTGTGGCCACTTCCACATTTCCATAAAGAAGGTGTTGGTGTGTTAATTCAAGGAAGGATGGTTAAGGTCCTGGGCAGGTAAAGTGGATAATGGGTCCTTGCAGTCTGATGGGACTTGTTAACATATCTTACCTCACATCTGAACACTGGCAGAGCTTCTAGTATTTTGTCTACAATACTGCAGCTGTTTATGGCATCCTGTATTCTCTCAATCAAACACTTAGGCCCCATGCACACGACCGTAAAACCGTGGACCGACATGTGTCAATTTATGTGGTAATAACTTTGGAATGCTTTTACCTATCCAAGCAATTTCGAGACTGTTTTCTCGTGTTAGTGGTAAAATTTGGTCGTTACATTCAGTTTTTAATTGTGAAAAACACCAAAATGTAGGGAAAAATTGCAAAAATTTGCATTTTTATACATTTAAATGCATCTGCTTGTAAAACAGAGAGTAATACTACACAAAATAGTTACTAATTAACATTTCCCATACGGTATGTCTTTTTTGAACATCCTTTTATTTTTCTAGGACGTTACAAGGTTTAGAACTTTAGCAGCAATTTCTCACATTTTCAAGAAAATTTAAAAAGGCTATTTTTACAGGGGCCAGTTCAGTTCTGAAGTGGCTTTGAGGGGCCCATACTTTACAAACCCCCATAAATCACCCCATTTTAAAAACTGCACCCCTCAAAGTATTTAAAGCAGCATTTATAAAGATTCTTAACCCTTTAGGCGTTTCACAGGATTTAAAGCAAAGTGGAGGTGAAATTTACAAATGTCATTTTTTTTTTGCAGAAATTCATTTTTAATCCATTTTTTTTTGTAACACAGAAGGTTTTACCAGAGAAATAAAACTAAAAATGTATTACCCAGATTCTGCAGTTTTTTATAAATATCCTACCTGTGGCCCTAGTGTCCTAATGGACTAAAGCACCGGCCTTAGAAGCAATGGGGCACCTAGAGGATTTTGGGGCCTTCTGATTATTGGATTATATTTTAGGTACCCTGTCAGGTTTAAGGAGGTTTTGTGGTACCAAAACAAAGGAAACACCCCAAAAAATACCCAGTTTTGGAAACTACAACCCACAAGGAATTTATCCAGCTGTGTAATGATGATTTTGACCTCACAGGTGTTTCATAGATTTTTCTAGAATTGGGCTGTGAAAATGAAAAATTCAATTTTTTTCCAATAAAACATATAATTTTTTAATTTCCACTAGGACTAAAGGAAAAATAGCAGCCCTACATTTGTAAAACAATTTCTCCCAAGTACAGCAATACCCAATTTGTGGTCATAAACGACTGTTTGGACACATAGCAGGGCTCAGAAGCGAAGGAGCACCAAATTTTGCTGGAATAGTTTGTGGAGGCCATGTCACATTTGCATAGCCCCTAAAGGGCCAAAACAGTGAAAACCCCCCACAAAAACCCCCCACAAGTTACCCGATTTGGGAAACTACATCCCCTCAAGGAAATTATCTAGGGGTATAGTGAGCATTTTGATCCCACAGGTTTTTTGAAGAAATTATTGGAAGTAGGCTGTGAAATGAAAATCTAATTTTTTTTCCAATAAAATGTATGTTTAATTATTATTTTTTTTAAATTTCCACAAAAACTAAAGGAGAAAAATCACCCCAGCATTTGTAAAGCAATTTCTCTCGAGTACGGTAATACCCCATATGTGGACATAAACGGCTGTTTGGACACATGGTAGGGCTCTGAAGGGAAGAAGCGCTATTTGGCTTTTGGAATGTTTTTTGGGCGCCATGCCACATTTGCTGAACCCTGCCCCCTGCAGTATTAGTACAGTGGAAACACAGCAAAAGTGACTCTATTTGGCAAACCACACCCCTTGAGGAATCATCTAGGGGTATAGTGGGAATTTTGACCCCAAAGATTTTTTGCTGAATTAATTAGAATTAAGCCATGAAAATTAAAAAAAAAATATTTAAGATGTAGTTTTAGAACAACATTTTTCGTTTTCACAAGGAATAAAGAAGTAAAAGCACCATAACATTTGTAAAGCAATGTCTCCCCAGTATGGTAATACCCCATATGTGGTTATAAACTGCTGTTTGGGCGTATGGGAGGGTTCAGAAGAAAAGGACGAGTGGTATTTCACTTTTGGAGCGTAGATTTTGCTGGAATGGTTTGCGGACACCATGTCTCATTGACAAAATCCCTGATGTACCAAAAAATAAGTGACCCCATTTTAGAAACTACACCCCTAAAGGCATTTATCAAGGGGAGAACTTAGACCCCACAGGTGTTTTTCAGAAATTAAATTAATAAGCAGTGGAAGATGCAAAGTGAAAATTGCAATTTTTTGACAGATCTGCCATTTCACTGCTCAATATGTTGTGCCCAGCTTGTGTCACTGGAGAATATTACTCCATAAATTCTTAGGCGGGTTCTCCCGGGTATGGCGATGCCATATGTATGGACGTAAACTGCTGTTTGGGCACACTGTAGGACTTAGAAGGGAAGGAGCGCAATTTAGAGCATGAATTTTGCTTGGTAGTAATTTTGTTTGAGTTTTACTGGTGTTTCAGTTTATAATGTGGGGACATGTAATCTGTGCGGAGTATATGAGGGTATAATAATGGGGTAATTAATAAAAATATCCATAGATGTGTTGTACGCTGTGAACCAATCCGTTATGCACAGGCCGGTGTCGCATTGATAAATGGTGTTCTTTCTTATCCCCCTTTTGTAACACTCTGCACGTTTTGGGGACTTTCCTCCTTTGTAGTTTAGGAAATATGGCTGGAAAGTGTTGCGCTGGTATAATACGGGCGCCCTCGCTTCCAACAGATGTGCCATGTCCCTTTCCTTCCTAGTTTTGGAGGCTCACAGGTGGATTAGCCGCTGAGACTGGGACTGTTGCTGGGTAAGGGTTAATAATTAGTGGAGGTAGTTTAGCAGGGGTCTTCCCTCCCTCCTTTTTGTTGTCACAGTGAGTCAGCTAATCTAGGAGGGGAAGGGCATATGGTTAGGGAAGGGGGGTGGTTATGGTGATTAGGTAGTATATAGCTTTTCTCTCCCCTCTCCCCTAATTAATAAAGCTGTGGCCGACCCCCGTGTCAACCCCACATTGAAAGAAGTCAAGTGTCGGTGGTTAATTATTAGGGGGCTATTTAATTATCTAGACTACCAGTTGGTTATAAGTATTTGGTTATAAGTATTCATATGCACGCAGTTCCTAAATACTAGGGCCCTGAAACTGAAGGAATGTTCCCCTCCGGCCTGCATATCGGGATGTTTTTTCATCACCGCATTACTAGTGCTATAACTTTTTTATTTTTCGGTTGATGGAGCTGTGTGAGGGCTTGTTTTTTGCAAGACAAGCCGTAGATTTTATTGGTACCATTTTGGGACACATACGACTTTTTGATCACTTTTAATTTCATTTTTTGGAAGAGGAAATGACCAAAAACAAACAATTCTGGAATTGTTTTATATTGGGTTTTTTTCGGCATTCACCGTGTGCGCCATAAATTACATGTTAACTTTATTCTGCGGGTCGATACGATAACGGCAATACCACAATTATATTGTTTTTTTTTATGTATTGCAGATTTTGCACAATAAAATCACTTTTTAAAAAAAAAATATCATTTGTTTTGTGTGTCATCATATTCTAAGACCCATTTTTTATTTTTGCGTGCACAAAGCTGTGTCAGGGATTTTAATTTTTTGCGGGACGGGTTGTCGTTTTTATTGGTACATTTGGTAAATGTGACTTTTTGATCGCTTTTTATAAAAAAATTTGGGAGGAGATGTGACCTAAAAACAGCGATTCTGGTGTTGCATTTCATATTTAATTTTTTACGGAGTTCACCGTGCGGGATGAATTACGTAATAGTTTGATAGTTTGGATCGTTATGGACGCGGCGATACCAATTATGTATAGTTTTTTTTTTTTTTTACGTTTTTCCAAAAATAAAAGTCTTATTATGGGGAAAAAAAGGCAATTTAGATTTTTTTAACTTGAAACTTTTGATTTTTTACAACATTTTTATTAACTTTTTTTAAACTTTTTCTTTATGTCCCACTGGGGGACTTGAAGGCCTGAAGCCCTGATTGCTATTCTAATACACTGCACTACATACGTAGTACAATGTATTATAACTGTCAGTTATTCACTGACAGCAAGCCTATGAGGACTCGCCGGAGGATTCCATACAAGGCAGACACGGAGGCCATTATTAGGCCTCCGGTGACCATTTCAACCATCGGCACCCCAGTGATTGCGATTTTTTCAGAACAACTTATACAACAATCACAGACAGCAAACATTTTTTATGGACAATTTGGAGAACCACATTGAATCGTAAAGATTATGAGTAATAAATGTCTATAGCTTAGAATAGTGATATGAACACATTAACAGGATGTACTGTGACCTCTCAACCAATGATAATAACAATCCCAATAAATGGCACAAACATTCAAATGAAAAAAAAAATCACGGACGCATCAATTTTTTTACGGACACGGGAAAAAAGACCCGTATTTTTATGGACTATCGAGAAATGTATGGACGGTTGGCAACCCTGGCTTCAGTTTAACCACAGTTATCCTTTAATGATATAAGGGCATGATCAGACGTGGCGGAATTTTTCCGCTGCAAATGTTGCTGCAAATTCGCGGCAACTACGCAACGAATCTGCAGCAACATTTGCATATTTGTCAGGTAATTCGGACGTTGCAGAAATCACAGCGGACTTGCCCCAGATTTCAGTTTTTGCATTGCAAAGGCTGAAATCCGCAGTGAAATTCCGCTTCTTCTCCGCAATGTAAGGGCATGCCCCCACGTGGCGGAATTCCTCCGCAACTGTCCGCATCAATGCCGCACCTAATCCGGGTTGCGGATTACGGCTGCGGATCTGCCCAAAATGTGCAGTAAATTGATGCGGACTAGCTGCTGCGGACTGCGGTAAAAGTGCTTCCCTTCTCTCTATCAGTGCAGGATAGAGAGAAGGGCCAGCACTTTCCCTAGTGAAAGTAAACGAATTTCATACTTACCGGCCGTTGTCTTGGTGACGCGTCCCTCTTTCGGCATCCAGCCCGACCTCCCTGGATGACGCGGCAGTCCATGTGACCGCTGCAGCCTGTGATTGGCTGCAGCCGTCACTAAGACTGAAACGTCATCCTGGGAGGCCGGACTGGAGACAGAAGCAGGGAGTTCTCGGTAAGTATGAACTTCTATTTTTTGACAGGTTGCTGTATATTGGGATCGGTAGTCACTGTCCCGGGTGCAGAAACAGTTACTGCCGATCGCTTAACTCTTTCAGCACCCTGGACAGTGACTATTTACTGACGTCGCCTAGCAACGCTCCCGTAATTCCGGGAGCCCCATTGACTTCCTCAGTCTGGCTGTAGACCTAGAAATACATAGGTCCAGCCAGAATGAAGAAATGTCATGTCAAAAAAGCAAGACGCATCCGCAGCACACATAACATGTGCATGACAGCTGCGGACTTCATTGCGGAAATTAGAATCTCCATTGAAGTCAATGGAGAAATTCCGCCATGAGTCCGCCACTGCTCCGCAACAGACAGAGCATGCTGCGGACACCAAATTCCGCTCCGCAGCCTATGCTCCGCAGCGGAATTTTACGCATCGTCTAAACGAACACTTCTAAATTAAAGTGGAAGTCAATGGAGAAACGGCTCCGCTGCGGATTAACGCTGCGGAGTGTCCGCAGCGGAATTCAAGTGAAATTCCGCCACGTGTGAACCCAGCCTTATAAGCTGCTGCGGAGGGAAAAATCTGCACCGCAGCCTAAATTCTGCACAGTTATTTTCTGCAACATCTGAACTAAGTTTCCTAATTGATTGTTAGGGCACGTCCAGACGTGGCAGAATTTTCCGCTACAAATGTTGGTGCAGATTCGGGGCAATTACACAACGAATCTGCACCAACATTTGCATATTTGACAGGTAGTTCAGACGTTGCGGATATCACAGCGGACTTCCCGCAGATTTCAGTTTTTGCCAACAATAATAATAAGGCTGGATTCACACGAGCGTGGCGTTTTGCTTGCGCAAAAGCCACTTAACAGCTCCGTGGGGCAGCATCATATGATGCGCGGCTGCGTGCTTTTCGCGCAGCCGCCATCATTATGATACTCCATTTGGATGTTTGTAAACAGAAAAGCACGTGGTGCTTTTCTGTTTACATTCATCCTTTTGACAGCTGGTGCGCGAATCATGCAGTTCGCACGGAAGTGCTTCCGTGCGGCATGCGTGGTTTTCACGCACCCATTGACTTCAATGGGTGCGTAATTCGCGCAAAACGGCCAAAGAACGGACATGTCGTGACTTTTTTTCAGCGGACTCACGCTGAGTAAAAATCACGCACATGTCCGCACGGCCCCATAGACTAATATAGGTCCGTGCGACGCGCGTGAAAATCACGCACGTTGCACAGACGTAATTCCCGTTCGTCTGAATAAAGCCTAATAAAACAAAAGTTCTTACATTTTCTGATGTGAGGCACGAGGTATTATGAATTTTGAACCTCCATGTGCCTCACATTAATAGTAATTAACCCCATCATGTACCTCACAGTCATAATGGACAACATTGGGTTAATGTGTGGGGTACATGATGGGGTTAATAACTATTAATGGGGCACATGGAGGTTCAAAATTCATCACACCTCGTGCCTCACAATAATAAGTGAAAAAAAGCAGTTTCTTTTTTCTTGTTTTACATCGTACACATCATAAATCATGCTTATATTTGTTGTGCAGGTTATTACGGTTGCGCGGATACAGAATGTGTGTACATTTTATGTATTGAAACTTTTATTTTAATGTTTATTGTAAAAAAAATTGTATTTAAAAAAAATAAATAAATATTTAAAATTACTTTCTTTTTTTTTTTTTACTTTATTATTTTTAAACTTTAATGTACTGGCATATATATCTACATGCCAGTACATTAGCCTGTGTACTGATAGTACAAAAACTTTATTATTCACCTGAAAGTGACAAGAAAACTGCCTGTGGTCTCTGAGGAGACGTATTTTAGGCCACATTTTTTAACTAAACTAAGTGGAAATGGCGAGAATTTATGGTGCAAAATTAGATATTTTTGCTTTTGCCTGTGAGGTCAAAATGCTTCAAATATATTAAAACTTGCGCCTTTTAATAAATTTGGTGCAAATATACTAACTCCAACTATATTCTCGGCAGTCTTAGTAAATGTGGTCCTCTATTGCTAATGGAATGTGCACGATTTTTGGACCAGCTCAGTATACAGTATATATGTGCGATACAATGTAGTGTGTTCTCGCCCTCTACTGGAGCTTTCTAGTAATGCAATAAATCTTCATTATCAAGGTCTACTAGATATTGCACGTCCTATCACTACATTTGTGCATGACATCACTATTCAGTAGAGCTGAGCCAAACGGGGGGTACACAGAATAGACTGGTAGCTTGTAACTTCCGTTTATTGTATGCGTTAATAGCATTATTAGCCATTTTTCAGCATTGTAAGACCATGTTCACACCAAGTTTAGTGTATTTGATCAGTATAGACTCTGGGCATCCGGGATTACTTCCCGACTAAAGCACTAAACGTGCCCATAGATCCAATGGTTGCCAAGAGTGTCCATTTGGCATCTGCCCGGCAGGTATACATTGGTTGGCAACCAACATGACAGCCTATGAATAACATATGCAACTATATGGTATACAGTTACATATGTTGTGGGTTTTACACTCTGTTGCAGATGTTGGGAGATTTTTCCCGCCGTATGCACCGAACAAAAACATTTATAATGATGTGAACAGAGCCATAGTCAGGATTTCTGCAATTCAAAGTGTCATCTACAAAGTTATGATCAATAACTTTGCTTCATTGTCTAATAAAGTATGCGCTATGCTAAAATCCACCTAATTTATCACCTCAGTTGTTTTCCTCTCCCTATACTTTACACTGCAGCTCTGCTCATTTAGAATGGTCACTTGTGTGAGCATGCCGGGAACGCAGTGCATCGAGAGAGTATTTCCACTTTAGCAATGGTATCAAGATTATAATTTACAGACAAATAAACCATTATTGAGAACAGAGGATTAAGGGGTTAGGCAGAAAGTGATTTCTGTAAATGTTTTTTCTCTCCCCCCGTGCACGCTGAGTGAACAGATTCTTCCTACACGTGCCGTGTGCTGATCAGATGTCTCGCTGCTGCCCGGGGTTGTCACTTTCTCCATCTTGCTTTTCCAATAAACGATGTCAATGTCCAGTATGGTGATTGACAGGCCGTCCGACACTTTGCAGCTTTCACAATTGTGCAGGTATTAGAGCTGGAATCTCCCAGTATTACTTCCCGGCTGAATGTCTGCACACAGCTCGCACTGCAAATTTGTATTCTAAGAAGTTTAGTCTTCACACCAGCTACTATATACACCGCGTTCCAAATTATTATGCAAATGTTATTTTTCGCTGATTTTCCTAAATAGTCTATGAAATGACAGTCAGTATAATCTTCAAGCCATCAACCATTGGAGTGTAATGCAAATTTTATTGAACAAAGAAGTAAAAAACTCAAAATGCACTGTTTCACATTATTATGCACAACAGAGATCAAAACATAATAAAGGTTGTAAAGAGAACGAAAATGGTAATTTGTTGAATTTGCAGCATCAGGAGGTCATATTTACAGAAATCAAAAGCTCTTTCAATCAAAAAAAACTTAACAGGCCAAGTTACATGTTAACATAGGACCCCTTCTCTGATATCACCTTCACAATTCTTGCATCCATTGAATTTGTGAGTATTTGGACAGTTTCTGCTTGAATATCTTTGCAGGATGTCAGAATAACCTCCCAGAGCTTCTGTTTTGATGTGAACTGCCTCCCACTCTCATAGATATTTTGCTTGAGGATGCGCCAAAGGTTCTCAATAGGGTTGAGGTCAGGGGAACGTGGGGGCCACACCATGAGTTTCTCTCCTTTTATGCCCATAGCAGCCAATGACACAGAGGTATTCTTTGCAGCATGAGATGGTGCATTGTCATGCATGAAGATAATTTTTCTACGGAAGGCACGGTTCTTCTTCTTGTACCACGGAAGAAAGTGGTCAGTCATAAACTCTACGTAGATTGCAGAGGTCATTTTCACACCGTCAGGAACCCTAAAGGGGCCTACCAGCTCTCTCCCTATGATTCCAGCCCAAAATATGACTCCGCCACCTCCTTGCTGACGTCGCAGCCTTGTTGGGACATGGTGGCCATTCACCAACCATCCACTACTCCATCCATCTGGACAATCCAGGGTTGAACGGCACTCATCAGCAAACAACACGGTTTGAAAATTAGTCTTCATGTATTTCTGAGCCCACTGCAACCGTTTCTGCTTGTGAGCAATGTTTAGGGGTGGCCGAATAATAGCTTTATGCACACTTGCAAACCTGGAGGATCCTACACCTTGAGGTTTGCGGGACTCCAGAGGCACCAGCGGCTTCAAATACCTGTTTGCTGCTTTTCAATGGCATTTTAGCAGCTGCTCTCCTAATCCTATTAATTTGTCTGGCAGAAACCTTCCTCATTATGCCTTTATCTGAATGAACCCGTCTGTGCTCTGAATCAGCCACAAATCTTTTCACAGTATGATGATCATGCCTAAGTTTTCTTGAAATATCCAATGTTTTCATACCTTGTCCAAGGTATTGCACTATTTCACGCTTTTCAGCAGCAGAGAGATCCTTTTTCTTTCCCATATTGCTTGAAACCTGTGGCCTGCTTAATAATGTGGAACGTCCTTCTTAAGTAGTTTTCCTTTGATTGGGCACACCTGGCAAACTAATTATCACAGGGGTCTGAGATTGATTACAATGATCCAAAGAGCCCTAAGACACAATACCATCCATGAGTTTAATTGAAAAACTAATAATTAAATATTTATGACACTTAAATCCAATGTGCAAAATAATTTGAAACACGGTGTAGTAATGATGTAGGAAAAAATACCTCTCCCACTGAATTATAGGATGTCAGCTTAACTGTTGGGAGCGTGTCTGATGACAAGATTGCTGACTGTCTCCTATAACAACCAGCAGAATTGTGAATACAAAATACTGTATGTACAAAGTTTCTAAACTTAATAATTGTGCTCGAAACTTAAACTTTCATGCTATAAAGATGGACATTTCCGCCAATGTAATCTGTGCTTAGAATGACCGCAACATGTTGCGTGTTAAAGGAGTTTTTTGCTTCAGACGATCTCTTTTGGTTAGAAGGGGTCCACGATGATAAATTGATTATAGGGTGTCCTGCTGCTGACAAATCGCTGCCAAACGCAAAGTAAATGATTACACAGTCCTCTTTGCAATCAGTAGGCTGATGTAATGCATGGATATGCTGGGTCCTCCAGAACGAGCTCTGTGCCTACTCCTCTCTGACTAATAAATGAGGTTGCCAGCTGGGGATCCTCTTTATTAACGCAGAATTCTCTAAAAAAAAAAAAGTATTTAAAGAAGGGTTCTCTAAACATCAATGTATAAGCCCCACATCCAATAACCTGCTATGTTTATCAATGCTATCCTGTAAATAGTGTTTAAAGGTGAACATACGCATTATAGGTAAAAGTGATAACGCGCAACACCACACTCAACCACTAGATGTCAGCATAACATATGTTATTTCACCAGCGGCACTTTCCGTAACACCAATGTATTAGACAATGTTGTCTCACCTGTCCACTGAACACAGAGAATCATATGCGGAAAAAAAAGAACGTAATTTACGTAAATAAAGCTTATTCATTGTATAATCCTTTTATTGAGATTTTGTTGGAGTCAAGTGATCATCCTCTCTCCCCAAGAACAAAAGGGACAAGTCGTATAGCCGTCGTTGTCCAACACAAAAAGATGCTGGGTGTAACACTAAGGTTTTCTGTATAAGGCCTTGTTCACACGGTGTGTATTTGACGCCTTTTTTGCTGCATTTTACGCACCGATAAAACACGTAAAAAAAGGCATCAAAACAAATACGTTAATCTTCCCATTGACATCAATGGGAAAACGCATTGTAGTGCATACGACACGGTTTTTTTACGCTCGTGTGTTTAAAAAACGCGTTTTATAAAAAAAGAAGCATCAGGTCAATTCTTGTAAAACACGCCAAAATCACATTGAAAATGCGCTTAATTCCCATATTCAATGGAATTCCTAATTGCACGCCCAAAAAATTCATGGAAAATGCATAAAAAAGGGGCAAAAAACACCCCGAAAAACGCCTGAAAACACTGCGTGTGAACATAACATGCGTTTTTGACGCGTTTACACATCGTTTTTGTCTCTTGCCGTGTGAACGAGGCCTTACCGTATTATTGATCTCAATGTTCCCAATAGGATGCTACTAAGGTTCCCAGTGTGCCAGCCTCAGTTGCCCCTTTTACATCCTGTTTACAGCCTGCCCCAACCGTAGATGGACTTTTACTAAGCCTGCACCAGGCATAGAGGACCGCTATTAAGCTTGTGCCAGCCACAGATGCCCCCAATAGCAGTGACACCATGAGATGACGTCCCACGACTTCCTCGCTCCCTTCCTGGTCCTCTGGTGCCATGATGCTTCTGCCGGCTCCAAGTGAGTAGTGACCTTCTGCCTTTTACATGAATTGAGGCTGAAACCCATAAATGAGAGGGTAATAAATAAGTTTACAAAGCTGCTGTTTCTGCAGGCAAAAAGGCAGAATGTTTCTAATCCAATACAAAGCCTTCAATGCCCATGGCTGATGTGGCAGCATCCAGTGAAACAATATCTACGCCTAGTCCCGTCCCCCCAAAGACCCAGGCATGGACCTTCTCACAGAGGAGAGGGGCATAAATGGCACGTCATCCTTCATCTCCGTGTTCAGAGGTTGGAGAGCACTTAATGGGCACAGGTACACCCTCTAGTTTAATATTATTAGGGGCATGTTCCCTTCTCAGTTCCTCATTTCAATTTATAGCATTCCCCTAGAATTAGCACCTCCGTTTATAAATTCAAGTCTCTTATCTAGGATTAAAAAGCTGTTCATTATCCACATTGACTTTCAGGCTGCACAATCTATTCATTAGGGGCAGAACAGGAGGAGACCTGAATTACTGCAGTCCTTTACTTCCTCCCTGCTGAGTTAGATTGCTGCTCTGTGATTGGCTGATAGCTGATGTAGTATCTGTGTGTCTGGGCAGTATACAGTATACAGCCACAGATGGAGGAGCAAGAGGTAAGAGCCTTGCAGCCCACAGTGCAGGGAGTTAATGTCTTCACTATACTACTCACTATCACCAGGGCTAATAAATTAGCTCTTTTTTTCCCTTTATCTTTGGAGTGCTGCCCATTCTTTGAATTTTTTTTTTTTTTCGATAGATAGGAGCTAAAATAACTTGAAAACCCATAAAACTAATTACAAGTTTTTAGCGTTTCTGTAGAGGGAACAGTTCATAAAGTCCTGTGATCACAGCAGCATTAACTCCGATTGAAGCAATCAGTCTTGGAGCGCGAAATGTAATGTGACTAAAGGGGGTTTTACACTGGGCAATTATCGGGCAGACAAGCATTCATAGAATGCTTGTTGCCGATAATTTCCTTGTGTAAACAGGACAGCGATCATCAGATGAACGAGCAAACGCTCGTTCATCTGCTGGTCGTATCGTTTTAAAAAACTGAAATATCGTTGGCGGCAGCACATCTACCTGTAAACAAGGAGACGCACGGACGACATGATAATAATGTATGGGGATGAGCGATCAGAGTAATGACCGCTCGTCTCCATCCATAGCTCCGTGTGACAGGAGCAAAGGAGCGCCGATCAACGATGTCTCATTGATTGGCACCCGTCGCACCGGCCTTTACCAGGGTTGTAGAGATAACCATCAGCCTGCAGCTCTTCTGTATCTGTAACATGGTAGCCAATAATAACTTTCTTGCATTAGTGAAATTTTCCTAACTCAGACATCCTCAACTAAGGATATGCCATGAATGCCCCAACTCAGGGACCCACAACTATCTCCAAACAGGGGTCCCCCAACCCTTTTTTGCCTGGTAAGGTGAGGAATGATTGGAGAGGTGGCGGTTTACTTGACTTTCCGTAACTCCCATAAAAATTAATGAAGAGATCCGTGCACCTCTCTTTTCCTTCTCCACCTGGGGCCGAGGCGGGACACGGTCTGGTGACCCCCGATCTGGAGATAGGTACGGGTCCCAGAGCTGTGACTCACATCTATCAAACATTTTTTGCATATCCTATGGATATGTCATAAATGTCTGAGTTGGGAATACACCTTTAAGGAGAGGTCGGCAGCACAAACTGATGTTTTGAGGTGAAAGTCTCCATAAAAGTTTCTGTACAGGAAAATCTATGAGCACTGGGAAGTTTCTATTTTTCATTGGAGGTACGATTTAAATGCAAAAATGAATAGATGAACTTTGTCTAGATAAAAACATATTAAATATATTTTATGACTGCTTTTGATTCATTTTCACCCATTGGAATCCATCTAAACATCATACATGAGCTCTGCCATGTCCCACATTTCTTCCACTGTGGATCACCGAACAGATATAATTGGAACTTTTTGTTATTCCATCTCTTGACCGGCTCAGAAAGATGAAACACAAAGCTTCACAAAATGATTTTCTTCTCTTTCAGCAAAAATATCTGTCTGTCAAGATTGAAAGGTCTGACTCGAGGAGTCAAAAAGAACAATGGATTATATTCGGGATTTTCATTGCTTTAGCTGCTGGGGAAATGTTCTGGGTAGAATCGGATGTGACATGTCTGCCAGTCATGGAGAGAGTCTCTTACCGCTGAACTGTACTCTATGTAATGTACCCGCGCCTGTGTGCGCACTCACCCGACGTAATCATGGCAGCGCATTGCCAATCATTACAATTAGCAGGTTGGCAAGTCGCTATTATTCAGGACCCCATGGAGTGTCTTGTCCCTTATGTCTAATTGGCCATAAAAATTGTTTAACCCTTTAGTATTATGTAAGTTTGCAAGATGCCAAAATCCTTTTTTTTTTTAGGGGGAATATTTTAACCCCCTTCTTGCCATGCCAAGAATAACCACTATTATGGAAAACTAAAACGAATATTTAGATTTCCTGCATAAGGCCTTATTCACACGAGTGTGTCCGTTTTGCGCGCGTAAAAAACAGTTCCGTGTGACATCTGTGTACGGTGCGCGTCTGTGTTTTTTACGCGCGTATGTCATTCGTATCTCACGCGTTTTACATCAGCAAAACAAACTGAAGGAGGTGGTTTTCTTTTTCTCATTTCTTTAGCAACTGGTGCGTGAATCACGGACAGCACACGGATGTGCGTCCGTGTGCTGTCCGTGATTTTCTCGCATCCATTGACTTCAATGGGTGCGTGATGTGCAAAAAACGCACAAGTATAGGACATGCAGTGAGTTTCACGCAGCGGGCACACGCTGTGTGAAAAACACTGAATGTCTGAATGGCCCCATTGAATTGCGTAGGTCCGTGTGAGGTCCGTTGTTTTAACGCGCGTAACACGGACGTGAAATACGCTCGTGTGAATAAGGCCTAAGGGAGAGCCCCTGCGTGCGGTAAGACACGAGGATCTCCTGGATAAAGAATTATCTATAGGTGAACCATGTGTTGAAATCAACAGACGAGAAGTCCTTACACTATAAGGTAGACATTTATAGCATCACCAGACACGTTACATGCATACATTTTTTTTTAAAAAATCAGTCAGGTAATTTTGTAAAATAGTTAAAGTGTCCAGGATTAGAAAAAAAGTTCTACTTTTGTTTCAAGAAACAGCGCCTGTCCAAGGTTGTGTCTGGTATTGCAGGTCGTCCCGATTTAACAGAATGGGGCTGAACTTCAATACCATACATACCCTATAAAACTACTATCAGGGGGTACCCTGACTTTATATTCAGGATTTGCATGGCTCCAAGGGCAAAGTTGTCTAGACCAGACTTTATGATAAATCAAAGCACGGCTCTGTCCCAACTGATGCCACAGACCACGCTGGCAATAATGTGCATAAACGTCTTTGTCACTCAATAGATGCATAATTGGTATGGACTGTCAGGTCAGAAGTGGAAATTCTCATTAAAGGGTTGTGCTTGTAGGGATAGGCACTACGGACTGGTTACCCCAGGTTTACAGATATTCGGTACTGGTCGTACTGCACATCAGTGGTCTACTTGTGCTACCCCTCATGTACATGACCAAACTATGGCACCCAAAGAATTATAAAGGTCCATAATGTACCTCTGATGTGCCGTATTGCTGATGTATTGAACAGTGTTCCCTCAGGCAAATCTCTGTAAAACAATATAAACAAATGATTAGAAAGTCCGATGAGTATCCCAATCCGAAGCATTGATGCCATACCCACATGTTTTGCCATAAATTCTCAATAGGTGGGAGTCTATTGAAATCTATGGGAGCTACTCAGTTGAAGTCAACGGGAGCTACTCAGCTCTTTCCATAACTCCCATGGACTTCAACAGGGAGAGCCACATGCAGGAAAAAGATGCAACACATCCGCTTTGTATCCGCAAAAGGGCACCAGAGAACATATGATCTTCCGATAGGTGGGGGGCACACGTCTGGGACTCCCACCTATAATGCAATTATTATGCCAAAAATGCTTTCGATGGGAAAACCGCTTTAAGGCACAAATTACAGAAAATGAATATACATCTTTTTTTTTTTTTTTTACAACAATGTTTCAAATATATAATTACCGCGAATAAAAAAACAACAGTTATTGTACACAGCCCAATAGTAAAAAAAAAAGAAAAATTGTCTGGTAAATAAAAGGTTAACCAAAATTTGTGTTTAAATGAATCTTGTGATGTCATCATATTAGAAGTCACTAGTAAAGGTACAACCATCGTCTGCTCCATAGGGACAATACAATGGCAGGTTATTACCCTGGGACTATGGGGCATGGCAGCAACAGTTCAGATCACAGCTCTTAGTGCAGCCGTATCATGGAAATTCTTCTGCGGTCTCTGAGCTTCTGCCAGAACAAGGCTGCTATAGAAATCAAGTGGTAAAATCACTCCAGAGCGATCACTCCAAGAATCTTACCCTTCTCGTATCCCTGAGTCCCTCACAAGGCGTCTTAAGAGCTCGGCTCACTCAATGCTACAACATTTCTTCTGTACAATACTCCAAACAGGTGAGCATTGACTTATTTTAGGGACATTCTGCTTCTAAATTTCATTTTCACGTATCCGGAAAATGCTTTTTGCGTTCACGTCTTATTTTCAGCGATGCTATTTACAGACGTTTCCAAGGTAAGACAATTAACCCCTTATTTCTATAGAGGACTCATTGTTTGAGGCAACCAAGGACAACCATAATAATAATAGTTGAGCTGATTTCTGGAAGTGTGGGGGTAGTGACATGCAAATTAGGAGCGCTAATTGCTTTCGGTTGCTTTTTAGTTTTCATGTTGCGCGCTCATTCCCATATCCCTCACTGCTAGATGTGTTTATGACAATACTGACAGCTCTGCTACATTTGAGTGAAAAGTGAATTTGCTCCTCAGATCGCTGTCTGATTTATGGTAATGAGGGAGGATGATAAAATAAATGCATACAGAATAGCAGATGCACCCTAAAAATAGAGAGACTAGATGGAATAAATATGAAGGCTGCTTTCACACGGCTGCATTAGATTTAGATCATTTCAAAACCCTCTGGTAATCTAAGTCCAGTTCTACAGAACCACGGGGGCACTATATCAGCAGTGCTATGGACTCTAAAATACGTATCTTACGCCCTTGTGAAAATGACTTTTGAAGGGATTTGCGCCTTCCGACAACTTTAAATTATTTACTGAACATGGCCCCTGCAACTTTTACATCTTTTTGTTTCTCGCCATACACCCTGATCAGTCAGGTCTTTCTATAGTCTAGTGGAGTTGTGTGGAATATAATTGGTATAGAGGACTCATAGGGGAAGCAGCTTAGTGTGGCACTATCCCCCTTCTCTATCCCCCGTCAGCAGAAAAGTAAGAGGGGATTTGTTTTTTTAGTCACATCACTATTCTCATTTAAAAAGGGTCGGGCAAGGAGAAAGCAAACAAGCACCAGGCTCGGTCCGGAGAGGTCCGGGGGGGGGGGGGGGGTGCACAAGTTCAAGGAGACCCCTGGCTCACCTAATGCTGATTATATACAAACATAGTTAAGATACACAGAAAAATATCAGAAATTATAAGTACATTGCCTGGGAAGGTTTGCAGAAGGGTGTGAGCAAGTCAGTGTATGGACATCACTGGAATTTAAGGGCAGTAGTCATGAGGGACCCTTTTATTATAGGGCATGTATAGATGCACTGTTAAAAAGAAGCACGTGGGTGCATCAGCCACCCACTAAACAGCACCCGACCCCCGGGCCAAATTATTACACTCCTATATTAATCTTGAGCCCTTTTGGTATATCACAGATGACAAGCGGGGCTCCTATATTGGCTTTATTGTTGGGTTCATGCTCTTACGTCTTAATAATATCATCTTTATAATCTTACTGGTAATAATAATCATCCATATAACTCACAGGCGACTCCTTGGAGCAATAACCGAAAACAGAGCCAGGCTTGAATCTAGCACATTATGTTCTTGCTGGGGTTGCAGCATTTTTGCTGTGTCTTTTTGCAAAAATGACAGGTAAACAAGGTGTCCAAAACGTGGCACAAATAACCAATGTGAACAAAGTCTAAAGTTTCTTAAAGAACTTTGTGCTCATTTAGAAATCCTGTGGCTAGAAAGGTCCCGGCATACTGTTCTTGTAGAAACTTCTGATGACTATTTCTCGCTCACAGTCACACTAAGGCATCATTGCACATGGTAATGCTATATGGCGGCACATGGAGTCCTAGCCAGATTACAGATCCCTAGACACGCCTTGTGCCGCAGTACGGTGCCATACAGCACACCATTATGGAGGTATTTTCCTCTGGAAGTTTTAGCAATGCTTCTAGGGGAAAATACCTCCGTAATATGGAAACCCATGGAACATGGTTCTGTACAAAAACAATACAGAGGCACAGTATGTGCCCTTAGACTTCAATAGGTGCCGTATTACGGCTCTGTGCAACCCAAAATGTGTACAGTCATAATATAGCCGTGTGCATGAGGCCTGAAGATCAATACATAGCAAATCTTTGATTTGAAAGAGTGACATCAAGCAGTATTTGGTTTTATTTTTAACTTTTTTACTTTGTGATAGTGGGTTTTGGTAATAGTTCCTTTAAAAATGACTAAAAGTAAAAAAAAATGTCATCACCTTTCCTTTGTCTAATGACAATTGGTATTCAGTATAACAAATATGTAATAATAACGGATGTCTGCAGGAGGGGATACTTTTCTGCGTTTTAAGAAATTGGATCTAAAAAAAATACAGGTACCAATCGAACAACAAAGCGATAGGGGAAATGAATCATTTTTGGTATTGTTCATTCATTCAATTGTATATATTAAAATGAAAAAACACTTTGCTTTACTTTTAAAAAAGAATACCATTTACATTGCGATTTACCTTATAACGATGAGATACTCTAAATCTCAGCACAACTTTTATGTAGACAATGACTTTGTGTACTTAAACTATTTTTAATATCTCATTGATGTGCTCCTTGCATAACATAAACCATTAACTAGTGAAATGTATTCTCGCAAATGCAATTAGTTTCCTAACCTTAAAGTCATTGCAGTCAACTACCTTAAGGTGGCGCTGTGTCCTTACATCTCCAGTAGATCTCTACTAATGGATTCAAACACCTCCCTCCGGTTAATGGTTGGATCCTGAGCTTTATAATAACCATAGACAGATAAAGACGGCAGCTTTCTTTTCTGCTTGGCTGCATGTGAACTGAAAGAAACTGACTAAAATTGCAGGAAAAAAAAGGGCACTCTAAAGACTGACTGCGAGCAAGCAAGCGGAGAGGCTTTATTCCTCGCTATAACATTACCACCCTTGTGAAGCAGCAGGAGAGGGAGGAGAAGGAAAATCCAATGATTAATGGGTTCTTTTCTTTGAATTCTTTTCTCCATTTGCAGAGGGACCACCTGTTCGACTTTCCGTTGCTGTACAATAACTTTGGGAACATGAATCAAACAGACGCTGTGGTTTTGCTCACCAACAGTAGCAACGCGTTGGGTAACCTACTGGGATGTTGCACCCAAGCGTCAGTGGTAACAGACGATGGCTTTCCGGAGCCCGCTGTGGATGAAAAGAACTTATTTATCATGAGGGTGGTTCAGATCGCAGTCATGTGCGTTCTGTCCCTGACCGTAGTTTTTGGAATCTTCTTTTTAGGATGCAATCTTCTCATCAAGTCTGAAGGGATGATAAACTTTTTGGTCAAAGACCGAAGACCGTCCAAAGAAGTTGAAGCAGTAATTGTTGGTCCTTACTGAAAGAACCAAGAAAGAATATCGTTGACGTCTTCACCAATGTCTGAAGCAACACGTTTTGCCTTTTGTTTCTCTGTCCCGTTTGTTGAAGGAGCAAGAATTACGGTCAAAAATAAAGAGGAGATTTTTTTTATCGGATGATGGATACGAAGGAAGAAAAAGACAAAGGCTTGAGAAGTTGCTGCGAACAATTCTCTGATGGAAAGCCCGGAGTGAGGCTAAAACTGATACAAAAGCGCTTTAGAAAAGATTGGGGGAAAATGGGTCAAGTCAATGATTATCTCCAAAGCAGAATTTGTGGGAATGTAACGTACGGTTGTGTAAAGCACAGATACTTGATTTTATTTTGTTTTTAGCTTGAAACCGGGTATATTTCAGTACTTTGATTGTAATATTTTTTTTTTTATTACTGAAGTTGTTTTTTTTTTCCTTCAAAGACAAAACACTTTGATACTGTATCTTTGATAAAATCGAGGCATTATTTATTCTTCCTGTTATTTTTGGAAAATGAAAAAAATTTATTTGATTTTCCATATTTTTCTTTTTTCACTCCCTTGTTATTGTTTTTTTAAAAGGAAACTGTGAATGTTTTCTATCTTTCTAATTTGATATGTTCTATACTTGTTGTTGTACTTTTGCCGTTTTGTTTTTTCACAACCTTGGTTCGAAGATCATTTTCGTGAATGGTTTATTGAGTTAAAAATTAAAGGGAAATTTCTTTAATCTTGGACATTTTTTTTGCTTCCTTTTGAATACTATTCTGTTGGGGGGGGGAAAAAACAAAAAAACTGTTGACACAATTCAATTATATACCACAAGAAATATAAAAAAATATATTCAAAAATAATGTTATTACTATTTTTGGATTTTATAAAAAATATAATTTTCAGTCTGGTATATATTAAAAAAAATTCACCTATGATTTCAATGTGAAAAAAATTCACAAACTGATTTTCTATAGTGTGCATGCCTACATACAGTAAACATACAGATAATTGCCTTGAATCTTCCAATTTGATTTTGTTTGAAGTGTTTTTGTGTAATGTTTTGTAATATTAAACACTATCTATTACTACTGACTGATTTCAATAACATGTATTATATTATTTTTTATTTTTTTGGACGTTACAAGTTTAAACTTTAGTGGTTAATTATGTTGATTAACTCATTTTGCTATTAGCACCATCTGTAACTTTTTTTTATTCTAAATTTGGATATGAGGAAAAATGTGGGGAAAAAAAAGTGGTATCTCTTTAATGGCTCTATCTCCATCTGGATACGGAGATGAGGAAAAAGCTGAATTGATTAATATAAACAGTTAACAAGGAAGCAGGTGCAATATAGCTACGCCAGAAAACCAAATAGCAAGGGGGGAGGGGAGCTATTGCATTGTATATTAGATATTCCTATCCTTAGACCTGTTACCTTATGAATATTTTTGGAGAAAAAAAAAGCAGGAAAAGCTATATTTATCAAATGAACACCTGTAATTAAATCAATTGCATGTGTCAAATCAGCAATGGATATGAAAAGTATCTCTTTAAGAAATCTGTAATTCAAATGAATAATCAGACATGACGAGTTGAATTTATAGTCGGTACAACACTGGAAAGGTCCATATAGGAACCTATTGTAATAAACGTTCTCGTCCTGACAAGTGACGGACGGAACAATTAATGGGTCGTTCTGATTCGACGCCTCTGTACAAGGCCATAGTACAATAAAACAAACATGGGGAGATGAGCGGATGAACTTCCAGTGCGCAACTGATGAGACTGTATTACAATAATTTTTTTATATATGATGGACAAGGCATTATACTTTTACACTATGACATTTCATAAATAAAATATTGGTAAACTGAATGTTGTGCTGTGTTTTTTATTTAAATCCTGAAATCATAAAAAATTTGTTAACTCATATGAAAAGTACTGTGTAGTTAATAAGACCTGTAGTTACCCCACTGTGGGACACACATATTTAAAGAGGACCTGTTACCTCTCCTGAATAATTGTAATCCCCATAAAATAACAATTCTGGAGCATCTTTTTTTTAGAGCTCTACGTTGTGCCGTTCCTCTGTTATTCCTCCTAGAAATTTAGGAATAAGTTGACAACTAGGGGTTACCAGTTGGGGGTGTGTCCCTACACAGACTGACAATGACCAATCAGTACAGACAAAAAGAGACTGTGTAGGGACATTCCTCTTTGACAAGGGGAATGGTAACGCCCAGTTGTCAATTTATTCATAAATTTCTAGGAAGAATATAAGAGGAACGGCACAATGCAGAGTTCTAAGAAAATATGTTCCAGAATTGTTATTTCATGAGGAATACAAGTATTTACTTAAAATAGACATGTCCGGAGAAGTGACAGTTGGAATAGATTTGCGCTATAGTTTGCCATAAGTTATAGTAAATTACATTCTTCTGCTAAGCCCCGCCCACTTTTTTTTAAAAGAAGCTAAAAATAGAAAAGTCACAAAATGTTTGTGCAATAAGTAAGTTTTTCCGCTAATTGTGACTTTTCTAAGCCAGAAAACTGGCATATAGGGCTTTATAAATTCCCCCCAAACTGTTTTATATTAGCGCTACAGACAGTATACAGGATACCTTAAAGAGCAACATGTTTTGTTATTGGATCGAGCTTGTAAAAGGGAGTCATTCTGATAACAGATAATTAAGGAGCACTCACATGGGGTAGTAATGGTGCAGCAGAGAGTCGCAACCAAACGACACTGCGGCAAACACGCATGTAAATACAAATAAGTAATCGTTTTCAAAAACCGTAACCATAGATAAACTTTCACAAAAGTACATGTTTACTATACAATTCTGCCGTGGTGTGGTAAGCGTGTAGCTCCCTGCTGCACAATTCCCGCCCCATATGAATGTACCTTAAGGACATTTTATAAACAGCAGTTTCTTGATGTATTACTATAAGATGACTTTAAATGGGACCTTGTGTTTGGAAGTACATAGGATAAAATATTAAGGAATTTAATTGTTTGCAATTTCCCAATATACCCATATTAGCTGAATTGCGCCTTTTATAGAAGTTTCCCTTCGGCCCGTCACTATAGAGATAGAGATGGGTCAAAAGGGGTAAAGTTTGGTGACAGTCACCAGGGGCAACTATGGGGAATTTGTATTACTGCCACCAGCTTCTTGTCGCAGGAGTAATTCTTCTCATTGGAGTAGATTAGGAAATTGAATATAATGGAGATCCATGATATTAATCTATTAAAATTAGGGCTACACTTTAAACACTGATATACCCTCAGAAAAAGACACCGAAAACCAGTAATTATCAACAACAGTGGGGAGTCTAGATGTAATTTTACAATTTTATAAAGTTATTGTAAAGGATCTGCCAGGCACAACTTCTGTGTATACTCTGCACCTGAGTCTATGTCTCTGAGACTGACTCCATCTTCCACCACTCAGGATGGCAGGCTTAGGAGTGGGAGAGCCTATCACAGCCTGGCCAGACGGAGCTAGCTCCCGCCCTCTGTCTATTTATACCTGCCTTTCCTGTTCCTCCTTTGCTTGTGATTCTTCTCGTGTGGTTTCCTGGCCCAGCTACAGCTTCTATCTATTTGATCCTGCTCCATACTGACCCTGGCTTTCTGACTACTCTCCTGCTCTGCGTTTGGTACCTCGTGCACTCCTGGTTTGACTTGGCTCGTTCACCACTCTTGTTGCTCACGGTGTTGCCGTGGGCAACTGCCCCTTTCCCTTTGCTTTGTGTTCCCTTGTCTGTTTGTCTCGTGCACTTACTGAGCGTACGGACCGCCGCCCAGTTGTACCCCGTCGCCTAGGGCGGGTCGTTGCAAGTAGGCAGGGACAGAGTGGCGGGTAGATTAGGGCTCACTTGTCCGTTTCCCTACCCCCGTCATTACATAATCACAAGCACGTATACCTAGTCTACCCTGCTCCCTGACACTACTATGGACCCCCTTGAGACCCTGGCCCAGCAAATGCAGGGTCTCTCCCTACAGGTCCAGGCCCTGGCTCAGAGGGTCAACCAGCCTGACGCTACCATGGTAGTGCCCCTCACCTCACCTCTTGAACCCCACCTCAAGTTGCCTGACCGGTTCTCAGGGGACCGGAGGACTTTTCTCTCCTTTCGGGAGAGTTGTAGGCTCTACTTTCGCTTAAAGCCTCATTCCTCAGGTTCTGAGAGTCAGCGGGTGGGTATAATTATGTCCCGGCTCCAGGAAGGGCCCCAAGAGTGGGCCTTCTCCTTGGGTCCTGACGCCCCTGAACTTTCCTACGTTGATCGTTTCTTTTCTGCTCTCGGACTCATTTATGACGAGACTGACAGGACTGCCTTTGCCGAGAGTCAGCTGGTGACCTTACGTCAGGGTAAGAGACCTGTTGAGGAGTATTGTTCTGACTTTAGGAAGTGGTGCGTAGCTTCTCGGTGGATTGACCCTGTCTTAAGGTGCCAGTTTAGGTTGGGTCTGTCGAACGCCCTGAAAGACCTGCTAGTTAGCCATCCCTCTTCTGACTCTCTAGATCAGGTTATGGCTTTAGCGGTACGACTTGACCGACGTCTCAGGGAACGACAGCTTGAACGTTTCTGTGTTTTCCCCTCTGACTCCCCCATGATGCCTCCGGAGGTCCCGTTGCTTCGCTCTTCCACGGAAGACTCGGAGGTACCTATGCAACTCGGGGCCTCCGTGTCCCCCCGACAACGTAGAGAGTTCCGCAGGAAGAATGGTCTCTGCTTCTATTGTGGGGATGACAAGCATCAAGTGAACACCTGTCCTAGGCGTAAGAATAAGCAGCCGGAAAACTTCCGCGCCTAAGTGATCATCGGGGAAGTCACTTGGGCGCACAGGTATTTCCCGTAAATATGAAACGTAATAAAATATTGCTTCCCTTTCAGGTCTCTTTTGGTGGTAGGTCTGCTACCGGCAGTGCCTTCGTGGATTCAGGGTCTTCTGCTAATATCATGTCTGTGGAATTTGCTATGTCTCTAGCTATGCCTTTGATTGATTTGCCTAAACCTGTCCCGGTAGTGGGTATCGACTCCACTCCTCTTGCTAATGGTTATTTTACTCAGCATACCCCTGTTTTCAAACTCCTTGTTGGCTCCATGCATTTGGAGCAGTGCTCTGTACTGTTGATGCAGGGATTATCGTCAGATTTGGTTTTAGGCCTTCCCTGGTTGCAGTTGCATAATCCCACGTTTGACTGGAATACTGGGGAGCTTACCAAATGGGGTAATGAATGCTTGACGTCATGTTTTTCTGTTAATTCTATTTCTCCCCCTGAGGAGGTGAACACGCTACCTGAGTTTGTTCAGGACTTCGCTGATGTTTTCTCTAAGGAGGCCTCCGAAGTGTTACCTCCTCATAGAGAATACGATTGCGCTATCGAATTGGTACCAGGAGCTAAGCTTCCTAAGGGTAGGATATTTAATCTTTCTTGTCCCGAACGTGAAGCCATGAGAGAGTATATCCAGGAATGCCTGGCCAGGGGTTACATTCGCCCCTCTACTTCTCCGGTAGGTGCTGGCTTCTTCTTCGTAGGGAAGAAGGATGGTGGTCTTAGGCCATGCATTGACTACCGTAACTTGAATAAGGTCACTGTAAGGAACCAGTATCCCCTTCCTTTGATTCCTGATCTCTTTAATCAGGTTCAGGGGGCCCAATGGTTCTCTAAGTTTGATCTACGGGGAGCGTATAACCTTATCCGCATCAAAGAGGGGGATGAGTGGAAGACTGCGTTTAACACGCCCGAAGGTCATTTCGAATACCTCGCCATGCCCTTTGGGTTGTGTAATGCTCCTGCGGTCTTCCAGAATTTCATAAATGAGATTTTGAGAGATTACCTGGGGGTATTTCTTATAGTGTACCTTGATGACATACTGGTGTTTTCCAAGGACTGGTCCTCCCACATTGAGCATGTCAGGAAGGTGCTCCAGGTCCTTCGGGAAAACAAACTGTTTGCGAAAACCGAAAAATGTGTGTTTGGGGTACAGGAGATACCATTTTTGGGTCAAATCCTCACTACTCATGAATTCCGCATGGACCCCGCCAAGGTCCAGGCTGTGGCGGAATGGGTCCAACCTGCCTCCCTGAAGGCGTTACAGTGTTTTTTGGGGTTCGCTAATTATTACAGGAGATTTATTGCTAACTTCTCGGTCATCGCTAAGCCTCTTACGGACCTCACTCGCAAAGGTGCTTATCTCCTCCACTGGCCTCCTGAGGCTGTCCAGGCTTTTGAGGTCCTTAAGAAGTGCTTTATCTCGGCCCCGGTGCTGGTTCAGCCCAACCAAATGGAGCCATTTATCGTGGAAGTTGACGCATCCGAGGTGGGAGTGGGGGCTGTCTTGTCCCACGGTACCAGGTCCCTCACCCATCTCCGTCCCTGTGCCTACTTCTCCAGGAAGTTTTCGCCCACTGAGAGTAACTATGATATTGGCAACCGCGAACTCTTAGCCATTAAATGGGCATTTGAAGAGTGGCGCCACTTCCTGGAGGGGGCTAGGCACCAGGTAACGGTCCTTACCGACCACAAGAATCTGGTTTTCCTAGAATCTGCCCAGAGGCTAAACCCGAGACAAGCTCGATGGGCGCTATTTTTTACCAGATTCAACTTTTTGGTTACCTATAGGGCTGGGTCTAAAAATATTAAAGCCGATGCACTGTCGCGTAGCTTCATGGCCAGCCCTCCTTCGGAGGAAGATCCTGCTTGTATTTTGCCTCCTGGTATAATCATTTCTTCTATTGATTCTGATTTAGTCTCTGAAATTGCGGCTGATCAAGGTTCAGCTCCCGGGAACCTTCCTGAGGACAAGCTGTTTGTTCCCCTGCAATACCGGCTAAGGGTACTTAGGGAAAATCATGACTCCGCACTATCTGGTCATCCAGGCATCCTGGGTACCAAACACCTCATTGCCAGAAACTATTGGTGGCCTGGGTTGCCTAAAGACGTTGAGGTCTACGTCGCCGCTTGTGAGGTTTGTGCTAGGTCCAAGACTCCCAGGTCCCGACCAGCGGGCTTACTACGTTATTTGCCCATTCCCCAGAGACCTTGGACCCATATCTCCATGGATTTTATCACCGATTTGCCTCCATCTCAAGGCAGGTCGGTGGTGTGGGTGGTAGTAGACCGCTTCAGTAAGATGTGCCACTTTGTGCCCCTCAAGAAACTACCCAACGCCAAGACGTTAGCTACTCTGTTTGTCAAACACATCCTGCGTCTCCATGGGGTTCCTGTCAATATTGTTTCTGACAGAGGGGTACAATTTGTTTCTTTGTTTTGGAGAGCCTTCTGTAAAAAGTTTGAGATTGATCTGTCCTTCTCCTCTGCCTTCTATCCTGAAACTAATGGCCAAACTGAGAGTACTAATCAATCTCTAGAACAATATTTAAGGTGTTTTATCTCTGACTGTCAATATGATTGGGTCTCATTCATTCCCCTCGCCAAATTTTCCCTTAATAACCGGGTCAGTAACTCGTCAGGGGTCTCCCCCTTTTTCTGTAATTTTGGGTTTAATCCACGGTTCTCCTCCGTTTCACCGGGTAGTTCCAACAATCCCGAGGTAGAGGTCGTTCATCGGGAACTGTGCACAGTCTGGGCCCAGGTTCAGAAGAACCTAGAGGCGTCCCAGAGCGTACAAAAAACTCAGGCTGATAGAAGACGTTCTGCTAACCCCTCGTTTATGGTCGGGGATCTGGTGTGGTTATCGTCTAGGAACTTGCACCTTAAGGTCCCGTCCAAGAAGTTTGCCCCCCGGTTTATTGGGCCGTATAAGGTCATTGAAGTCCTCAATCCTGTCTCCTTCCGACTGGAGTTGCCCCCATCTTTTCGAATACACGACGTGTTTCATGCCTCCCTCCTTAAACGCTGCTCCCCGTCCTTGGCTCCCTCGAGGAAACATCCTGTTCCCGTTCTCACCCCTGAGGGGGTGGAGTTCGAGGTGGCCAAGATTGTGGACAGCAAGATGGTCCAAGGCTCCCTCCAGTATCTGGTCCATTGGAGAGGATACGGGCCTGAGGAGAGGACTTGGGTACCCGCCCGGGATGTTCACGCTGGGGTATTGGTCAGGAAGTTCCACCTTCCTTTCCCCAATAAACCAGGTCCACTTAGAAAGGGTCCGGTGGCCCCTCATAAAAGGGGGGGTACTGTAAAGTATCTGCCAGGCACAACTTCTGTGTATACTCCCATAGGTAATCAGTCTGCACCTGAGTCTATGTCTCTGAGACTGACTCCATCTTCCACCACTCAGGATGGCAGGCTTAGGAGTGGGAGAGCCTATCGCAGCCTGGCCAGACGGAGCTAGCTCCCGCCCTCTGTCTATTTATACCTGCCTTTCCTGTTCCTCCTTTGCTTGTGATTCTTCTCTTGTGGTTTCCTGGCCCAGCTACAGCTTCTATCTATTTGATCCTGCTCCATACTGACCCTGGCTTTCTGACTACTCTCCTGCTCTGCGTTTGGTACCTCGTGCACTCCTGGTTTGACTCGGCTCGTTCACCACTCTTGTTGCTCACGGTGTTGCCGTGGGCAACTGCCCCTTTCCCTTTGCTTTGTGTTCCCTTGTCTGTTTGTCTCGTGCACTTACTGAGCGTAGGGATCGCCGCCCAGTTGTACCCCGTCGCCTAGGGCGGGTCTTTGCAAGTAGGCAGGGACAGAGTGGCAGGTAGATTAGGGCTCACTTGTCCGTTTCCCTACCCCCGTCATTACAGTGATTGCATTCAAATTTTGTCGATTCCATTATGTTTACAATTAAATTATTGTCCATTTTAGATAATGCATTCAAATCTTCTCTTCCATAGTGTATACTAGGGTAATTTTAAAGGGTAACTGAACTTTCAAAAAACTTCTGAAATCATAGTTACTGAGATCCCTTCCAAACGCTAAAATGAAGCGGCAAAAGCACTTGGCTGAGCACTGAGCCGGTTCGTTTCTGAACGTTTTTTCTCGAGAAAGCCGAGCAGTTGGTGTATGGGCTCGTAGACTTTCTATTGAGCCCGAACACCAATTTCTCGGCTTTCCGAGAAAAGCCAATCAGAAACCAAGCGAGTGCTTCTGCAGCTCTGTTTTTGCGATCGGGGGTCTCAGTGCTCAGACACCCACAGATCAAAACTTCGGACATGTCACTATGACATGTCAGAAGTTTTTTGAAAGTTTAATTATCCTTTAAAATAAATAAAAATATATGACTAATCAATACAAAGGTAACTTGAAAAAAGGACAAGAAGAGGCAAATGCCAACATTTTGGAATATTTTTGACAATTGTCAAACAGGGGACTGCTTAAGTGTTTCCACAAATCACGTGTCATTTTCAAATAGGTGAAAGTCATCAAGAAGTCTTTGGGTGTGTTCACAGGGGCCGGTACGTCAAATGTAAATACCTGCCGTTTTGCCGCGATCAAATTTTATGTAACTAAATGCGTTTTTTTCCCACTGTGTGAAATGGTGTAGCTCTCCAGACCCCCCCCCCCCCTCCTGTGATTCTACAGAACCAAAATTACATATGGATCTGTGGTTCTGCACGTTCGGTAAAGTAGGAGCATACATCCAAAATAGGGAATACTGTGTTACATTTCTGGGAATATATGGCCGGGACAACATGTGAAAACAGGACCAGGACACTTTTTCCAAATCCTAAATAGCTGGAACACAAATAGGTGGAAAACTTTTTCATATCTTTTTGCTTCGTGATCAATTCAATCCGTAAACAAACAAGTGAGGAGTCTTAACTGGGATTATCGAAAGAGGAAGTCAAACAGTACAATAGATGAAAAAAATTATAGTTAATGAAATAAATACACAGGGACGAGTCATGTGACCCTGGTCAATATCGCTCACATCCTCCTGAGCTAAGGATTTGCTTTGTCATTACAAGTGACTTAAGAATTATTGCCTAGTAACTGTGCTCCATATACTGATAACACTTCACTGCCGCAAGGAATTCATTCAGGATCACAAATCAAGAGAATATAGGGATGGATATTGTGTCTCCGCAAGAAGGGCAAGTGTAAAGCAATGCTATTTCCTCTGGAGAATAGGAAATTAAATGTCAGAGGCGATGTACCTCTTGAGGAAGAAATCGTGTGTAAATACATTCTGAACCTTTCTTCATCTGCACAAGTGTCATAAACAGTCATGCTGTACGGAAGACCTGGCGACATGGAATGAAGGCCCTTATGACATAGAATAAAGATCAAAGATCTGATGACATGGAAGGAAGATCTCATGATATGGATGGAAGACCTGATGACATAGAATAAAGATCGAAGACCTAATAACATGGAAGGAAGAACTTATGAGATGGAAAGAGGACATGATGACATGGAAAGAAGACCTTATGACATGGAAGGAAGTCCTTATGACATGGAAGGAAGACCTTACAACATGGAAAGAAGACCTGATGACATGGAAGGAAGACCTTATGACATGGAAGGAAGACCTTACGACATGGAAGGAAGACCTGATGACATGGAAGGAAAACCTTATGACATGGATGGAAGACCTTACAACATAGAAGGAAGACCTTATGAAATGGAAGGAAGACCTTATGACATGGAAGGAAGACCTTATGACATGGAAGGAAGACCTTATGACATGGAAGGAAGACCTTATGACATGGAAGGAAGACCTTATGACATGGAAGGAAGACCTTATGACATGGAAAGAAGACCTGATGACATGGAGGGATTACCTGATTTTATGGAATGAAATCCTTGTTAAGAAGGTGAGAAGTAATAATAGATAGTGTTATGTGAGTTATACAAGATTATTGTTCTGTAATTGATAACATTTTCACCTTGCCCAGAAAATCTATGTAAAGAAATACTACACAACCTGGTGTAAACAGTAGTGAAAGCAGGGGCGTAGCTATAAGGAGTGCAGAGGCACCAGTCACACCTGGACCCTACAGCCTGAGGAGACACAAAGGCTCCTTTGCTACATAAGTAGATACCTGTATTATAAACGGCACTTGGTAAGTGGGGGCCCTGCTAGCGTTTTTGCGTTAGGGCCCAAGCTCCAAATTACGCCTCTGGAAGGGAGGGCACCATAGCAAAAATCAAATCCCTCTCACCCCTTCTCTGGAATGCTACCTGCAGTCTCACTGGTCCCGTCCTCCAGTTTCACCCACTACTTTGGGCATCATACCACAATGACTATACGCAACATCTTCCCACACCGACTACATTATGCATAAACATCTGTCCAACTGTCTACATTTTGGCAGGACAATTCCACAACCTGGACCATAAAAAGGGCAGGGTTTATGTAAATCTGCACGAAAAATTTATGTTTTCTACCATTATGGGGGCATTCCCGGGCGGAGCTGGGGTGGGACTTAAATGCCTTGATTTTGGGGATTTAAAGGGTAATAAACTTTTTACATGTCATATTGACATGTCAGAAGTTTTGATTGGTTAGGGACTGAGCACTGAGATCCCCAATGATTGCTAACAAAAGAGGCAGAAGCACTTGGGCGAGCGTTCTCCTGCTTTGTTTCTGTTCAGCTTTCCTCAGAAAGCCGAGCAAGTGGTGTTCCGGCTCAATAGAAAATCTATGAGCCGTAGACCGCTGACTTGGCTTCTGCCGCATATTTTCAGCGATGGGTGGGGGTCTCAGTGCTTGGACCCCGACCAATCAAAATTTCTGACATGTCACTATGACATATCAAACAGTTTTTAAAAGTTTAGTTACCCTCTAAATGTTGGTAAGTGTGCTGAGCTCAGCCGTGCAGTAGACTCAAAAGAGTAAGGGCAGATTTACACGAGCGTGTGCATTTTGCGCACGCAAAAAACGCTGCGTTTTGTGTGCGCTAAAGGCACTTAACAGCTCCGTGTGTCATGATCATATGGTGCGCGGCTGCGTGCTTTTCGCACAGCCGCCATCATTATGACACTCTGTTTGGATGTTTGTAAACAGAAAAGCACTGAAATTGAGGACCTGTCGTGAGTTTTACGCAGCGGACTCACGCTGCGCAAAAATTACTGACAGTCTGCACTGCCCCATAGACTAGAATAGATCCGTGTGACGCGCGCGAAAAGCACGCACGTTGCACGGACGTATTACACGTTCGTGTAAATCCGCCCTTAGGATGGGGCGAAATGCCAATGACAAAACTGAAATCAGTATTTGTGAGGCACCTGATGGCAGCGCATGAAGTGCCTACATGTCTAATTCGGAACCATAGGCACCGTGGGTGTTATAATATTTTATCTGTACTTTCAGCATTGCTGTGTGCATGAGCCTAAAGACTTTTTTTTTTAACAAGCTCTATTGATGTCATCTGTAGGGTCGTAGCTGAGGGTGGGGGGGGGGGGGTGGGATGTGCTCAGGTGCTGATTGCCGGGGGGGCACTAGCAAGTCATTTTACCTTGGCCGCCAGGGTATTTAGATACAGAGCTATGGCAGCAAACTGAATCTTTGCCCAAGGGGAAGAAAAGCCTAGCTATAACACAGCATACAAATATGGACGTATTGTTCGGGTTCCATTTAATGGGGATACATCGGCATAGCCTGTCTTCTGCATCCCTCTATTCAGTATCTATACAAATATTAAATCTGCTAATCCACTAGGTGTAATAGTAATAATCATCGTACCTTTGTAGAAGTATCTCTTCAAGGGGACCTGTCACATCGAGCATGCCGTCGTATCTGCGGGCCGCATGGTATAGAGCAGAAGGAGCTGAGAAGATTGATATATAGATTTGTGGGTAAAGATTCAAGATAACGTGTAATTTATTCATTAAAATCCCTGCTCACTGTGGGCTAAAGAGTCCAGTGGGCGGTCTCAGACATTAATTGACAGCCTTCCCCGCATTAGTGTGCATAGAGGAATAGCTTCCAATAACTTAGTAGGACTGCCCACAGGACTCTTTAACCCACAGTGAGCTGGAATTTAAATGAATAAATTACAGGTCATCCTGAATCTTTTCCATTAAAAATAGGTATCAATCTGTTCAGTCCGTCCTGCTCTATAACATACCGCCCACAGAAGGGACAGCCTGCTTGTTGTGACAGCTACTTATCGCCATAGATGTAACTTGAAGCTCCTAGATCCCAATGGAAAATCTGCACCTTCCCCTCCCTATCTCTCACTATCCATGTACCATTTGGCCCTTCGGGTACCAGAGCTCAGGAGCCACGGATACCTCTGCACCCCCTATAGCTGCGTCTCTGGTCTTTACATATATTATATTGCAAACCCATGAAAGTTTATGCTCAGAAAGCAGACACTTTACATGACATAAACATTAATATTTGTCATTTTTCAGACAATATTTCAAGCTTCCTGATTTTACAGCACTTTGCTACTAATGATGGTGTTGATATTGATCAGTAGTCAGCAATGCCGGTAAATATTACAAAGAAGCACTTTATATTTGTTTGTGATGTTTTTGTGATCAATGTAATGAGTGGTCCCTTTAGGGGAATTCTTGCGATGACAGACCTCTGTGCTATAATAAGAAAGCACTTATGACCCAGTTAAAGGGGAACTCCAGGAAGAACTTGTGATTCAGACTGCCTACTAAATGACTGTTTGTAAGAAGGTGATTGGGAGGGTGGGGAATGTGGGGGCACTGCCAGACCACTACGATCCTATGGAGAACCAGTGCTGTCAAATATAACTATGGCTTCTCTCTGAATTACCTAATAAATTAATATGTGATCATTTGCTTTAGTAGAGATCAGAGTTATTTAAGAGTATTTGGTAACAGAAGCTCAGTGACAACCATTAAAAGCAGGTGGGGCGGACCTAGGGAGTTCTAGTGGGGCATTTGTTCTGGCCCCCCGAGTGCCAGGGGGGTACCAATAAGCAACTCTGCCTTGGCCATAATATTTAAAGTGTAATTAAACTTTTAAAAACTTTTGACATGTCCTAGTAATACGTTAGAAGTTTCATTTTAATTACCCTTTAAATACACCACTAGAGCAACAAACTGATGTCCTGTGTGAAGGATAGCCTGGCTACAACAGATTGCAAATATTACAGTGGTGGGGTTGTCACTCAGAGGACGACTCGTTAATATAACGACATGTTATCTTTCTGGTACACTGTGTACTGTACAGGACTCTGATGAAGCTTCTGTCCTCATCCTAGAGATTAATTTACAGCGACCTGCAGCTATTTCTTACTTTTAGGATACGTTCACACAGGGCGGATTTGCTGCGTAAAAGGTACACAGCGTATCCACCCTGGTGGCCGCAAGGAACACCTAATTGTGATGCAGTTTTTCGGCCGGAATGTCCGCTGCGGAAAACTGCATAATAAAAAATAAAAAAATGCACATACTTACCCTCTGATGTCCTGCAGACCGACCTCCTGGAATGACGTTTCATCCCATGTGACCGCTGCAGTCTGTGATTGGCTGTAGCGATCACATGGGATAAAACCCAGAATTGTGTAAGTATAAGATTTTTTTTTCTAAGTTGTGTTTTTGTGGCGGAATCGCTGCTTTTCTGCCTCAAAAAAATGCAACATCTATTTTAGAATGTATATTGGATCAGATCATATCAAGTGCTAGAGCTCAGTACAACTCGTACGGTGCCAACCAGTGAGTAATGATAATTATAATACAGGGAAGGAGGGAGGAGCAAGTGGAATTAGGGGAGGGGCAAAGAGAATGGGAAGTATATTAGGGAAACCACTGGTAGATAGGCACTCGTCTCAGCATTTTATAAAAATATCAAAATGTATTATCAAGTAGTTAAAAAAAAATTAACTAATTGATAATACATTTTGATATCTTTATAAAATGCTGAGACGAGTGCCTATCTACCAGTGGTTTCCCTAATATACTTCCCATTCTCTTTGCCCCTCCCCTAATTCCCCTTGCTCCTCCCTCATTCCCTGTATTATAACATCTGCTATCTGTTGCGGGTTTTACCTCCCTATTTATTTCAATGGAGAAAATCCGCAACACAAAGTTAGAGATTAAGCAAATACAATTGACATGCATCGGATTAAAAAAAACAACGCACCGCAGATTAATTTCTGAGAGTTTTTTCCGCTCCGGATTTACACAACGTGTGGTGAGATTTGCCCCCTCTGCTGCTACTGAATTATGCTGCGGATTTTCTGCAACTAAATCCACTGCGGAAAATCAGCAATATTTACGCTACGTGTGAACTTACTCTTGTTGTATCTGTATTTGTTATCTGCTTAATTGTCTTTAATCTTTATTTTTTTATTATTTTAAAAAGACATTTTGGGGACTTATATTTAACATACAATGGTGGTCCTAGAACCAAATAATAATAGGGTTTGCTGAAAACTTCTACGCTCCCTCTAGTGGCAGCTGCATTTACAAGGAACTTGTAATTTTTTTTATCTTAACAGGTTCAAGATTTTGTGCTGATTAAATTATTTTTTTTAATCTTTATATTGGTCGGAGTTCTATTTATCTGAAACTAAGCTCCTAATCTCCTGCATAGACATAGATTTAAAAGATAACATGCTGGATACCTGCAGTCACCACTAGTGGGAGTTTAGGAGCTTACTGCATACTGGATATAGATGTAACTCAATGATATCACAGTATACTGTAAGCTCCCGTGCTCCCTCTAGTGGTGACTGCAGGTAGCCAGCATGTTATCTTTTAAAATCTACGACTATTCAGGGGTTTTGGAGCTCTGTTTCAGAAAAACAAAGCACCAACTACTATAAAGAAGTTAATGGCCACAGAATTATGGACGTAAAAACGACATGATATTAAATTGGATGTGTCAGCTGAATAGGCTACACTATATTAGGGCAGCATATTACAGCTACAGGTCTGTACTCCTATTATCCAAAATGTCCTAAAAAAAAATGTTGTGCTGTTTCAGTAATAGGGCAATGGAAAATAGCGCTTTCCCTGCCTCTCCCCATCCCTCTCCGCAGTGACTGACAGGCTGCTATGTATGCACATGTACACAGCAGCCTGTCAGTCACCGCAGAGAAGGGTGGGGGGAGTGCTCCCCCCATAAATACAGTAGACTTCAAACTTTTATTCCGCTGTATTTTATCATCACACTTGTTACCCAAACTCTACGTCTATTCAGGGAGTTTGGAGCGTTAAAAACCAAAAGCCCCAGTAGCACGCTGCAGGGGAAATGTATGACGAGACGCGGTTTCCACCAGCGATAACAGCTTATTGGTGGGGGTTAGAGAAGCTTCCTTTTAAAAAGGGGGGTGTCTTGAAGAGACCACCGCTTTAAGACTTCATTTGAAGAGTGGGCTATTATGCAGAATTTACTTATTATAACTGTATGGAGCAGGGTAAGGGTCAGTTCACATGTTGCATAAATACTGCAGATTTTCCACAACAGAATTTGCAGCATAATACAGTAGCAGCAAAGTGGATGAGATAGAACAAATCTCATCCACACGCTGTGTAAATGCTGAGCGGAAAAACGCAAAAAAAATTACCCAGCGGTGCGGAATTTTATTTGATTGTATTTGTGTAAACGGTGTTTATTTGTTGCGGGTTTTCCCCATTGAATTCAATTGGGAGGTAAAACCCGCAGAAAACAGCAGTTGTTGCATTTTTTTGCGGCGGGTTTGAAGCGATTTCGTGGCAAAAAACGCACCTCAAAAAAACATCAGTCTAAGGCCTGATTTACACGAGCGTGTGCGTTTTGCGCACGCAAAAAACGCGCCGTTTTGCGTGCGCAAAAGCTACTTGACAGCTCCGTGTGTCATCAGTGTATGATGCGTGCTTTTCGCGCAGCCGCCATCACTCCGTTTGGATGTTTGTAAACAGAAAAGCACGTGGTGCTTTTCTGCTTACATTTAGAGTTTGACAGCTGTTGCGCGAATCACGCAGTTCGCATGGAACTGCTTCCGTGCGGCATGCGTGGTTTTCACGCAGACATTGACTTCAATGGGTGCGTGATGCGCGAAAAACGCTGAAATATAGAACATGTCGTGAGTTTTACGCAGCGGACTCACGCTGCGCAAAACTCCCGGACTGTCTGCATGCCCCCATAGACTAATATAGGTGCGTACGACATGCGTGAAAAGCACGCGCGTCGCACGCACGTATATCACGCTCGTGTAAATGATGCCTAAGGATTTCTAGACACCTTGCCGAAAAATCCAATGCAGCCCAATAAAGTCAATGTGACCGGTCCGGTTGGGCGCCGTTGGTGTCCATCTTGGTGTCCGTCTGTTTACGCAATAATTTCCCACTGGATTTAGCTGTGAAGTGTACAGAGTGTACAATTAACTAAGTACAAAATGAAAAAAATATATATAATTGGGGATACAGTGGTTGATAAATCTTTGCATTTGCTAATGAGTCGAGTATTTTTCCACCGCTTGCGTTTTTATTAGATACGGAATTATTTGAGATAAGTTACAGAACCATTACCAATCAGTTATCAGAATGAGGCTGGGTTCACACGTGGCGGAATTTCACTTAAATTCCGCTGCGGACACTCCGCAGCGTTAATCCGCAGCGGAGCCGTTTCTGCATTGACTTCCACTTCTATTTAGAAGTGTTCGTTTAGACGATGCGTAACATTCCGCTGCGGAGCATAGGCTGCGGAGCGGAATTTGGTGTCCGCAGCATGCTCTGTCTGTTGCGGAGCAGTGGCGGACTCATGGCGGAATTTCTCCATTGACTTCAATGGAGATTCTAAATTCCGCAATGAAGTCCGCAGCTGTCATGCACATGTTATGTGTGCTGCGGATACGTCTTGCTTTTTTGCCATGACATTTCTTCATTCTGGCTGGACCTATGTATTTCTAGGTCTACAGCCAGACTGAGGAAGTCAATGGGGCTCCCGTAATGACGGGAGCGTTGCTAGGAGACGTCAGTAAATAGTCACTGTCCAGGGTGCTGAAAGAGTTAAGCGATCGGCAGTAACTGTTTCTGCACCCTGGACAGTGACTACCGATCCCAATATACAGCAACCTGTCAAAAAATATAAGTTCATACTTACCGAGAACTCCCTGCTTCTGTCTCCAGTCCGGCCTCCCAGGATGACGTTTCAGTCTAAGTGACGGCTGCAGCCAATCACAGGCCAAGCACAGGCTGCAGCGGTCACATGGACTGGCGCGTCATCCAGGGAGGTCGGGCTGGATGCCGAAAGAGGGACGCGTCACCAAGACAACGGCCGGTAAGTATGAAATTCGTTTACTTTCACTAGGGAAAGTGCTGTCCCTTCTCTCTATCCTGCACTGAATAGGGAGAAGGGAAGCACTTTTCCCGCAGTCCGCAGCAGCTAGTCCGCATCAATTTACTGCACATTTTGTGCAGATCCGCAGCAGAATCTGCAACGCAGATTCTGTGCGGCATTGATGCGGACAGTTGCGGAGGAAATCCGCCACGTGTGGTCATGCCCTGACAGTACATTTGCCTTCTGCAGTGACGAAATTGCTATTGATTAAGTCCTTGGGCCACGGGAACAAGTTACTTCAATCTGGCGATTTCACTTAGTTTTTGACGCGTTTACACTACAGGTTTTTTTAGCGCTGTGTGAACAAGGCCTTACTTACCAACTCTCTAGTCTAGCTCATAGATTGGGGGAACCCTTAGATCACAGTCTTATGCTCTAATAGGGGTCATTTATAATACAATCCCTTTAAAGGAATTCTTTCCATATTTGCGATGCATGTCAGTCGGATTCATGGGTGTTTGGGACAAATAAAAATTTGGTGGACTTTCTCTTGCCCTAACTTCAGGACAAACTAGGAGGAATTGGAAATTTCCTGAAGCCTTGCAAGTTATCAGATCACTCATTTAAAGGGGGAATTGTAATTCTAAAATTGTATTACGGAATCGCTATTTACAGAATTTTCTTATAAAAAAATAATAATGACGTGGTTCCAATCCAGAGCATCATCACTTTACCGAACAGTTGGATTGCTCCACACGTGTGCTCCTAGTAACCGCCTGAGCATCATTTCTTGGAATGCCATTCGTGCCAAGGTATAGGAGTTGAATAAGGGTATGTTCACACGCACTAATTACGGACGTAATTCGGGCGTTTTTGCCCCGAATTACGTCCGAAAATAGCGCCTCAATAGCGCTGACAAACATCTGCCCATTGAAAGCAATGGGCTGACGTTTGTCTGTTCACACGAGGCGTATATTTACGCGTCGCTGTCAAATGACGGCGCGTAAATAGACGCCCGCGTCAAAGAAGTGACCTGTCACTTCTTTGGCCGTAATTGGAGCCGTTATTCATTGACACCAATGAATAGCAGCGCCAATTACGTCCGTAATGGACGCGGCGTTCAAGCGCCTGCACATGCCGTTACGGCTGAAATTACGGGGATGTTTTCAGGCGGAAACATCCCCGTAATTTCAGCCGTTACGGACGCTGCCGTGTGAACATACCCTTACAAGGGTATATTTTATTGCAAGCAATTCAACTTTGGACGCTTTTGCGTAGTAACCCATCTGCTTAGTCAATACGGACAGCTGGCACGGTTGTAAGACGTTTCAGATTATACAAGTATTCAGTGTTTTTATTGGGTTTTTACGCCATACTAACTTTGTATACTGTTTATATTTAGTTTTTTGGACAGCGTTGCTTTATGGTTAGGGTAACATAGCGACATGTAGAACTCAGGGCACATAAAAAATGCAACTTTAATGTCGTCATTGCAGACATTTTGTTCTAATGACCCAATCTGAACAATCCAATAAAAAAAGCCAATAGGAAATGTGTCCAGGCCAAATGACGGCACTGCATGTTGTTGCCAGGAAGATAATACCATGTATCAGAATTAGGGTATGTGCACACACACTAATTACGTCCGTAATTGACGGACGTATTTCGGCCGCAAGTCCCGGAGCCGGCACTGTGTTCGGTCCGGGACTTGCGGCCGAAATACGTCCGTCAATTACGGACGTAATTAGTGTGTGTGCACATACCCTTACAGATACCTGTCAGCTAGTCTGTTTTTTTAAATACTTAGAGTCCCCATGAAATAAAAATCCTGGAGCACAACTCAGTATTGTGCTACCCCACTGTTATTCTTCCTGGAAATGTATGAATAAATTGACAACTGGTTGTTACCATTCCCCTTGTCAATAGGGTGTGTCCCGACAAATAGGATAGAGTCAGAGCGTGTAGGGATACGCGCCATTGACAAGAATAATAGGAATATCCGATTCTAAATACTTTCATACATTTTCAGGAGGAATAACAGAGGAACAGCACAAGGCAGAGTTGTAAGAATAGGTGCTCCAGAAATGTTTCTTTATAGGGAATGCAAGTTACTTAATCCCTTCCCGACTCATGATGTGCCGTTACATCGTGGAGCGGGGAGGGGATGATGTTTGGAGCAGAGCGGGCTCCCCAGCTGAGCCCGCTCCCTACGCTGCAGGTGTCCACTGTGTTTTAAAGGAAAGGAGACTAAAGGCCCTATTACACCGGACAATTTTGGCCGGTGCAACGAGCGCCGATCAACAAGACATAGTTGATCGGCGCTCGTTTGCTCCTGTCACAAGGAGCTATGGATGGGGACGAGTGGACGTTACTCCGATCGCTTGTCCCCATACATTATTATTATGTGCTTCCCACAACGATAATATTTTACGTTTTTAAAACGATACGATCAGCAGATGAACGATCGTTTTCCCGATAATTGCCAGTGTAAAACCCCCTTAATTCAGCTCAGAGCCCCTCCCTCAGCAGCGCAGATTAGCAGCAGCACCAAGGGGGAAACAGGGCAGAAAAAAAAGATGGGAACAGTATTTTAATATGCTAGAATCACTGCAAACGACTTTAAAACACAGCTTTTCTGTACTTTTGGCATGGAAATGAATCAAGAGGATGACCCCTGTACCCTTTGTGTGTTAAAAATTTAATTTTCAGTTCATATTACATTTGTATATTGACCCCAAATATGGTCATTAGAAGACGTTATTACTCTGGTCATACCACCGATGATTGTTATGAACCCTATTATTTTGGGTGAAGATTCCCTTTAAATATTGAATCTTTGCACTTCTTTTTTCTATCACAGTAACTTCATACGTCAGGATCAGCTCCTGGGAAAAATAAATGCATAATGTTATCTCTGCAGAAGTGTGAAGTCAATTTAACTTAATGGAAAAAATATTAATTATTGCAGTAGTCATTATTATCTCGTCAGTGTGTTCTCGGTTTGCACAGGGTTGTCAGAAACCGCATACAATTACAGATTTAAAAAGGAACAAAACAAGTCACAGGAGGAGGATTTGGTATTGTTAGTATGAATGCCCTCACCCCGCTGGTTGTATTTGGTGTATGATATTTCATATAATGAGAAATTATAGTTTCCAACCTATTACAGTTCTCATGGGCACATGTTCTCTATGTTTCCATCATTCAGAAAATATTATCAGTATCCATAATTGTGTTGAGACGTCTTTAGATTACATGTTGTCCGTGTTTTCGTCTAGGATCCTGTCACTAAGGCCTCATGCACCCGAACGTGTTTTTGTGTCCACAATTTATCCGCAAAAGTGCAGATGAATTACGGACTTATTCATTTTCTATGGGCCCATACACACGACCGTGGTTTACACGGACTGTGTGGGGGCGCAATTGTGGACCGCAAAAACTCAGACACATTTTCTGTGCACGGTCCGTGATTGCGGACGACCCACGATGACACTCCTCGGGCGTCCGCGCCTTAATCACGGATCATGCACATCGCTATGGCCGTGTGTATGAGGCATTACACTGACATGTTATGACAATGATCCCCTCGTGTCTTCATGTTCACAGGAGAATAAAAAGTGTTTTTGCAGATGGATCCACTTCACTATGATGTTTCCAAAGTGGATCCAATTTGCCAATACATGTGAATCAGTAAGGGAATGTTCACACAGATTATTTTCGGCAGTTTTTCGAGCCGTAAACAGACGAAAAATGGGACGCAGAACGCCTCCAAATATCTGCCCATTGATTTCAATGGGAAAAACGGCGTTCTGTTCCGACGGGCCGTTTTGTTTTTTTGTTTTTTTTAAACGGCCGCAAAAAAGAAGTGCAGGTAAATTCTTGGGACGATTCTGGAGCCGTTTTTCATTGAATCTAATGAAAACAGCTCCAAAAACGGCCGTAAAAATGCAGGGAAAATCGTGAGTGGCTTAAAAAACGTCTGAAAATCAGGAGCTGTTTTTCCTTGAAAACAGCTCCGTATTTTCAGACGTTTTTGAGTTTGTGTGGGAACATACCATAACTATTTTCTCCTTGACTGCCAGAGAATTTTAGATGTAATCATGGGACCGGTTGTAAAAATAAAAAAATCCCAGTTTCCCATTCCCTTCCAGCTAGAAGAACACTTCACAACATGATTACATAGTTTCTTAGAGGTGGATGCCTCCACTACCTAAGGCGGGATTCACACGACCGGGTCGCGCCCGAGCCCGAGTGCCGGCCGGTAAAATCGGCCATTCTGCCCGGCCGGTTTGCATAAAGTTTTGCATCCGTGCCGGGCCGGGCAGATCTGGACAGTGACATCAGCGGCAACTCCTGAAGGGGAATCCCCATGTGTTCGGGGATTCCGCTTCAGGAGCTTCCCCTGATGTCACTGCCCAGATATGGACAGAGACATCAAGCGCTCTGTCCAGGAGCGGAATCCCCGAAAACACGGGGATTCCGCTCCTTCAAGGAGCTAAAGTGCGGCTAGCACATAGCAGAGCGGGGAGATACCTCCCTGCTCTGCTATAGTGGCGTCGCTACAGTATTAGCAGCCGCAGCAGCAGCAGCTGCTAGCGGCGCCATCGAAGGTGTCGCCGGGCCAGGGCGCTTTTAAAACAAGCAAGGGAAGGGAGCCAGCGCAGCGCTCCCTTCCACCTGCTGTACACCCCGGCCCTGCCACACAGTGTACAGCGCACAGCCATTCGTCAGAATGGCATCAACTCCTCCTCCTCACATGCACTCTGCGCTGTGAGGAGGAGGAGATAGAGCGCAAGCGCCGGAAAACCCGGCCATCACTCGGGACACATCCCGGTGATGGCCGTGTATTACCCGGCCCCATAGACTTCTATGGGAGCCGGGCGGCCGGGTACCCGGCCGAAGATAGAGCATGTCCTATTTTTTGACGGCCGGTTTTCCAGGCCGTCAAAAAATCGGTCGTGTGAATAGCCCCATTAGGGGTCTATTATTCCTAATGCATCCGGGTGCCGGCGGATTTATGAACGGCCGGCACCCGGCCGGGAAACCCTGTCGTGGGAATGAGGCCTAAAGGGCTGTCTGGATTTTAAAAAAACAAACAAAAAAAACATTTAAAAATATTTATTAAAAGAGCAGAATCCCCCATTCTGGATCCACATAAATTAGTCAAAAGTGGAGAGCAGCTACAAAGGGCATCTCTCCTTCTGGATGTCCCGGCATGCCCATGTACTCCGTGGACAGGTCATTGATTTAAACGGGCACTGTGCAATACTTTATTTTCCCTGTGGTGGCGCTGCAGGAGAATTGAACACTTGCTATCAGGTTCTCCCACAGATTACACCTGATCGCTAGAGGTCTCAGCAGTAGGACACCATGTGATCAAATTATTATTGTGGGGACCCCCGCTAACAAAAAGTGATTGTCCAAAGTGGACCACCTCTTTAAAGTACTTTTAGCGTATGTTCACATGCTTACTAAAAAACTTCTGAAAATATGGAGCTGTTTTCAAGGGAAAACAGCTCCTGTTTTTCAGACTTTTTTTTTACCAACTCACGTTTTTCACTGCGTTTTTTTACGGCCGTTTTTGGAGCTGCTTTTCGATAGAGTCAATGAAAAACTGCTCCAAAAACGGCTCAAGAAGTGACATGCACTTCTTTTTCGCGGGCGTTTTTTTACACGGCCGTTTTTCCGTTGGAAAAGAATGTCGTTTTTCCCATTGAACTCAATGGGCAGATGTTTAGAGGCGTTCTATTTTCGATTTTTCGGCCGTTTTTCTGCCATTTACAGCCCGAAAAACGTTCGAAAATAAGCCATGTGAACATAGCCTCAGGATATGTTCAAAATTTCTGCAACGTGTATAAACGCAAATTCATAAATTTTACCCTTTGCATTGCATTCACAACAAGCCCTAAAATTCATGCAGATTTTTTCCGCCACTTTCGAATGGGATTTTTGTACGTCACTGAAAATCTGCCACATATGAACATACACATTCAGACATGCAGATTTTCTCCAACAAAGTACAGTACAAAGCTTGTTTAAAAAAAAATTTGAAAAACAAAAATCTGCATCAATTTGAATACACACTACTGTGTGATATCTGACCCCATCGTCTAAATTTGCCCCTGGCTCCAAAATCCGAAAATCCGAAAGTGCGAATAGAGGTATAAACTAGCACAATGTTGTAAACATATTTAATCAATTGAAAATACAACACACTTAAGTAGATCCATCAATCATCAGATAGCGATTCGGCTCAGAGGGTAATGGGCAGCGAGATAATTTCATCAGGGATCTGTGTTTTTTTTGCATGAGCCGGCTAATAATACACACGTAAGTCAATAAACGAAGCCTTTGAAGGCAGAAAATAAAAAGGATAACAGAAATCATCATTATGTCAGGTTATTATATTATGTGGAACTCACGTCAGGGAGGAAGTAAACCGCTTGTCACTATGGTCACTACGTCCGGTAGCACCTGACGACTGGATAAGCAAAGAACATGTGAAATACTCTGCTTGTCCGCCAGGGTATTGAGGAAAAACGTACATAAGACGTAGTAAACTTTCATTGACAATCCTACATTCAACACATAATGAAAATAAAGACAATATATTATATGTTGGACTTCGTTCACATCTGCGTCAGGGCTCCGTTCATGGGTTCTGTCTGACCTTTCCGTCAGGGGAGCCCATGAAAGGAACCCCGATTGAAACAAACGTTTGTCTCCGTTGAGCAAGGGTTCCGTTGTTTTTACGACGGAACCCATGCATAACTGAAGACAAACGGAAACCATTGGCACCGGATCTGTCACCATTGAAATCAATGGTGATGGAAACGGAAACCTATGGTTTCCATTTGTGTCTGTCAGGACTCTGTTCCGATGGAAAGCTCCAACGGAACGTCGGAACGGAGACCTAGCGCAGATGTGAACGAAGACTAACTTATCTTAATCAGTCATGCAAATGGTATGACACTATTTAAAGGTATTCTGTCAATACCAATAGGGTGGACAAACAAAGAATGCACACATTACAAACAAGAGAGGGGTTTCAGCACTACAACTAGTGTATAAGGGTCCTTTTACATCGGTCAATATGGGCGGTAAAAATGATCGGCGATCAAAGGGCCAGCTCGTTGATCGGCGCTCGTTTGCTCCTTTCACAAGGAGCTATTTTCAGTAATGTATGGAGACGAGAGAGTGTTATTGCCATCGCTCGTCCCCATGTAATTCCATTATGTCGGCAGCACATCTCCCTGTTTACACACAGAGTTTTGCGCTGCGTAAACAATACGGTCAGCCGATGAACGAGTGTTTGCCTACTTGTATCCAATGTTGTATAAAATTAGAAATCGATGTGTACAAACAGACAACACGTTTTGAGGTTTTACACATTCTTTCAGATAACAAAGTCACAAGGCCCCATGAACACGACCGTAATTTTCATCCGTAATTAGGGATCTCAGGCTGTCTAAGCAGGGGAGCCACTGACTGGATGTCAGGTCTCCTTTAAGTATCCCATAAAGCACACTGAGTGGGTTTCCTGATATGAGTGGTCGAAGGAATCACATGGGAGGGAGGGTTTAAGATTATATAAAGGAGGTTACTTCCTGTAGTGAGCCTCTTTCCCGCTTTCCAGACAGAGTTAAGGAACCTCTACAGCTAGTGAAGCTTTACAGAGGAATCATCACTCTAACATGGCGGAGCAAGCGCTGCTGGCGCTATTGAAAGAGAAGATAGCAAAGGAAGGATCAGCCTGGCTAACCCCGCTCCTACGAGGTGGGTCTGAGCAAATTGATGGCGCGGTGTCTGAGCCGTTAGCCAGTGGCAGGAGGCCCGCAAGGAGGTGCCGTCCGCCTACTCGGCTGAGTCCTTCCCCCACTAGAGCTAAAAAACGGGGGAGGGCGCCGTCTCGTCACCAGGCTCAGCAGCGTGGCGCAGTGAGCGAGCAGCGTAGTGCAGGAGAGACACTGCCGGTGCTCGATGGAGTGCTGGCTGGCAGCCAGGCCTCCCTTCCCCCAGGGCATCATAGCAGACAGGCAGGGGTAGTGAGGCAACGCACACCCCCGCGTGTAGATGGCGCGGTGGGACATAGCAGCGGCATGGGACAGGAGGTAGTGCAGCAACAGGCTGCTCCAAAACCACCTGGCAGGCTTGCTAGGTGGTTTGGCAGGAAATCTGCTAATGTTGTAAAGGACACGGCAGTTATGAGTGGAGACAGGGGGGAGGGGGGAGTCCCCACAAGCAATGCAGGACTTAGTCAGATGGCAGACGATAGTGAGGAAGATTTTTTCGAGTGCATTCAGGGTACACCGCAGGAGAGGGCAAGTGAGCAGTTACAGAGATGTGTTTCCGCCGGCAGGGCCCACAGGTGTGGGACAAGGGGCCGTGGATCGGACACATGCTCCGAATCTGGATCTGACAGGTCAGGGAGACGAAAGCAGAGAAGGCTTGGCTCCCACAGACGCACGAATTATAGGGATAGAAGGAGTAGGCATAGGCAACGGTCGTGCAGTAGGGTTTCTAGACATCGTTCACGAGGCGCACGAAGAAGTAGGTCAGCATATCGCACGTCCTCGGCTTCCTCGGAGGAGTCCGTGGATAGACACAGCAGGAGGTCACGCGGGAGCAGACAACGTGGGCGGAGAAGCAGATCGTTCGACCGAAGGAGACACGGAAAGACTACATCGGTTGAGGCGACAACGGTTGTTTCTCCGCCGCCCACAACGCAAAATGCAGATGTTCAGTCAGCGGGTCATCAGAGTGGTGAGTTATCATGCGCACAAGCATGGAATAAAAACGCTGATAATGGTGATGAGTTATTTGGTATGCTGAAAAATGTTTTGGAGAAAATGGGGGGGGCTGAGGTCCCGATTAAGGTCCCAGGGGCGGCGGAGCCGCAGCCTGTGCAGGCGTTGGATAACACGGGCATGTTGCTCAGGGACTCGTATTTTTGTGGAGTTGCTCCTCTGGGGACACATATTTCAAATGAAGTTAGAGAAAAAATTAAAAAATGTGAATATGTGGATATATGGTCTTTAGTGTCGCCAGAGCAGCTAACAGTTGATAAAGAGAGGAAGTTTGAAAAAAGTGATGATAAAAAGCCCAAAGTGGCAAAAACGTTTGGAAATTGGTTGCAGGCTTTCGCGGTGTTGGCAAGCATAGCGAGTCAAAGTAAACCAGAAAAAGCCTTCGAATTGTTTACATATCTGGATACAATTTATTCTGCGCATAAGTTGCACGGGGGAACGGCATGGTGGAGGTACGACGAGGAATTCAGGCGCCGTTTAGCTATTCGGCCAGACATAGGTTGGTCCTCTAAGGCCACGGATGTATGGATACAATTAATGATGACGCAGCGGCCCCAGAATTCCTTTCTTGCCTCCTCCGCCGCCCCCCCTCAGGCGGCAGTTGCGGGTCGAAGACCAGGGGCTTGTTGGCTCTTCAATGAGGGGCATTGTCGGTTTTTCGCTTCATGCAAATTCAAGCATGAATGCTCCATATGTGGGGGATCCCACTCAGCGCTGCGTTGCTTTAAGAGAAGTAAGAACCCCGCGAGACCAGCTGCTGCAGGTAAGCCAGAGGACGCCGGTGAACGTCAAAAGGATGCGCCCCTGGTTAGACAGGTACCCCAGGAGACAGGAGGCAGAAATGCTCATTAAGGGTTTTTACACAGGGTTTTCATATACCACATGTTTATCAGCCGGCTGCTACGTTTGCTTCAAATTTAAAGTCTGTTATAGCTCAACCGGAAATTGCTCAGGAAAAAATAGACAAGGAAGTTAGCATGGGGCGAATGGCGGGTCCTTTCACGGAACCACCATTAGAGAACCTCAGAATTTCCCCTCTGGGGATCGTGCCAAAGAAAGAGCAGGGAAAATTTCGTCTCATACACCACTTGTCTTTCCCTCCAGGTGAATCAGTCAATGATGGGATATCTAAGGAGGAGGCGGCTGTGTCGTACATATCATTTGACAGAGCTATGCAGTTAGTTTCAAAAGCGGGCCCTTTTTCCTTGCTAGCTAAGTCTGACATTGAATCAGCCTTCCGCCTCCTCCCGGTTCATCCTGACTGTTTTCACCTGTTGGGGTGTCAATTGAACGGGCTATATTATGTGGACATGTGTTTGCCGATGGGGTGCTCTATTTCATGCCGCTATTTTGAGATGTTCAGTTCCTTTTTAGAGTGGGTTGTGCGGTCTGAGACAGGCAACACATCGGTCAGTGGCGTAACTACCGCGGTAGCAGCAGTAGCGGCTGCTACGGGGCCCGGGGCTTGAGGGGGCCCGGTGGCGCCGCTAGCAGCCGTTATGGCTACTACAGCGGTAGCGTCGCTACTGTGGGGCCCGCGACGCCGAGCCTTACACAGGCCATCTCATGCCTGTAGGTGTCGCTAGCACCGGAGGGGGCCCCAGTGCTAGCGGCAGCCAAATACATGAATGGCCGGGCATGTTCCGTGCCTGACCATCCAGTGCCTTACAATGACACTGATTGGCTAGCGGCGCGATGACATCATCGCGCCGCTTCCATGCTTGGAAGGCGCTGATTGGCGGGGCAAGTCATTCTGCCCCGCCAATCAGCGTCATTGGAGGACGCTCGTTCAACTCCTGCAGACATGCTCAGAAGAGAGCATGTCTGCATCGCCAGTGAACAGCGTGGGAACCGGAGAATGTGAGTATGTCAAGTTTTTGTTTTTTTTCCCCTCATAAAAATGTGAATGGCATTATCTATGAGGGGGGGAGGGGGGGGGGTCATCTTTATGTGGGCTATTATATATAGGGGGTCTATATGTGGGGCAGTAGCTACAGGGGGGGTCTATATGTGGGGGTGTGGGCCATTATATACAGGGGGCTCTATATGTGGGCCATTATATACAGGGGGGTCTATATGTGGGGGTGTGGGCCACTATATACAGGGGGCTCTATATGTGGGGGTGTGGGCCACTATATACAGGGGGCTCTATATGTGGGCCATTATATACAGGGGGCTCTATATGTGGGCCACTATATACAGGGGGGGTCCATATGTGGCCCACTATATACAGGGGGGTCTATATGTGGGCCACTATATACAGGGGGGTCTATATGTGGGACACTATATACAGGGGTGGGTTACCTGTGGGGCACTAGCAACAGGGTGGCTATATGTAGTGCACAGTCTACAGGGGTGGGCTATATGTGGGACACTATATACAGGGGGAGCTATATGTGAGACACTATATACAGAGGTGGGCTATACGTGGAGCACTAACTATAGGGGAAGCTATATGTAGGGCAGCACGGTGGCTCAGTGGTTAGCACTATTGCCTTGCAGCTCTGGAGTCCATATGTGGGCACTATCTACAGGGGCTTCTATGTAGGTCACTATCTACAGGGGACATGTTGTGTGTTTGTGACAGTTATATTTAGATGTGTTGAGAATTTTAACTTCGTTTTATAGGTGCAGAAATGTTTTAAAAGTGAGAAGCTGAAGACATCTAAACGGAAAACTGCAGAAATGGGTCATGGCCGGGAGAAATCCATCATAGAGGTCTGGACCGGAGGGAGAAGAAAAGAACTAGAATCTGAGACGTCACCGGTGAGTCACTTAATATAAATGTTTATTCTGCCTCTAATCAGTATTGTAGTCACTGTATGATCTGCAGCGAGATGATGGTGATAGGATTTTTTTTGTGAAACCGCATCTCCCAGCATATCCTTACCATTGTTCCGGCCATGCTGGGAGCTGTAGTTTTACGCCGTACAAACTTATACGCAGTGGCGTAACTACCGCTATAGCAGCCGTAGCGACTTCTACAGGGCCTGCAGCATGAGGGGGCCCGTGCCACCCGCCGGCACGGCCCCCTCCCATGGCCGCAGGCTCCGCTAGCAGCCGCTATGGCTGCTACAGCGCGACGCCACTGAAGGGGTTGTTCCTACATAAGACATGTATCCCCTATCCACAGGATAGGGGATACATGTGTGATCGCTGGCAGCGATGAGGAGAACGGGGGACCGAAAGTCCCCCCTAAGTTCTCCATGACAAACCTCGGACTTCCGGGGTCTGTGTCGGCAGCTCCGTAGAAATGAATGGAGCGCCGGTCGCGCTTGTGCGCATGCGTGACCAGCGCTCCTTTCATTTTTATTGAACTGCGCAGACGCCGGAAGTCCGAGGTTAGTCATGGAGAACTTCGGGGGACTTTCGGTCCCCCGTTCTCCTTATCGCTGCCAGTGATCACACATGTATCCCCTATCCTGTGGATAGGGGATGCATGTCTTTTGTAGGACAAACTATAGGACGTTTTTTTTTGGGGGGGGGGGCTATATAGCGTTATCTACAGGGGGGGCTGTATGGCGTTATCTACAGGGGGGCTGTATGGCGTTATCTACAGGGGGGCTGTATGGCGTTATCTACAGAGGGAGTCTGTATGGCGTTATCTACAGGGGGGCTGTATGGCGTTATCTGCAGGGGCTGTGTATGGTGCTATCTATAGGGGGGCGCTGTGTGGTGGAATCTATAGGGAGGCACTATCTACAAGGGGGGGGGGGTTGTGTGATACCCAGCAGAGGGGGGGGCCCCAGTCAAAAGTTTGCTATGGGGCCCAGTCTTTCCTAGTTACGCCCCTGACATCGGTAATACACTACTTGGATGATTTTTTGTTCATCGGTCCACGGGATGAGTCGTTATGTTTATACACTTTGAATTCTTTCAGGTTTTTTATGGCCATGTTTGGTGTCCCTCTAGCGGAGGACAAAACGGAAGGCCCATGTTGGTGCCTCTCCTTCCTGGGGATAAAAATCGATACAAGCAGGATGGTTCTCAGCCTCCCGGAAGACAAAATTGCAAAATTGAGACGGGATATCAACAGTAGCATATGCGCAAAAAAGGTCACGTTGCATGACTTACAGTCCTTGTTGGGTCAATTGGCGTTTGCATGCAGGATATTCCCTATGGGAAGGGTTTTTGCTAGGAGGTTGGCCATGGCAACGGCAGGGGCAAAACAGCCGCACCATTTTATAAGACTACCCAGTTCTTTAAAAGATGATATAAGGATGTGGCAATCTTTCCTAAAAGTTTATGAAGGTATATCGTGTCTCATGGAGGAAGAAATGGCCAATGCGGACCTACAGCTGTACACAGATGCGGCAGGGGCCCATGGTTATGGGGCGGTTTTTGAGCATAAGTGGTCGGCTGGTGTTTGGCCGGCGGATTGGTACGAAAAAGGTTTTACTAAAAATCTGACGTTATTGGAGTTGTTCCCCATCGTAGTAGCAGTGGAGCTATGGGTTGCAGAGATGGCGAACAGGCGTATCTTGTTTTGGTCCGATAATGAGAGTACGGTTGTGGTTATAAATAAATTAACGTCTAGTTCTCTCCCGGTGTTAGCTCTGCTCAGACGGTTAGTGCTAAAATGTTTATCGTTTAATGTGGTGTTCAGGGCATGTCATGTACCGGGGGTTGTTAATGACGTTGCTGATGCTCTGTCTCGTTTTCAGTGGCTTCGTTTCAGGACATTGCATCCTCGGGCGGATCAGGAGGGGTACGACTGCCCGCCATCTCTTTGGGACCTGCCGGGGAGCAGCTGACACCGCTGCTGCAGAATTCTCTGGCGACAACTACGTGGAACTGCCATGGTAAGGCATGGTCTGAATGGCTGTCACATGCAAATGCGACTGAGGTAATGTCCCCGGAGTCATGTTATGTGATCACGTTGCGGTATTTAGGTTCTTTAAGGAAAAAAAGTCATGTCGGCAGCGGTGGTTCAAAAGCGCTTATCAGGGGTTGCGTTTGCGCTAAAGATGTTGGGGGTGGAGGATGTCACCAAGCGTTTTGTTTTTGCGCAAATGTTAAAAGGTTGGAGGAAGGAAAAGAAGACATCGGACGGCCGTCGTCCAGTGTCTTTTATTTTGCTACGGCGATTGGCGGACGCGGCGACATCAGTTTGTTCTTCCGTTTTTGAAGCATGCTTATTTTCATGCGCTTTTGCGCTCGCTTTTTCGGGGCACTGCGCGTTAGTGAATTAGTATCCACCTCGCGGTCCTGTCCGTCGGGCTTGTTGGCGGATGACGTAGTGGCACTGTCGGATTCAATAAAAATTCGGGTGCGGCGGTCTAAAACAGATGTGTTGGGAAAAGGGGTGTGGTTAACCATCTTTGCTCTAGATTCAAAATTTTGCCCGGTAAGGGTGGTGAAGAGCTACATGGCGTTGCGCCCGCAGGGGGGTAGTTTTCTTGTCACATAAGGATGGATCTCCTTTGTCAAAATTTCAATTTTCTTCCATTTTTAAAAAATGCTTGGTCTCGGTGGGTTTGCCTCCTTCTGAGTTTGGGACCCATTCTTTCCGCATAGGGGCCGCCACAATGGCGGATGTGGCGGGTTTGACGGAGGTGGAAATAAAAAATTTGGGAAGATGGAAATCGGGTTGTTTTAAGAGTTACATTCGTCCTCATTTGTTAACCTGTTGAATTTTATATGTTTCTGCAGATGTTCGTAGACCGGTGGTTTGGTTTATCGGTCATTCGTACATTTATTGGGCGGCTCAGAGGGCGTCTTGCCGACCTGGAGGGCTGGATCTTGGCTTCAAACATGCGGATGTGTACTGGAGGGGTATCAGAGGCCTAAAATGGCTGCAAGTCCTTCCGGAGGTGGTGGCTGTGAGCAGGATGTCACAATCTCCAACGGTCGTGGTGATACACGCAGGTGGCAATGACCTGTGCTCAACGAGGGTAGCGGAGCTGATTTCCATTATGCGGTCGGACTTTGATCGCTTCGCTGCCTTTTTTACGGATCTGGTGGTAGTGTGGTCCGAAGTAGTTCCGAGGGTTTTATGGAAGGGAGCTAGGAACAACGCGTCCCTGGAACGGACCAGGCGGCTTTTGAACGTTAGGGTATCGCGGCATGTCAGGGGTCAAGGGGGTGTAGTCATCAGGCATAGGCAGTTGGAAGGTGACAATAGGGGTTTAATGTTGCAAGACGGGGTACACTTGAACGACATTGGCCTGGACATTTTCCTTTCAGGTTTGCAGGACGCCGTCGATAGGGCATTGTTTTTGCTTAGGGGGGTGGGACGGAGCGCGGTGTAGGAATACACCCGTCTCCGCTTGGCGTGTTCGGAGGCTCTTGTTCCGTTTCGTTGAAGGGAATGTGTAAGACGGCTCACCTGGCAAAACAACAAAGACATGCCCACCGCGGGGGCGGTGGCACGGCATGCGAGGTGATCGTCATCCAGAACATCAAGTTAATGAATGTCAATGAACGGACAAGGTTTCCTTTTGTGATATTGTTAATAAAAGCTGTGGCCACCCCCACTTTATTCCACTAAGATGACTATGTGTGTTTTTCTATAGTAAGTATTTAAGTTGCACTCAGTAGCTGGTAGGTACATACAGTCTTAGGGATCTCAGGCTGTCTAAGCAGGGGAGCCACTGACTGGATGTCAGGTCTCCTTTAAGTATCCCATAAAGCACACTGAGTGGGTTTCCTGATATGAGTGGTCGAAGGAATCACATGGGAGGGAGGGTTTAAGATTATATAAAGGAGGTTACTTCCTGTAGTGAGCCTCTTTCCCGCTTTCCAGACAGAGTTAAGGAACGCCCGCCCGCCCGCCCTTCTTTTATTGAGAAATTAGAAGTATTTATGGCTTTGTGTTGTATGACTTTGTATTGATAAGATTGGTTTCCATTTGTCACAGCTGGCGTGTTCGGAGGCTCTTGTTCCGTTTCGTTGAAGGGAATGTGTAAGACGGCTCACCTGGCAAAACAACAAAGACATGCCCACCGCGGGGGCGGTGGCACGGCATGCGAGGTGATCGTCATCCAGAACATCAAGTTAATGAATGTCAATGAACGGACAAGGTTTCCTTTTGTGATATTGTTAATAAAAGCTGTGGCCACCCCCACTTTATTCCACTAAGATGACTATGTGTGTTTTTCTATAGTAAGTATTTAAGTTGCACTCAGTAGCTGGTAGGTACATACAGTCTTAGGGATCTCAGGCTGTCTAAGCAGGGGAGCCACTGACTGGATGTCAGGTCTCCTTTAAGTATCCCATAAAGCACACTGAGTGGGTTTCCTGATATGAGTGGTCGAAGGAATCACATGGGAGGGAGGGTTTAAGATTATATAAAGGAGGTTACTTCCTGTAGTGAGCCTCTTTCCCGCTTTCCAGACAGAGTTAAGGAACGCCCGCCCGCCCGCCCTTCTTTTATTGAGAAATTAGAAGTATTTATGGCTTTGTGTTGTATGACTTTGTATTGATAAGATTGGTTTCCATTTGTCACAGCTGGCGTGTTCGGAGGCTCTTGTTCCGTTTCGTTGAAGGGAATGTGTAAGACGGCTCACCTGGCAAAACAACAAAGACATGCCCACCGCGGGGGCGGTGGCACGGCATGCGAGGTGATCGTCATCCAGAACATCAAGTTAATGAATGTCAATGAACGGACAAGGTTTCCTTTTGTGATATTGTTAATAAAAGCTGTGGCCACCCCCACTTTATTCCACTAAGATGACTATGTGTGTTTTTCTATAGTAAGTATTTAAGTTGCACTCAGTAGCTGGTAGGTACATACAGTCTTACGGAATCTCTAATTACAGATGAAATTGCGGACTCTTTAATTTTTATTGGCCACAGATACCTTTCCAGATATTTTCAGATGCGTGTCCGGGCTGTAGAAATGATTTTCAAATTATAGAACATAGCCTATTCTTGTCCACAATTGCGGCACAAACTTGCCCATAAAAGTTTATGGGCGCTTCCGCAATTTGCGGACAGCTACGGATGTGTAGGCCATAGAAAGCACAAGTCAGTTACTGCAGGAGTAACATATTAAGATCTATAACACTGATATACATGGAGATGGAAGGAGAGCAGGGAATTTGTATGCAGCGTTTGTGACTGTGTGACCAAAAACAGTTCCATCGCCTTCAAAATGGCTGTCAATTATTCCCTTCTACAGTTACAGAGCAAAGAGAAGCTACTGTGCAGACTAAACCCTTATGAATATGGCATTGCAACATACATGGACCCGATAGGACAGAACGTTGACTCCCTGAGTGTCTATATTACAGTCCTGTAGGCACTCTATCCGCTCGTATGGTGCCTCCATGGGGCAATACTTCTAGAGGAGAATATATGAGATGGAGAAAACCTCTGTGTGTCTCTATATGAAATTGTAGGCACACGCACATAGCAACGTACTACAATTCGTACAATACAGATCTGTAATATGGCCGTGTGCATTAGCCTTTAGGGAAGTGGAAAAGATAGATAGTTAGATAGATAGATAGATAGATAGATAGATAGATAGATAGATAGATAGATAGATAGATAGATAGATAGATAGATAGATAGATAGATAGATAGATAGATAGATAGATAGATATTAGATAGATAGATAGATAGATAGATAGATAGATAGATATAGATAGATAGATAGATAGATAGATAGATAGATAGATAGATAGATAGATAGATAGATAGATAGATAGATAGATAGATAGATAGATATGAGATAGATAGATAGATATAGATAGATAGATAGATAGATAGATAGATAGATAGATAGATAGATAGATAGATAGATAGATAGATAGATAGATAGATAGATAGATAGATAGATATTAGATAGATAGATAGATATTAGATAGATAGATATTAGATAGATAGATAGATAGATAGATAGATAGATAGATAGATAGATAGATAGATAGATAGATAGATAGATAGATAGATAGATAGATAGAAGCTTTAGAAAACATAAAATAACAGTTTTTGTCAGTAAAACGCTATATCTAGTGCTAATGTTCTGTAAATGTCCCTCTATTAGAGATCTTCCTCTTATTTTCCACTGTCTGCTGTTTAATGACATTAAAACACAATCTTGGCTCCCGCTGTGACTCCCCATACACAAGTGAGTCTAATCCCGGGACTATACATATGTGTTCAGGCAGTCACAGAACAGCATGTATAATTAATGATCAGTAAAATACAGTGTAAGTATAATACTTCATTATAAACATCCCAGGCAACCATCGTAAAGGTGGAAAAGTCCATTCATAGATAATTAACCTTCAGTTATTGACTCAAAGAAAATGCAATAGAAATAGTTGATGTAAAGGTTAATGCAAACTATATTAAAGTCTATTTCTTGTATTTGCTGTGTGGTTTATTTAAAAATGAGGCCTAGAAACATTTTATAGCTGTTTTCTCTACTGTTGGAACTTAGACAGGGGTCCAGTAGGTGAAGGGGATCACTGCCACCTTAAAAGAAGCAGGCCGCCCACAACTGTTCTGCATATTGTGAGAGAGAAATTGTGGCTGCTGCTCCATGTTGAGCTACTGGGGAGCAAAGGGTCTATATACTGTTCTAGTCCAGGGGCACTCTGCTGTGTACACCCCTGTATACAGTAAACCCCATGCGTTAGATATGAGATTAGATAGATAGATAGATAGATAGATAGATAGATAGATAGATAGATAGATAGATAGATAGATAGATAGATAGATAGATAGATAGATAGATAGATAGATAGATAGATAGATAGATAGATAGATATGAGATAGATAGATAGATAGATATTAGATAGATAGATAGATAGATAGATAGATAGATAGATAGATAGATAGATAGATAGATAGATAGATAGATAGATAGATAGATAGATAGATAGATAGATAGATAGATAGATAGATAGATATGAGATAGATAGATATGAGATAGATAGATAGATAGATAGATAGATAGATAGATAGATAGATAGATAGATAGATAGATGATAGATAGATAGATAGATAGATAGATAGATAGATAGATAGATAGATAGATAGATAGATAGATAGATAGATAGATATGAGATAGATTAGATAGATAGATAGATAGATAGATAGATAGATAGATAGATAGATAGATAGATAGATAGATAGATAGATAGATAGATAGATAGATAGATAGATAGATAGATAGATAGATAGATAGATAGATAGATAGATAATTTATTGAAGAGAATATTGCTTTAGATGATTCCTGTCCATATAAACAGTTAAAATGAGAAAATATTCATTTTCCTGCCTCCCGCTCAGCGCTGTTTCACAAAATCTAATTTAAAATAACAAACGTAAATTGGAATATTATTAAAGTTTAATAACGCATTCAAAATGGAAATGAATGTGATATTTGAGTATGCAAAGGTGCTGCATGCAGAATTGTAAAATACAGTTCTAGTGGAAGATGAAACATAAAACATTGCTTCTAGGCAAGGGCACCATTTGGGGTGTGTGTCAGTTTCCTCTGCTGAAGGGGGCACTAGACTGTATGTGGCTCATATTTAGGCACTTTATGGTGATTTCTACAGTGTATGACGGTACACCAACAGACTGAACCATACAGGGCATTATCCAGTGTAAGGCCGGACCTGCTTCTAGGGGAGAATCCATTGCCATATAGATGCACCATACAGTGACAGCAGTAGGGACTTTGTGTGTCGGCGTACATATAAGTTACAAATAATGTCCCCAAAAATACATGAGTAAGGCCCCACGCACACGACCGGACCGTAATTACTAACCCATTTATTTCTATGGTCAAAAGACACCTTACCGTATATTTACGGGAAGGTGTCCAGGCCGTAGAAATCCGCTGCCGCCATAGAAAACTTTCTGTAAAAAATAGGACATGTCCTATTTTTTTTATTTTACAGACCGTGCTCCCATACTGGTACATGGCATATTAAGGTGTATTTGAGGTTTTTGTCAGGGTTGCAAAAAACACACGGACATAAACGAGCATTCCAAAAGCGCGCCTATTTGCTGTAAGACCGTATATCTAAGCTGTTTGCGACCACACTTTAGCTGAGGTGCTGGCTCTTTGTCCAGTCTTACGCCTACTGCGCCTTTTTTCTATCATATGAAATAATTTTGATGCCATTTCAGCGATATGTGCGACACACTACCAACCATCCTATTCCAAGAAGTTGTCTCTGTTCTCGTCCCATCAGTGATCAAACACACTTGATTGGCACATATAAAAGATCTCAATAAATATTGGGGAGGAAGGTCTTTGAGTTCTGTGTATGTGTCAATGAATATTCATAATTAGAAGTATTTAATTACAACCACTGGGAACGAAGCAAAGCTTCACAATTCTCTGCCCAGCTGCTCCACAGGTAGATGTTTCCACAAGGCATATGGTGGAATTAAGAAGGCTCCTTCTAGATGGATGTCAGCCAGACAGACAGCCCTCAGAAATAAGAAATAGAAATAAATAAAACCTTTGTACTGTTCATATAATGAAACAACATTTAAGGGTTAACTTTAAGGGTCTTTTACACCAGCCGATAAGTGGCCGATTCAGCCGAGCACCGATCAATGAGACATCGTTGATCGGCGCTCGTTTGCTCCTGTCACACGGAGCTATGGATGGGGACGAGCGGTTGTTACTCCGATCCCCATCCATTATTATCATGTCGGCAGAGCGTCTCCCCGTTTACACATGCGCTGCCGACAACGATAATATTTAACTTTTTTAAAACAATACGATCAGCAAATGATGGAGCGTTTGCTCGTTCATCTGCTGATCGTTCCCCTGTTTACACAGAGCAATTATCGGCAACGAGCGTTATATGAACGCTCGTCTGCACGATAATCGCCCAGTGTAAAACCCCCTTTACTCTCTTTGGCAATGAATTTCTCTGTCTCCAGCTTTGCTTCCCTTATCTGCCCATGTACTAACAATGAAGATCTTCAAAAGGAGGCCATAAGGGTTCTCTTACACGGCCTGACGTGGACCGTGTAAAGGAGCGCCGATCATTGATCGGCACTTGTTTGCTCCTTTCACAAGGAGCTAGTATGGGGACGAGCACTTGTTACTACGATCGCTCGTCCTCATACATTTCTATCATGTCGGCAGCACAAATCTCTGTTTACACAGGGAGATGTGCTTCTGACAAAGACAATATTTTCGGCAACGATACAATCAGCCGATGAACGAGCGTTTTCTCGTTCGTCGGCTGATAGTTGCTCTATTTACACGGGGCAATGATCGGGAAGGAGTGTTCTCGTTTGCCCGATAATTGGCCCGTGTAAAAGGGCCTTTAGTTCTGCTTATTCAAACAGGAGAAAGATGGAGATGTGGCATGGACAATGCCAACGATGAAGCAGTGGCACATACTCCTGTGACTACTTGCATCTCCACTTTGACTAGGGGCTTCTGCAAGAACTCTCTTCCCTCCCACTGCAATCTTCTCCAGCCTACAAGAAATCAAGGCAATGGTTAACCATACTCTTGCAAAGGTCTCCTCAGATGTCTCAGTTCAGACTCCAGTGCTAAGTGGCATAAGTCCTGCCACCTAAGTTGCATTCCATTGACTATAGGATGGACTCTACCTACATGTGCGCTTGTTTAACTCGGTCATTGTCCCTGTTTTGGTCTGCCCTTACAGAATAGACACCCTAATCCTGTCAATCTCTGGTTTCAAGGTGTTTCAGGGCTTTTGTTCAAGACACCATGTAACCATAATCACTTTTAGTCTGGAGTAGGTCCATTTTAGTAACTCCAGTTCATTGATTGTTATTTTAAAGGGAACCTGTCACTTGCTTTGAAGCCACTAAACCACCAGTATGTCATTTCGCATCTAGGGTTAAGCATTCCGAACATGCCAACGTCAAAAATGTCAGTTTTGGTACTAGTTTATAAAAGAACTTACAAGTTACTGAGAGGAGTCCGGGAGATGAGTCCAGCAGCATCGTGCACATGCGCATTGCGCAGATAAATGACGAGGGCAGTACTGCACATGCTCAGTAAAACAAGGTGTACTGTCCTCAGCTTCGTTTGTGCAGTGCGCATGTGCCCGATGCCATTGGACTCCTCTCCCGAACTCATCCCTTATTGTTTAAAGTCTCCTCCACCTGCACGTAGTGCAAATCCAACCTCGTCTTCATACATGACCACAAGTTAGTTATTGAGTGTAATCCGTCAATACTATAAATTATAATTGTGTAAGGCGACATCTTTTGCCTCTGATCTCTCAGCGTTATAATTAAAAGGCTGAATCTGTGCACAAATATGATGTGCATTATAACATGTCTCAAGCTGTTTACTTTTGTGCTTATACTCATTATAAATCCTCTAAAAATGAAAACAAAAAATTGACTGAATTAATAAAAAAAAACAAAAAACTTTACTTTACACCCAAAATGTCAAACCTAGTTGACTCTCTTGATTTTCGTACCATGAATTGGTGACACATTGCAGTTTCTTACCTGTTCCGGAGTTCTCTATATTGTAAAGACCTTACTATTATAAGTGCACTGGCGTAGTCCTCAAGCCTTGGAGATCATGAAATGCGTCTCTTGCTTGTGTCATGAATTTATCAGTAAAACATGTCAAGATTGGAGGCTGAACAGTATTTTTAGATTAATGTAAGGGAAGTAGCAGAACATGAATTTTGTTAAATAAGACAAGATGAGAACAGATAAAAGGAGCTTCGACAACAAGGTCTTTTTAATGTACAGGAAACAAGCGGTCTGTTATGAAACGCGTGGAGAACTCATATCGTAATTCACAAGGTAATGGCAAATGGCAGCCGGAAGGAGTGGATATGATAACTTAGAGGTCGAAACTGACAAGAGTTTCAATATTTAGAAAGTATTCGACTTTTACATATTCCATAGATAGGCTTTTAAGAATGTATATTTCTAATGTAGGTAGTGGCTTAGAAAGATGTTATTGCAAGGACATCATTTTAGATTCAACTTATTCACTCTTCACGGACCCATTAACTTTAGCGGGTGAATCGGGTCCGTGAAAAATGGTCCAAGTCTCCGATCCGAGGAAAGATAGAACATGTCCTATCTTTCCTCGGATCACTGACGGGACTCGATCCGCACACTCGGTCATGTGCCTGAGGCGTTAACATGATCTAAGATCTTAAAGGGGTTTTCCGGGAGTAAAATATTGGCTAATATGTGGATAGGCTATCAATGTTTGACCGGTGAGTATCTGACCCTAGGGACACCCAGCAATAAGCAGAATGAAGCATTGGTGCCCCTTCATTGTTTACACAGGTACAGCGCCATATATTTAAGTGTGGCTGTGCTAGGTACTGCAGGTAAGTCCCATTAATTTGAATTTGGCCAAAAACGGTCATTAAAATGCAGTCGTATTACAATAAAAAATATATCATCACGTACTATGTTATTTTTGTGTAAGTTGGAATTTTCCTTTCAGATATATTATTTACAAATCACTATGTTGGAAAAATTTTAAATTCTACTAAAAGACTGACAGTTAAATTTCACAACCTAAAAATAAAAGTAACGTCCTTTGATTATAATGATTACTTGTGTGACCTTCGTGCTCCTCATACGGCTTCCAGTAATTTCCCTCCGATAACTCTGTTCTCAATAACCAGCTATGTGGGTCACTATATATATATGTGTGCTAATAAAGCTAATCCAATTATCTTCTTATTTGTTCTATTTCTGCTGGTAAGAATAGATCCTCAAGTTATTCTATATTCTCAGTTATTGTAATCTTCTATGGGCTATGAGTTATAAAGTGGTATACGAAGGGAAGAATTTATTATATAATGCTCAGAAAACAGCCAAGACTGAAAATTATTGTATTCTAATGTATATGATCAAATATAGATCTACAACTGTAGAAAAATGTATAGCCCAGTTCATGTTTTTTATGGTTATGGATACACGCATACGCATTGGAGAATGGGGTGAGATATCGGAAATCAGCCCATCCTAACCCCTTCGCTGGACTGGAGGGTACCCCGTTCTCCTCCTAAAAAAGATGGCTTAACCCTATCAAAAGTTCCACTATCCCTTGTTTGTGGATTTAGTTGTACATATTCATGAGGGGTGCTCAGGTTCACCCCAACCATGGTGAGATGGGGCCAACTCAAGTTGACCTTCCCTACTTTATGGATCTAATGTTACTATGTTACGACAGGGCTGGATTAAGGTTGGTGGAGTCTCCTAGGTCAATATATCGTGATTATTTTTGACCACGCACACTAGATAATTATCGGCAGATCCCACCAAGGATCTAATGATCTTTAGATTATCTAATGTGTATGGAGTCACCCTACAGTCTCCTGATGTCAACTGTTAGGGTATGTGCACACATAGTGTTTTCAGACGTTTTTTGCTAAGCGTGTGAACATACCATTAGGGAAACAAGGGTCAGGCATCTTGGATTTTAACATTTTCCATTCTTTTTTTGACTAAGAAATAAGCATAACCAATGGTGTCTGGCAGACGCTTAGGGTATGTTCACACGGCCTATTTACGGACGTAATTCGGGCGTTTTTGCCCCGAATTACGCCTGAAAATAGCGCCTCAATAGCGCTGACAAACATCTGCCCATTGAAAGCAATGGGCAGACGTTTGTCTGTTCACACGAGGCGTATATTTACGCGCCGCTGTCAAAAGACGGCGCGTAAATAGACGCCCGCGTCAAAGAAGTGACCTGTCACTTCTTTGGCCGTAATTAGAGCCGTTATTCATTGACTCCAATGAATAGCAGCGCTAATTACGTCCGTAATTGACGCGGCGTTCAAGCGCCTGCACATGCCGATACGGCTGAAATTACAGGGATGTTTTCAGGCTGAAACATCCCCGTAATTTCAGCCGTAACGGACGCCCTCGTGTGAACATACCCTTACCCCAATTTCCCTATGACAAAATTTTTTATAAATGACCACTGGATTTTTTAAATTAAAAAGCAATGTGACACTTATGTGCATTATGGTCTCTTAGGCCAAATGGAAACACACGGGGACCCTGTTGCTCCGTGTGCCGCAGTATTGTGATCCATGCGGCACCGCATTACGGGGATATTTTTCACTTAAAGCAATGCTGCTAGGGGAGACTAGCTCAGAACTAGCTACAGAAGGTTCCTATAAAACTCATATCACGTCTGCGCACAACTCGGAGGCTGTATAGAGCGAAATGTAAAGTTCTTGCATGTAATGTGTTCGCTTGTCTCTTCAGCGGCTATACTGTGACAGCAGATGCCGGTCCGACAGTAAAAATGGAGTCATCTATTACCCACCAGTCTTACACAGTCCAGTAGGGCCTAGGGTTCCACAATCCATATAGCTTGATTTCATCATCGCTCTCTGTGTCGGCCATTTAATCTAAGCAGGTACTGTACTTAAAGAGGATCTATCACCTATTCTGACATGTCTATTTTAATACATATTTGTATTCTCCATAAAATAACAATTCTGTAGCATCTTTTTTTCGAAATCTACGTTGTGCCGTTCCTCTGTTATTGCTCCTAGAATTTTATGAATAAATTGACAACTGGGTGTTACCAGTTGGGGGTGTGTCCTTACACAGACTGACAATGTCCAATCAGAGCTGACTGAGTGAGACTCTTTATGGACACGCCTCTTTGACAAGGGGAATGGTAACACCCAATTGTCAATTTATTTATACATTTCAAGGAGGAATAACAGAGGAACGGCACAATGTAGAGTTCTAAGAAAAGATGCTGCAGAATAGTTATTTCATGGGGAATAAAAGTATTTACTAAAATAGACATGTCGGGAGAGGTGAAAGATTTTTCACTCTACCACACAAATAGCAGGAGAGCAGAGCCTTCATACATCTCTGTGGAATCACATATTTCATTAGAGTTTTTACATATTGTGCTGCAAGGAAGTACGTTTAGATAATTATTTATTATTTAATTGCTATGCTAATGACCTGCAGCTAATTGTGAACAGAAAATAAGGAAGGAAAAACTCTGCTGCAGTTTGCACACTAGATTTAATGTAATCACCATTACAAATTGGCTTTTTCCTAGGCCTGCAGCCAGAGGTAAGTACAGTTAATGCTTTTACAAGTCGTTTGCTAGTTGTATTAATGAGTCAATCTGCGAGGATCATCACAGTGGCTATAAATAACATGAATTATTGCATTTCCTTTGAAAACATTCAGCATTGATGTGTACCCAAGGACTACAATTATACATAATAAGAGGATGGCACTAGTTCTGGCCGGCTTTATATTCTCCAGCGAGGTTCATATAAGCTCTATATGGACAAATGTATTGGGACCCCTACAGGAAATTTTACGACACCCAATTCTAAATCTAAAGGCATTAATATGGTTTTGGCCCCCATTTGCAGCTAAAACAGCTTACAGTCTTCTGGGAAGGCTTTCTACAAGATTTTGGAGGGTGTCATTCATCCAGAAGAGCATTTGTGAGGTCAGACACTGATGTTGGAGGAGATGCCCTGGACCGCAATCTCAAGTTCTAGTTCATCCCAAAGGTGTTGGATGGGATTGAGGTCAGGGCTCTGTGCGGCCAGTCAGGTACTTCCACACCAAACTTACAAAACCAACCAACCAACCAACCATGTCTTTATGGACCTTGTACACTGGGGCACAGTCATGCTGGAACACATTTATTGCTTAGCATGTGAACATACCTTAAGGGTATGTTAACATGCTTAGCAAAAAACATCTGAAAATACGATTTTCAGCTGTTCTTTAAGCAACTCGCGTTTTTTGCTGCGTTTTTACGGCCGTTTTTGGAGCTGTTTTTCTATAGAGTCAATGAAAGACGGCTTCAAAAACGGCTCAAGAAGTGACATGCACTTCTTATTCGCGGCCGTTTTTTTACGCGGCCATTTTTCTAAACGGCCGCGTAAAAAATGGCCCGTCCGAACAGAACGCCGTATCTGCTTCCGACTTTTCGTCCTTTTTTCGGACGTTTACAGCCCGAAAAACGGCCTGAAAATAAGCCGTATGAAAATGTGATCCACGGAATTCCAATGATTCAAGCAGTCGCCTGATCTAGCCTTTTCCCTTAGAGATATACAAAGTAATGAAAAGTTTACAGTTTAATAAAAAAAAAGTACAATAAAAATGATTACAGCATAACTGAACACCCCGCCGAGGTCTGCCCTCATATGGCCCTCTCTTATTGAATGCACCGCTGTTTTGCCAATACAAATAACACTAAAATCTTCATGTGAGGATAGTAAACTGCGTCTAATAAGCTCGGGCTGGCTTCATAATAACATACAATATGGCTGTGATGAAGTCACTGAGCAAATAATGTCATCACTCACTCCAAACAGACTGTCAGCTCACGATATGTAGGTCTGCAATTCCGATGGTTGTTTATAATGACATTACGGAGGCCGTCTGACTCTGAGCGGAAACGTGTTGATTATAAATCAGGTTGTTGCAGTCATTTGATATTATAAATCACCTACATTTAAATCGAGTTGAAAACACATCAATAATCCATTTCCATCTCATTTCAGATACAAGTTGCTGGTTTATATTTTGGTGACCTCATATTATAATACATAGAAATGTTGCTTGATGTATCTGGAAAGCTATTATCTAAAAGAGATGAATATTTATTTAATGATCTATGACTTAGGGCCCTTTTACACGGGCCAATTATCGGGATAACGAACGATCACAGACTGATCGTTTCCGATCATTGCCCTGTGTAAACGGTCACGTGTTAACACGACACATTATTGCTGGAAGCCGGGTGTACAGAGACCGTCTCGGGGCCAGGGAAGCACTGCCACAGGAGCGCACGTGGAGGTTAGCATAGTGTTTTTTTAACTTCAAACTTATTTGCACTTGGGGATTTTGCTGCTGATCCATAAGCCCATTAAATTCAATAGGAAAAATCTTCAACAAATTTGTGCTCTTTCTGAGGCAGAAATTGGCATGCTGCAGAAAGAAAAATCCACAATGCAGGTCAATTTCTGCGCAGAAAAATTCCACATCATGTGGATGAGATTTGCTCAAGTTTCTTCCACGTGGCTGGTGCCGTAACCGCCTGTAAACTTTCAGTGCGCAAATCTGCCTGGATAATCCGCAGCAATTCCACTTTGTGCGGACACGGCTTCACATTGATTTGTTGATCAATGAGTTATCGCCGGGGAAGTGTCTGACTAGTCTTTGTTTCCTGTGCAGCAAAAATGAAGCATTACATTCTGCCCATTGTAAGCGACCAGGACCGGCCTTACATTGGATGGTGCCCTGTGCAGTACCCTCTACTGGTGCCTCCCCAATATGATGTATTGCCATATAACCATACCATACAGTACCATAAGTTGGCCAAATAATACTTCCATACAGTTACCATAATAACAATGCCACACAGTTCTACCACCATACATTGCAAAATAACTTACTATACAATGCCTAAGCAGCAGTGCCACACAATGCCTACGTAAATACCACCATAAAGCCACCAAGTAACAGCTCAATACATACGGTAATCTAATATATATTGTCTAAATAATATTGCTAAGCAATTAATATTAAGATTCCTGTTGGTCACAAGACTCAGGCCCTATTCACACGACAGGGTTTAACGGCCATGTGACGGTCTTCAAAAGACGTCCGGCACACTGCCGCAGTAGGAACAATAGACCCCAAATGGGGCTTTCACATGACCGATTTTTTGACGACCCGGGAAACCGGGCCGTCAAAAAATGGGACATGCCCTATTTTCAGCCGTACTCCCGGCCATCCGGCTCCCATAGAAGTCTATGGGGCTGGGTAATACACGGCCATAACTTGAATGTGTTCCGAGTGACGGCCATGTCTTCTGTCGCTCGCTCTCTCCTCCTCCTCCTCACAGTGCGAAGTGCATGTGAGGAGGAGGGTATTTTTTTGCTTCCTGTAGGAGCGGAATCCCCAGCCACAGCTTTGGCAACACTGTGGCTGGGGATTGGGGATTCTGCTCAAGGAGAAGTCCCTAACTTCACTGTCCATATATGGACATAGTGACGTCAGGGGCTTCTAAAGTGGAATCCCTGGTGCTGTGGCTGGTGATTCCGATTCAGGAGAAGTCCCTGACTTCACTCTCCATATATGGACATTGAAGTCAGGGACTTCTTCTGGAACGGTCCCCTACAGTGGGGCTATCTACAGGAAGGTAGGGGATCGCCATATATGGGGTGGGTGGTATGTAAAATGGGGCTGTGTGGCATTACCTACAGCGCAGCTGTGTGGCACTACCGACAGGGTCTGTGTGGCATTACCGACAGTGGGCTGTGTGGCATTACCTACAGGGGGCTGTGTGGCACTACCTACACAGGGTTGTGTGGCACTACCTACAAGGGGGCTCTGTGCCCTACCTACAAGGGGGGATGTGTGGCACTACCTACAGGGGGCTGTGTGGCATTACCTACATGGGGCTGTGTGGCATTACCTGCAGGGGGGCTGTGGAAGTATCTACAGAGTGTGGCATTATCTACAGAGGGAAGTGTGTGGCAAAAAATGTACAAATTAAATTCATCTGTTTTTAAAACGGACAGGGAAAAAAATGGATGCAAAATGGGTGAAAATCAGCTGTTAAAAACGGAAACACGGCCTGGAACAGAAACAGAACGCATGCAAAACGGATGCAAAACGGCCAAGAAAAACAGACCAAAACGGTGTCAATAGAGCCTCAGGTGCCAGGCCATCTTTGGCGCCCTCTTTAGGAAGGGTGGGTGATGTGGCATGTGCAACTCTACCCCTAAGACCAGCCCTGCTTGTTTTAAAATGATATAGACATAAACTCAGTTTTTCCAGAAATTGATTTAACTAAGGGTCTGGAGAATTACATTTTCAACAACTTTAATGTAGAGGACACTTCAAGGACTTTTTACTGTATTTTGGCCAGAAATGCTCTCGTACAGCAGAACTTATTGACACTTCAATTAACTATTTCATGGAGCTTTCAAGGTGGGCTTAGTCAGAAAAAAATTCTGGTTACTTCAATTTGTGCCCCTTAGGCTACATTCACACAGCGCGGATACGGTGCGTAAAGTACACAGCGTATCCCTCCTGGAATTCCACAAAAAAAACTGCACCAAATTGTGGTGCAGTTTTTTGAGCAGAATGTCCGTTGCGGAAAACAGGGGTTGAAAAGTTATACATCTCCTGGTCCCTGTTGTCACGGCAGGTAGTTTTCCGCTCTCCTGAGATGGCGCTGCAGTCCATGTGACCCCTGCAGCCTGCGATTGGCTGCAGCAGTCACATGGGATGAAACGTCATCCCAGTAGGCCGGCCTGGACGGAGGAAAGAAGAACGTGTTGCTACGACAACGCCCGGGTGTTAAGTATAAAGCTTTTTATTAATTTTAAACCCCAAAAAGTTTTTTTTCTTCCTTAGTTGTGATTTTTGCGACGGAATCACAGTTTTTCCACCACAAAAATTGCAACATCTGCTATTTGTTGTGGATTTTACCTCCCCATTAAATTCAATGGGTAAAACAGAAAAACAGCGATTCCTATGCATAAACTGACATGCTGCGGATTAAAAAACGCAACGAGGGTCAATTTATCAAAGGCTTTCTAGCAGATTTTTGCAGCGTGTAAATGAGATTTGTTCAAATCTCATCCGCTCTGCTGCTACCGTAATACGGTAGAAACAGAGTAGGAAACCCATTGCGGTTCAGTGTCAGGACCTGCTAATACTGAACCCGTCAGTCCCATTGACCTGACAGATTCAGGTCTCAGCGCACGATACAGCTGCTCTGTATACAAAGCAGCTGTATCTCAAAAAGTCAAAATAATTTTTAATAAAAAGTAATTACAAAGTGGCACAAACACACTGATTGATATTTTTATTTTAAAAAAATAATACTTTCAAAGGTGTACATAGCCTTCAATTTATATTACGAAATATAAAAATTTTCCTTACACGTACGATGCCTCTGTGAGGTATTATATTCTCCCCTAGAATCAATGCAGGTGGATGAGGCAGAGGCAGCCTACAAGATTTATACAGTCCGATGTAAGTGCAATTATATAAAATGACAGTCCCACAATTGGCTTTTATTAGCCATCTAGATTGATCCCGGGTTTAATAAACATGAGCAGATCTGAGAGGCAACACAGGCAACTCAGAGCCCCCTGCTTGGCAGCCCGAACATTGATATGCAATTGGACTACTGCCCTGTATACTTGCCAGCTTCCCCATCTGCCTGCTATACTGAGAGAGCAGCATGTATGGCAGCATAATGCAAGATTTACCAGTAGCGTGTTAATAAAGAGTCCTCTACCAGCAGCAGGTGGAAAAAAAGTAGACGTTTCAGCGCTTATGTCTTTATCAATTGATGCACCAATTGCTGCAAGGTATGGACTGTTGTCCTTTCTACATACCCTAGATATAAAAACATCTTTTAAATGACATCTTTCTATAAATGTACAAAAAATGTTCCCTTATATTCCTTAAAGGGGTATTCCCAACTCTTATGGCATATTCACAAGATAAGCCATAAATGTCTGATAGATGTGGGTCCCCCGACCCACGTCCCGCCTGGCGAGGAGGTCACCGTATCCAGGAGGAGAATGAATGGAGAGGAAGATGTACATGTGTGTGACTCTCCGTTAATTTCTATGAGATTTACGAAAACAATCGAGCACACTTTATTCTCCGGCTGGAAGCAGCGACCGGTGGCTGGGATCTGCATCTATCCGACATTTACGGTATGACATATTATATATTCAATTACAACAGAACAGGTGTAATCAAATGCCATTCTTTTCAATGAAATGACATGAGAAAACCAGCATGAAGGCATTCATAAACGGGCACCATTGCTAAATGAGCAGAAATATTTCATGACAGCCCTCGCTGTATACAGACGTGTTGCTGTAGTCTTTAAGTAGCAGGCTGGGAGAAAAGGGTGTCATATTTTTTTTTTCCCCCAGAAACAGCTCCACTCTTGTCAAAGGCTGTGTCTAGTATTGCAGCTCATCTTAATTCAGGTAAAAAAAAAAGCTGACCTGCAATACCAGACACAGCCCATGGACAAGAGTGGCGCTGTTTCTGTAAACAAAAAAAACAAAAAAAAAACTGACCCTTTTCTCTTAGACCAGATTCTTATAACATTAAAATATATTTTCAATTATGAAAATGCAAATAATGAATACAAATATTTGTATACAACTTTTATTCTCAGTGGCTACAAAATTTAAACCCAACAAATCTCATTTAAACTGAGCTGCTGGTTTATGTACTAAAACATAAGGAATAATACAAGCTCGATGGCCTTATGATACATGGCTTCAGCCTTGCCTCAGGAGACGTTGCATTTTTATATTCCTTGGGAACCCATTAGTATTCATGATGATATTCAAGGTAAACTTTTGTGTCACTGAATAAGTAACTCTTCTCTTACTTAGGAGCTTGTTTGAGATGGTCGGTGAAAATGAACCTTGAACTGCCGCCCTGGATAAGTATGATTGGACATATAAACATAAGACACGCGTGCCCTTAAGACAAAGCCGCGCATAGATACAGAGGGATTGGTTTCCTTGGTAATAGTAACTATGGGAAAAATCTCTGAATGTGTCTTCAGCGATGTATCTTTTAACCAGTCTATGTGAAACTCAGCTATTCAATCTTTCACTTAAAGAAAACAATTGTCAAAGTTATGTTACCCCAGGATTAGGGTGCAAAAATACTGAATATGGCCACAACCTTCCAATTAGGCTCCGTCCTGCGGCAATTATTTCTACAAGTAAAATATGTGATGTTTTTTTTTTTATAGACCTAAGGCCGGATTCACACGAGCGTGTGCGTTTTGCCCACGCAAAAGGCACTTGACAGCTCCGTGTGTCATCACCGTCTGATGCGCGGCTGCGTGATTTTCGCGCAGCCGCCATCATTATGACACTGTTTTTATGTTTGTAAACAGAAAAGCACGTGGTGCTTTTCTGTTTTCATTCATAGTGTTTAATCACTGACTGTCTGAACGGCCCCATTGACTAACATAGGTTCGTCCGTCTGAATAAGCCCTAAAGAGGAGAGGCGCCCCCATGTTGAAAATCTCACTAAGAGGGAATGATGGCAAAACTCTGAAGTTAGTATGCCCTGGGGGGGGGGGGGGGGTAGAGGTTGTCAACTTTTGAGAACCCATTTTCATACCCCCTATTAGAGAATTCTGAATTAAATGGTAACTAAATGTTCAAAAAACTTCTGACATGTCAGTAGCACTGAGACCCCCACTGATCACTGAAACGAAGCCGCAGAAGTGCTCGGGTGAGCGCGTTTTATGCCTCGTTTTACGTCTGAAAATACGGCTACAATACGTCGGCAAACATCTGCCCATTCATTTGAATGGGTTTGCCGACGTACTGTGCAGACGACCTGTCATTTAAGCGTCGTCGTTTGACAGCTGTCAAACGACGACGCGTAAAAATACAGCCTCGTCAAAAGAAGTGCAGGGCACGTATATACATTATATGCAGGACACTTATATACATTATATGCGGGACACTTCTATACATTATATGCGGGACACTTCTATACATTATATGCAGGACACTTATATACATTATATGCAGGACACTTCTATACATTATATGCGGGACACTTATATACATTATATGCAGGGCACTTCTTTTAGACGTAATTTGAGCCGTTCTTCATTGAACTCAATGAAGCACAGCTCAAAATTTAGGGCTGTCAGAGAAGCCTCGCCAAATGCGAGGAGGAGCATTTACGTGTGAAACGAGGCAGCTGTTTTCTCCTGAAAACAGTCTGTCTTTTCAGACGTAAATGCCTGCTATCGTGTGCACATACCCTAAGGGCAAAGCCACACGTGGCGGAATTGCTCTTGAATTCCGCTGCGGACACTCCGCAGCGTTAATCCGCAGCGGAGCCGTTTCTCTATTGACTTCCACTTCTATTTAGTAGGGTTCGTTTAGACTAAGCGGAAAATTCCGCTGCGGAGCATAGGCTGCGGTGCGGAATTTGGTGTCCGCAGCATACAATGGATGTTGCGGACCAGTGGCGGACTGGTTGCGGACTCATGGCGGAATTTCTCCATTGACTTCAATGGAGATTCTAATTTCCGCAATGAAGTCCGCAGCTGTCATGCACATGTTATGTGTGCTGCGGATGCGTCTTGCTTTTTTAACTTGACATTTCTTCATTCTGGCTGGACCTATGTATTTCTAGGTCTACAGCCAGACTGAGGAAGTCAATGGGGCTCCCGTAATTACGGGAGCGTTGCTAGGAGACGTCAGTAAATAGTCACTGTCCAGGGTGCTGAAAGAGTTAAGCGATCGGCAGTAACTGTTTCTGCACCCTGGACAGTGACTACCGATCCCAATATACAGCAACCTGTCAAAAAAATAGAAGTTCATACTTACCGAGAACTCCCTGCTTCTGTCTCCAGTCCGGCTTCCCAGGATGACGTTTCAGTCTAAGTGACGGCTGCAGCCAATCACAGGCTGCAGCGGTCACATGGACTGCCGCGTCATCCAGGGAGGTCGGGCTGGATGCCGAAAGAGGGACGCGTCACCAAGACAACGGCCGGTAAGTATGAAATTTGTTTACTTTCACTAGGGAAAGTGCTGTCCCTTCTCTCTATCCTGCACTGGTAGAGAGAAGGGAAGCACTTTTACCGCAGTCCGCAGCAGCTAGTCCGCATCAATTTACTGCACATTTTGGGCAGATCCGCCGCAGAATCTGCAACGCAGATTCTGTGCGGCATTGATGCGGACAGTTGCGGAGGAAATCCGCCACGTGTGGTCATGCCCTTAGAGTGTCTCTTGATCTGGAGGACTTGTCCTGTCCTGTATTACTCAGACAACCCTTTGAAATCAATGAAGACTATGTAATGCTTAATTTCTCCTGTGGTGGCACTGCAGGGAAACTGAACACTTACTGACAGGTTCCCCCACAGATTACAGCTGATCGCTGCAAAAAAAAGTGTGCGTTAAGGAAGCCCTAAAGAGGTCGTACAAGATCAGGAAAATGGGTCCAAGTTTTTTTTCAGAAATAGCGCCACTCTTGTCCTTGGGCTGTGTTTGGTTTTCCAGCTTGTTTTTTTTAAAAGTAAATAGGGCTGAACTGCAATTCCAGACACAGCCCATGGACAGGAGTGGTGCTGTTTTTGGAAGATTTTTCTAATCCTGGACAACATCTTAAAGGGACTTTCTCTGGAATTCAATATCATTTTGTACACTGCTTGGTTTAATTTCAGGCTCTTTAAGAACGCTCTGCAAACATGTCCTCAAAATATTTTGCGACTGTATTTCTGCAATTTCCCTTGTTGTTATGGCATCTGCTTCAGAAACAGACACATTTGTCTCCATCATTCCTCCAAATAATTATCTTTAGAGTTTCTCTGGCTTAAACATTTTTCGACATAATATAAATAAGGAAATAAGGAATGTCTAAAGACTGGATCTTTGTATAAAAATGACGCTGATTGAGTTTGTCCTTGACTGAAGAAACATTACGTGATTAACATAGTTCCATTTTGCTCTAAACACGTATATGAACATTTATTATAAATACGTTTTAGAAAAAAAGAATTGTGCAGTCACCATGGTCTCTGCAATAACCAAAATAAATTGTGACGATAAACTGATCATAGGGTGCGCTTCTGCTGGGAACCCCGGCGATCAACTGTAATCTGTTGGGGATCCTGGCAGTAAAGTCCTGCGGAAAGTCCCAGAACCTGCAGGGAAATCCGGCCAAATATTCACACCAAATGGGGCTTTCCTTTAGTGTGGGTATTCGGGCAGTTTAACTGCTGCGAAAATTGTTATGGTATGTGCACACGACAACGCCAAATACCTCTGAAATTACGGAGCTATTTTCAGGAGAAAACAGCTCCTGAATTTCAGGCGTTTTTACAAGTGCGCGCGTTTTTCGCGGCGTCTTTTACGGACGTAATTGGAGCTGGTTTGAAAAACGGCTCCAATTACGTCCCAAGAAGTGTCCTGCACTTCTTTGCCGCGGGCGTAATTTTATGCGCCGTCTTTTCACAGCGACGCGTAAAATGACAGCTCGTCTGCACAGAACATCGTAAGACCCATTGCAGGCAATGGGCAGATGTTTGGCGACGTATTGGAGTCGTCTTTTCAGGCGTAATTCGAGGCGTAAAATGCCTCCATTACGAATGAAAAGAGGTCGTGTGCACATACCCTTAAACGGAAAAAAAAGCATCTCATCTCTCATGACACTGCCATAGCAACGCGTCTCTGCTCCCTTGGCTGTTTTCTGTACAGCCGGCCTCCTGTGATTGGATGCAGGGGGTCACATGAAACGTCTTCACAGGAGGCCGACCGTACACAGAGCAGAGATCCGTTGCTATGGCAGCGCAAGCAAAGGTGAGTATCATATTTCTTTTTCTAAAGATTTTAATATTTTTTTTTTTAATAAACTGCATAATTTGCTATTAAAACGCAGCATAATTGCAGCAAATTCCGCAACAATTGCATTTGCTGCAGACTTTTACTTCCCCATTGCACTCGATAGGTAAATTCTGCAACAAATGCGCAGCCTTTCCACAACATTAATTTTTATGCTGCGGATTTATAATCCACACCGCAGGCCAATTCATGCACGTATTCTGTGCGTAATTTTTTCGCAGCGTGTGGATGAGCACAGAAATTCTGCAGTGTAAATGCCACATGTGAACCCTAAGGGTATGTTCACACATAGTGTTTTCAGACGTAATTCGGGTGTTTTACGCCTTGAATTACGCCTCAAACAACGCCCCTAATACGCCTACAAACATCCGCCCATTGCTTTCAATGGGAATTACGGAGTTCTGTTCCCACGAGCCTTTATTTTACGCGTCATTGTCAAAATACGGCACGTAAAATGACGGCTCGTCAAAAGAAGTGCATGTCACTTCTTGGGACGTTTTTGAGCCGTTTTTCATGGACTCCATTGAAAAACAGCTCCAAAAACGGCCGTAAAAAACGCAGAGAAAAATGTGAGTTGTTAAAAAAACGTCTGAAAATCAGGAGCTGTTTTAGCCTGAAAACAGCTCCGTATTTTCAGACGTTTCTGGTCACTGCGTGTGAACATACCCTAAGTGGGAGAGTCCTCTCCGTCATTAATTGATATGAAACACTATTAATGTTTTTATAAAAAAGATCTGCAGCATCGGAGGTGTGTATTATTATGTTCTGCAGCAGCTGAGGTGTGTATTACGATGTTCTGCAGCAGCTGAGGTGTGTATTATGATATTCTGCAGCATCTGAGGTGTGTATTATTATGTTCTGCAGCATCTGAGGTGTGTATTATTATGTTCTGCAGCAGCTGAGGTGTGTATTACGATGTTCTGCAGCAGCTGAGGTGTGTATTATGATATTCTGCAGCATCTGAGGTGTGTATTATTATGTTCTGCAGCATCTGAGGTGTGTATTATTATGTTCTGCAGCAGCTGAGGTGTGCATTATGATGTTCTGCAGCACCTGAGGTGTGTATGACTTTGTTCAGCAGCAGCTTAGGTGTGCATTATGATGTTCTGCAGCAGCTGAGGTGTGCATTATGATGTTCTGCAGCACCTGAGGTGTGTATGACTTTGTTCAGCAGCAGCTTAGGTGTGCATTATGATGTTCTGCAGCAGCTGACGTGTGTACAGTATTATGATGTTCTGCAGCAGCTGTGGCTCAGTACTGTATAATACTCACTGCAGCTGCTGAACGGCTCTACTTTCAGATAGAGGAACACTACATGTCAGTCAAACAGTCGTGGATACAGAAGGAACTATTTGCAAAAGTGAAAATCTGCTTTTCTATATAAAGAGAAAAGCAGTGCCTATATAGCGCCGCTCATCTCTATATAATCTCTATAAATATTATTTACAAACGTATCAATGGGAGATATTCTCTCTGAAACCATATGTATAATAATGCTAATAATAATAATAATAATAATAATAATAATAATAATAATAATAATAATAATAATAATAATCATAATAATCATAATAATCATCCCTACATATTGTGCACAAATCTGAAATTGAAAAAGATTTACTCCACCAAAACATTACAATGGAGCCCGGCTGATATAGAAACAATATAAAGCTCTTTATTTCAAGCACACATGACATTTTCATGTAGTTGGTGGTTTTTATGTTAAGCTGAATTTCGATTGGAATCTGGATGAACACGACTGAAGCACTTGGTGTTCTTCAAAAATACATGTGTGTTTCTGAATAATTTCACATCTATTCATCTGACTAGGGAACAACTCAGCCGAGGACCAAGCGATGACGTCTGATTCCAGGAGCATCGACATAGCAATTTCAGCACTTGAAGTGTAATAAACAAAGAGGTTTTATATAGCTCCGCTGAAGCCGACCATGCCGATGCAGTGATTGTTTCTTATACAACAATAGGAATGGGTCCTTGGACGTACAGGAATATTACAATTTCATCAAATAAACGTTATTCTTTGTATAATAAAAAGTTATACAATTTTTCAATACACTTTCTATTTAAAGTTATTATGCTTTTCAAGATCTTTGCTTGCAGTCATTCAATAGAAACCTTAAGGGCGGGTTCACACATGGCGGAATTTCACTTAAATTCCGCTGCGGACACTCCGCAGCGTTAATCCGCAGCGGAGCCGTTTCTCCATTGACTTTCACTTTAATTTAGCAGTGTTCGTTTACACGATGCGTACAATTCCGCTGCGGAGCATAGGCTGCGGAGCGGAATTTGGTGTCCGCAGCATGCTCTGTCTGTTGCGGAGCAGTGGCGGACTGGTTGCGGACTCATGGCGGAATTTCTCCATTGACTTCAATGGAGAGTCAAAATTCCGCAATGAAGTCCGCAGATCTTATGTGTGCTGCGGAGCGTATTGTTTTTACTACCATGACATTTCTTCATTCTGGCTGGACCTATGTATTTCTAGGTCTACAGCCAGACTGAGGAAGTCAATGGGGCTCCCGTAATGACGGGAGCGTTGCTAGGAGACGTCTGTAAATAGTCACTGTCCAGGGTGCTGAAAGAGTTACGCGATCGGCAGTAACTGTTTCTGCACCCGGGACAGTGACTACCGATCTCAATATACATGTATCTGTAAAAAAAAATATAAGTTCATACTTACCGAGAACTCCCTGCGTCTGTCTCCAGTCCGGCCTCCCAGGATGACGTTTCAGTGTAAGTGACGGCTGCAGCCAATCACAGGCCAAGCACAGGCTGCAGCGGTCACATGGACTGGAGAGTCATCCAGGGAGGTCGGGCCGGATGCCGAAAGAGGGACGCGTCACCAAGACAACTGGCGGTAAGTATGAATTTCTTTGACTTTCACTAGGGAAAGTGCTGTCCCTTCTCTCTATCCTGCACTGAATAGGGAGAAGAGAAGCACTTTTCCTGCAGTCCGCAGCGGCCAGTCCGCATCAATTTTCTGCACATTTTGTGCAGATCCGCTGCAGAATCTGCAACGCAGATTCTGTGCGGCATTGATGCGGACAGTTGCGGAGGAATTCCGCCATGTGTGGTCATGCCCTAATTGTTTACTTCCAGAGGATTCGTTTCTGTCCTGGTCACGTGACATACACACAGGTGCATGTCTCGTTACAAAACACAGCTCTGATACACATACTGCAATTGTAACGAGCGGTACACCTATGTGTGTCCATCACATGACCAGAAGAGATTTTTATCCGCTTCAAATAAGCAATGAAAATGCTCCCCCAGCACTTTACACTCATGGGCATCTTCATGCAGTTTTTCTTCAAAGCGTAACATTTTGTTAAAAAAAACTTTGGACAATCCTAAGAGTCCCACAACAATAAGCGTATCACAGGGTGTACCGCTGCTGGGACTCCCAGCAATCCACTGTAATCTGTGGGGTAATCAGGCAGCAAATTTCTCTGCAGCACCTCCAAAGGGGAATTTAAGAATTACATATTTCACATTGAAATCTATTGGCTGTCTGTGTAATTTATGGATGTGCTGGGTCCAAAGTGAGACCGTGGCTAATATATGAGAGTCCTTGAAGAGGGGCACCCCCTGTAAAAACTCAGAATTACCTAATAGCATACCTCCCAACCGTCATGTTTTTTATAGGGATGTTCTGTAAAACAGTTATCAAAGGGGTCGGGGCTTATTCAAATACATCCCAATGTGTCCATTTCTGGGCATTTTTTACAGTGCGAATCAGGGGTGAAGCTTAAAATTACCCAAAAATTGGGATAGGAAATTTAAAAAAGGGGTCCAAAACCAGAAAACCCCCTTAACTATTCATGTGACTGGCTGTGACATGAAGAAAACACTGTGGGCAATGGTCAAATCTTTACTGGACTAAATAAGGGATTGGACTACTGCCGATCATTCTAAAGGTTGGCTGTTAATGTATTACTTTCAGAAAACCCCTTTAAACCCACAGAAAAATAAATGTGACATTCAAATAACACAAGGAAACGGAATGTTAGCCCCTCAGAGAAATACGTGTAGTGTATCTCTTTGGTTTATTATTAGTCTTCTTCATCAAATCTAGTTAAGTTTAACTACTATGACCACTTATTTTACATGCTTGGTTATCCACAGGTAAACTGAGCTGCTAGGGCATGCGCATACGTTTCTGGAAAGGCTTTGATGCCCTCAAGCCTAGTGGATCCGCAGCTCATTGGCCATGAAGTGCCTGAAGTTGCGGAAATCTGCATAGGCTATTCCCTCGTTAATCCATCATCAATTAAGAAGGTAAAAGGTCTGGAGTTGATTCCATGTGTGTCATTTGGATTTGGAAGCTGTTGCTGTGAACCCACAACATGAGGTCAAAGGAGCACTCAATGCAAGTGATACAGACCATCGTTAGGCTGAAAAAAATGAAGAAATCCATCAGGGAGAGAGCACAAATGTTAGGAGTGGCCAAATCGACAGTTTGGTACATTTTTGAAAAAAAAGAGCGCACTGGTGATCCCGTGAACTCCAAAAGGCCTGAACGTCCACGGAAGACAACAGTGGTGGATGATCGCAGAATCCTTCCATGGTGAAGAAAAACCCCTTCACAACTTCTACCCAAGTGAAGAACACTCTCCTGGAAATAGGTGGATCAGTATCTAAGTCTACCATAAAGAGAAGACTTCATGAATGCAAATACAGAGGGTTCACCACAAGGTGCAAACCATTAATCAGCCTCAAAATCAGAAAGGCCAGACTTTGCCAAACAACATGTAAAGAAGCCGCCCAGTTCTGGAACAGCATGAAACTAAGATCAACCTGTACCAGAATGATGGGAGGAAGAAAGTATGGAGAAGGCTTGGAATGACTCATGATCCAAAGCCACCACGTCCTCTGTAAAACATGGTGGAGGCAGTGTGATGGCATGGTGGAGGCAGTGTGATGGCATGGTGGAGGCAGTGTGATGGCATGGTGGAGGCAGTGTGATGGCATGGTGGAGGCAGTGTGATGGCATGGTGGGGGCCCTGTGATGGCATGGTGGGGGCAGTGTGATGGCATGGTGGGGGCAGTGTGATGGCATGGGCATGCATGGCTGCCAAACGCACTGGGTCACTAGTGTTTATTGATAATGTGACTGTAGACAGAAGCAGCCGGATAAATTCTGAAGTGTTCAGGGATTTACTTTCTTCTCAGATTCAACCAAATGCAGCAGGTTGATTGGGCGTCGCTTCACAGGACAGATGGACAATGACCCAAAACATACTGAGAAAGCAACCCAGGAGTTTATAAGGCAAAGAAGTGGAATATTCTGCAATGGCCAAGTCCATCACCAGATCTCAACCCGATTGAGCTGCATTTCACTTGCTTAAAGAGGCTCTGTCACCAGATTTTGCAACCCCTATCTGCTATTGCAGCAGATCGGCGCTGCAATGTAGATTACAGTAACGTTTTTATTTTTTTTAAAAACAAGCATTTTTGGCCAAGTTATGACCATTTTTGTATTTATGCAAATGAGGTTTGTAAAAGTACAACTGGGCGTGTTTAAAAGTAAAAGTACAACTGGGCGTGTATTATGTGCGTACATCGGGGCGTTTTTACTACTTTTACTAGCTGGGCGTTCTGATGAGAAGTATCATCCACTTCTCTTCAGAACGCCCAGCTTCTGGCAGTGCAGACAGCGTGTTCTCGAGAGATCACGCTGTGTCGTCACTCACAGGTCCTGCATCGTGTCGGACGAGCGAGGACACATCGGCACCAAAGGCTACATTTGATTCTGCAGCAGCATCAGCGTTTGCAGGTAAGTCGATGTAGCTACTTACCTGCAAACGCTGATGCTGCTGCAGAATCAACTGTAGCCTCTGGTGCCGATGTGTCCTCGCTCGTCCGACACGATGCAGGACCTGTGAGTGACGTCACAGCGTGATCTCTCGAGAACACGGCTGTGTCTGCACTGCCAGAAGCTGGGCGTTCTGAAGAGAAGTGGATGATACTTCTCGTCAGAACGCCCAGCTAGTAAAAGTATTAAAAACGCCCCGATGTACGCACATAATACACGCCCACTTGGACTTTTACTTTTAAACACGCCCAGTTGTACTTTTACAAACCTCATTTGCATAAATACAAAAATGGTCATAACTTGGCCAAAAATGCTCGTTTTTTAAAAATAAAAACGTTACTGTAATCTACATTGCAGCGCCGATCTGCTGCAATAGCAGATAGGGGTTGCAAAATCTGGTGACAGAGCCTCTTTAAGACAAAACTTAAGGCAGAAAGACCCACAAACAAGCAACAAGTGAAGACAGCGGCAAAGTAAAGGCCGGGCAAAGCATCACAAAGGAGGAAACCCAAAATGGTTGCAATTCCTAAATGTTTCGCAGGATATTTTTCTTCAACCCCTTGAATTAAACCTGAAAGTTTAAACTTCAATTGCATCTCAGTTGTTTCATTTCAAATCCAATGTGGTGGCTGCAGAGCCCAAATCATGAAGATTGTGTCAATGTCCAAATAATTCTGGACCTGACTGTATGTAACTATCCATCTATCTCATACACTATATGATCAATAATATGTGGACACTCCTTGTAATTGTTAAGTTAAAGAGGCTCTGTCACCAGATTTTGCAACCCCTATCTGCTATTGCAGCAGATCGGCGCTGCAATGTAGATTACAGTAACGTTTTTATTTTTAAAAAACGAGCATTTTTGGCCAAAAACGTATTTATGCAAATGAGGCTTGCAAAAGTACAACTGGGCGTGTTTACAGTAAAAGTACAAGTGGGCGTGTATTATGTGCGTACATCGGGGCGTGTTTACTACTTTTACTAGCTGGGCGTTCTGACGAGAAGTATCATCCACTTCTCTTCAGAACGCACAGCTTCTGGCAGTGCAGACACAGCCGTGTTCTCATGACCTGCCTAAGTAGAGTCGTGTGTTAATGAACCTTCCCTTACCCATCTTATCCCTCCACCCCCACCTTTAGGAAAGACACGTGACACCGAGGTTGGATGTGAAATGGCCACAGCAGCCGTTTATTAATTTCACAGTTTTATAAAACAATTTAAATCCGAAACATTCGGATAACTAGTTAGGAATCCACCAGAGAATTCCTCCTAATAATTCACATGACCCAACATGGGTCAGAATCGTAAATAACAATTTTAACGTTAACATTAACCCGAGCAGAGGAAGTCCTTGAAGCCCTTTCAGATATTCCTTTTTTAAGTACACACCGAGTTAGCCATCTGCAAACCACCAATTACCTCCAGCCGTAAACCAGCTCGGAAGCACCGTTCACCTCAGCAGATGGCTCCAACCACTAGAAGTCCACTTCAAAGGGATAACACCCGATGAAGCCCTCAAGTGATATACCGACCACTAGAAGTCCACTTCAAAGGGATAACACCCGATGAAGCCCTCAAGTGATATACCGACCACTAGAAGTCCACTTCAAAGGGATAACACCCGATGAAGTCTTCAACCATGTACCTTTTTTGGGGGACGCATACCCCCGATGCGACCCCCCACCATTTTGTACTGACTGGCCTCAAGGACTCCCCCCGCCACAGCGAAACAGGCCTTGACCACCTTAAGCCTGTGAGTTCCGCCACACCACCACCGCCCTTTCTATTCCTTCTGCTATCGCCAAGCTCCAAAGATCAATGCCAACCTCGGTCAGATGAACCCCATCACTCCTCCAGAAGTTCCCCACTCCTGACTCCAAATCCCTGTGCCGCACACAAATGCCCCCGTTTTTTGCTACGAACGGGACACCGCCCGATTAACTTTAATGCGAGCCTTATTGACTCTCTCCACTGACCTAGCCAACCGCCAATGTTTCCTCGGGACTATGTCCGACCACACTATCACCAACTTGGGATAAGAAACCCACAAACACAACATATCGTGTTTGATATCCCGCACCAACTCACGAAAGGGGCGGGCTCCTAAGTCATTCCCACCCACGTGCAACACTAAGACCACCAGAACCCTATCGAGCCGGGCATATGTCTGGAATTCCGCCAACACCCTGCTCCACGACATACCTCTAAATCCCAGCCAATGCACAACCGCATCCTGCCGCGGAATGCGCAACTGGCGACCATCCGGGCGGACGTCTGCCCTCAAAGCCCCCCAGTGCACGTAAGAATGACCCATCAACCACACCAAACACGGAGGCGAATCTGAAACGGAAAAAACAGTTAGGCACCACCATACAACACTTTAAAAGCGTTACCCACAAACCTCATAACATATGGGGCGGACATAGGACTTAAACCTGTTGGACTCCCAACGACCAATACGCCGCACCCCCTCATCATCCGACCCCCAGCGCCCCGCTTCTGTTGCTGCGCCAATCCTGAAGGAATGAGATGAATATGAGCCTGCGGCAACCCCAACCGCCGTCAAACATTTTTTTGTATTTTTTTTTTTTAAATACAGCTCCAAACTGAAACCTGGACAAAAACGACCCGTCCACATGACGTAACAAAGGCAAATCTGGAGACCCCCTTTTTGGCGTAAAACCCCCCATGCACTCTACTGGACACATAACCGACCCCGGGAGGGCGAACAAACTATCAGTTTACCCTTCCCTACTTGGTCAGTTTTTGACCGACGCAACCATACCTCCAGCCGATCTGCGAATAGGCTCACCTCCCCAGATCTCAGCCCCCCTGCCTGTTTGGTACTTGGCGACACCCACTCACCTATTCTAAATGCCAAGCCAGTACAAAATTGCCACCAACCTGTCTCTATCCGTATTGACGTCACCCAACTCTCTTACCCACTCCTCCCACTGCCTCCAACAAGCAGCATAAGCACTCCACGTCGTGCGCGCCAAAGACCTTTGTAACAGTTGTTCTACGGGACCGATACCAGATCCCAAAGATGATCCGGACAAGCCAAACCGAGACGATCCGCTCCCGGTGCCAATTTCCGAAACCGGTCCCACTGCGAGCGAGAAAGAGCATCAGCGATACAATTCCGTACTCCCGGGGCATGCACCGCCACCACCCACGCGTTCAACGACAAACACACCAACACTAAATGTCGCAACAATTGAACTACCGGAGGAGAGGACGCCGTGATGTTATTAATGGCCAGCACCACCCCCATGTTGTCGCAGTAAAAACGGACCTTCTTATCCCTGAGCCTGTCCCCCCAAATGGTAGCCGCCACCACGATGGGAAACAGCTCGAGCAGGGCCAGATTCCGCGTGATTCCCCTGGACACCCAACTAGCCGGCCATTGACCTGCGCACCACGGACCTCCCCCGTAAGCTCCAAAACCGCCCGCCCCAGCCGCATCCGTAAAAATATTCAAATCACTCGTATCCCGCGCTGGGGCCATCCATAGCGAGCGACCATTGTACTGGCCCAAGAAGTCATCCCAAACCTGAAGATCAGCTCGGTGCTCCTCCTTGAGCCGCACAAAATGATGTGGCGCACGCACTCCCGCCGTTGCCGCCGCCAACCTCCTACCAAACACCCTCCCCATCGGCGTAATCCGGCAGGCGAAATTCAACTTCCCCAGCAGCGACTGAAGCTCCCGCAGCGTCATTTTTTTCAGTCTACAAGCCCGCCGTACCTCCAGCCTCAAAGCACCCAACTTATCCGCAGGGAGACGACACTCCATTGCCACCGAGTCTATTTCAATACCCAAAAAACAAATCGTCGCTACCGGGCCCTCCGTTTTTTCCGGCGCCAAAGGAATCCCAAAATCCCTCGCCACCTTCTGTAGTGTATGAAGCAAATTACCGCAAACCGGCGAACTCCCCGGGCCAACGCACAAAAAATCATCTAAGTAATGGATCAACGAGTCGACCCCGGATACTCCCCTCGTTACCCACTCCACGAAGCTACTAAACGCCTCGAAGTATGCACAAGAAAGGGAACACCCCATCGGAAGGCACCGATCCACGTAAAAAGCCCCATTCCAAAAACAACCCAACAGCCGTTGGCTTTCCGGATGAACTGGCAACAACCTGAACGCCGCCTCAATGTCGGTTTTTGCTAGCAGCGCACCTGGACCCGCAGCCCGCACTAAACCCACCGCCTTATCGAATGAGGTATAGACTACGGAGCACAACTCGTGATCAATCCCGTCATTTACCGACGAACCCTTGGGATACGATAAATGTTGAATCAAACGAAATTTTCCGGGCTCGCGTTTAGGGACAATACCCAACGGGGACACAACTAAATCTTTTACAGGCGACTCAACAAACGGCCCCGACATGCGGCCCAACGAAACTTCTTTTAACAACTTTTCCGACACGACTTTTGCATGCAAGTAAGCCGATTTTAAATTCCTCCGCGTAACCGGAACCTCATAAGGAGGCGGAGAAATAACAAAACAACACGAAACCCTTCGTAAAGCAACTTAGCCGCCGCCCTATCCGGATACTCATTTAGATAAGGGGCCATCTTTTCCACCCTCACCGGCGACACCCCCTTGACCAGCCGCGGAGGGCTGGTTCCCTGACCTCTTTTTTCGCAGACATTTTGCCGCCCCGTGTGATGCACCATTACACTCGGAACACACGTGCTTGAACCTGCACGTGGCCCCGACTTACACTGGCCTTCATTAAATTGCCAGCAAAAACCCGCCTTTCCCCCGCCGCTTTGTCCAACCTGACTAGACTGGCCTCCCTGGCCGCCGCTCCCGGGAAAGGACTGCCTAACCGGAGCCGTAACCCGTAACCAGAGAGCAATATCCTTCTGGTCCCACCGAATCGCCGGCCGAACCGCTTTCCGCTGACGGAATTGCTCATCGTATCGCAGCCACGCCTGACCCCCATACGCCCTATGAGCCTCCCCAATGGCATCAAAATAACAAAACAACGCCGAGCAATTTTCCGGCGCCTTTTCCCCTATCACACTAGCCAATATGGCGAACGCCTGCGACCAATTAACGAACGTCTGCGGGATAAGCCTATACCGCCGCCGTTCCTCCTCGTCCTTTTTACTCTCGTCCCGCTTGCCCTTATCCAAATTAAATTTAGCGAGCGGCAAGAGAGAAAAAATCTCAACATATTCGTCCTTCCAGATCCGCTCGCGCACCTCCTGCTTTAAATGCGCCCCCAACGGACCTTCGAAACAAACGAACACCTCGCCCCGAGCATGGTCATCAATACGCACCCGATCGCCATCCTTTTGTGCCTCGGTCTGTACCGACACCGCGACCGCCTCCCTAACCGCCAGCATGGGCCGCGCCTGTACCAATCCCACGTCCCTGGGGCCCTCCCACACTACCGCCGGGGACACTTCCGTAGCTACCGGCGCCGCCACCCTGTCTAGGCGCCTGACCAGCTCCCTCAAGCAACCCACTAAATCTGCCAGACCCGCGCCATCGCGCCCGCCCGCGCCACTACCGGCCACCGATGCGACGCTAGCAGCCCCCCCGCCGACACCCGTCATAAAAATCGCTGGATATGACAATGATGGAGTTACACACTCACCGGGCCGCACAGGCGCTGTGTTCCCGTCAGCCGGACCATCCTGACCTCGACGATACACGTCCAGTTCACCTTCCTCCAGCTCCTCTCTCGCAGACGACTGGCCATCCCGCCGTCATCTTCGGATCGGAGATGATGAAGCGCTGACTGATGGGCCGGCAACCTGCCGCCCGACCGATGGAACCCAGACTTCCGACTGGACCTGTTGCCTCAACGTCGCTGCAGATCTAGGCGTCCGTCTCGATGATCCTGAAGAAGCCTGCCCCCTGGCCGGAACATCACCAGGCGGGGCGGCCGTACCTCGTCCTCCAAATCTTCCATCCGACGGTGGAGGGGTGACAGGGAGCCCGGCCTGCGACTCCCTGCTCACCGCCGGACCCCGTCGCGGCTTGGGATTCCTGCCAGGACGCAGGGCCTGGGAAGGGGCGGTCCCCCCAGCTGCCTGGCCTGCATCGGGCCAGGATCGGGCCCGAGATCGGGCTCCCTCTGCGACGCCGTGTCCGCGGGACTGCCTCAGGACTGAGGCGCTCTGGAGGTCGAGACCGCCGGGAGGGACGAGTCGACCCGGCCTGCATCGCCGTCACCCCCGGCAACGCTCTCTGCCTGCTCCGGACAGGAGCAGTTGGTGCCGACTCCCCCCCCGCCGCCATGCTAGGAAGGGGGCCGGGGGAGGGGAGCCTGTCTCCTGCAACAGACCCCGAACGCCGTGCCTGACGTGGCAACACGGCGTCCGGGATCCTTGCTAATGCAGCCACGGTCTCCTCCAGCCATCCGGGACCGTGGTGCACAGCAGCAGCACGCAGCTGCTCTAACAACCCTGCCTCTGCCATACTGAGCGAGCACGGGCTACGGGGAGCTTGTTTCTCCCTGTGTTACTCCTCCCGCTGCTTCCGGCTCAATGCCGCAAACAGCGGGAAGCTCAGCAACGGCCCCCTGACTCCTCCTTGTCCCTCCTCCACCTCCTCCTAACTCTCCCTCCAACTCTCCCCTACCTATTAACCCTTTCCCTACCAGTGAGGTCATGGAGGCTTCCCCTTAAGCCCTGCAGGCTGCGTCCAGCCTCTTCTAGAGATCACGCTGTGTCGTCACTCACAGGTCCTGCATCGTGTCAGACGAGCGAGGACACATCGGCACCAGAGGCTACAGATGATTCTGCAGCAGCATCGGCGTTTGCAGGTAAGTCGATGTAGCTACTTACCTGCAAACGCTGATGCTGCTGCAGAATCAACTGTAGCCTCTGGTGCCGACACGATGCAGGACCTGTGAGTGACGTCACAGATCTGCACTGCCAGAAGCTGGGCGTTCTGAAGAGAAGTGGATGATACTTCTCATCAGAACGCCCAGCTAGTAAAAGTAGTAAACACGCCCCGATGTACGCACATAATACACGCCCAGTTGTACTTTTACTTTTCAACACGCCCAGTTGTACTTTTGCAAGCCACATTTGCATAAATACGAAAATGGTCATAACTTGGCCAAAAATGCTCGTTTTTAAAAAATAAAAACGTTACTGTAATCTACATTGCAGCGCCGATCTGCTGCAATAGCAGATAGGGGTTGCAAAATCTGGTGACAGAGCCTCTTTAAGGTGTTTCAGCCACACCGATCACCTGTAAGTGCTATTGTTGTGAAGTGGAACCGTCTAGGAGTAACAACAGCTCAGCCATGAAGCGGTAGACCATGCAAACTCACAGAGTGGTACTGAAGAGTGCTAAAGCGCGTAATGTGTAAAAATCACCTATCCTCTGCTGTATCAATCGCTACAGAGATCCAAACTGCATCTAGAAGTGACACCACACAAGAAATGGGTTTCCATGGTCAAGAAGCTGCACACAAGACTAACATCACCACGTTAATCTGTGTTAACTGAATGTATACATGATATACTTGTCATTATATGATTGGTTGATGTGTATTAAGTGAAAGCATGAACCTATAAATAAAGGCTCCGTTCACAGCCATTTTAGATTTCTGTACATCAAACCATTGTACGTGCAATCTCTCCCAATCGGTCATTTTGTGAATTTGAATGAATCCTGGACAAATTCTGTTATCGAGAACAGGAGCTCAATAAGAGTGATCAATGATGACAGCTCCGACAGTATTATACACTTCTATTGTGGGGGTGGTAGTCTTCACAATCCCTAATCTCTGTATATGGCCTCTATTTTGCTCAATGGGTTTGTATTTAGGATGAAGCCCCTGTGGTGAAAGCACCAGCTTTGAAATAGGAGATATTGATCTACTTGAAATTATACGTTTTCTTATAGCTGGAGGTGCAAGTTTTAGAATCAAAGTTGTTGTTTTTTTACAGTAATATCAGACCAATAATATAAAATACTCTGACACACGATGATGATAATGGGGGTGGTGGTGGTATTAAAGGAACAGTGTCACGAAAAAATTTTTTTTTACATCAGTTTGATGTTAGTGTTTTATTAAAAACTTTTATATTTATTTGTGTGTTTGTGTTTTACTTTTTTTTATTTTTGAACTTTTTCTTCCCTATGGGGGCTGCCATTTTTTTTTCCATTTCTGTATGTGTCGATTAACGACACATACAGACATGGAATACGGCACATACAGTCCCATAGTGAATGCGAACGGGGCCCGTTCCATCCACTATGCTGTACGCCGTCTGTGTGGGAACGGCGCATGCGCCGCTCCCACCCAGTCCAAGTTGAACTGTGCGACGTCCGGCACCATTTTCCTGTGGACCGGAAGTCGCGGCCGGACAGTAAGAATTTTACTTCCGGTCGTGGCTTCCGGACTTGTGCACTTGGAGCGGGAGGTAGCAGACGGAGCGGACGGACCGGAGGGAGCGGCGGCGGCAGGAGCAGGTAAGTTATTTCTGTGTATGTAAGTGTTTTACTGTGTGTTTACTAGTGTATGTAAACCTACTACACTGTGTGTTAGCTCAAAAAATGGCGACACACAGTGTAGGAGGTTTGACCGTTCAATCCCCTCGTTTCTCCCGGCACTAGCCAGGATAAAGGAGGGGGGGATTCTGAGAGCTCACTAGAGCGAGTGAGTTTTCTCAAATTTTGCAGCATAAAGCAATGTGGTTGCTTTACCATATGCAATGCTGCAATTTTGGGAATTGCTCCATCTAGTGACCAGCGCTGGGAAATATTATAAATTAGAATCTAATTTATAATATTTCCTGACTCGTGAAAAAAATTAAAAAAATTAGAACAATGTTTAATCACCTACACACTAACTGTTTAACTAAAAAAAAAATACATTTTTTTCTAGCCTCACATTCCCTTTAAGGAGTTTTCCCATAGGCGGTTATTTTTTTATTTCTTCTGGATCAACACTGTATCATAGTAGTCTGAACAAAATGGATTTATATCTATTTATAACCTTACTATGTAAGAGCATCAGATTCTGCATTTGTTATGTAAACCGCATTACCAGCAATGATGTGGCCTTTACATTGTGACACGAACTGGTATGTGAAGAAGCAATCTACCGCTTTCTTCTGAAGGTGAGCGGTATATATATAGACTAACTGTAACCACACATTGCATAATGGAATTTACAGCTATTTCTAAAATCTTTTATGTGCTAAATGGATATTATAGAAGCAACAGTCATCCATTAAGTGCATTAACAAAAGAAAGGTCGTAACAAACAACTTGGATCCTGAGATCTTAAATTAGAATGCATTAACACACTATACAGCAGCCTGATTCCAGGAATGTATTATTATTTTATTTGAAGGACAAGAAAGAAGCTTATATTATGTCCGCCATGTACCATTATATACTGGAGGTTACACAAAGGAGTGTATAAATCAGCAGTTCTGTCTGATTGTCTAATTGGATAAAATTCATGTCATCAGTGACCTGGTTGTGACTAGAATTTTAACAAATAAGACGCTGTTCACATTATGTTTGTGATGTACGTTTAGCGCGTGCAATGGAAAAGATTGCAATATACACCCTAAACATGTCCATAAGGTTACATTAGCCCAATGGAGGCCAAAAGAGTGTCCTTTAGGGCTCCCTCTGGCCGTTAAACTGCGCATTATAAATTTTTTGCAATGTGACCCTATGGGTAACTGATGTCACTGTGTGGCTTCCGTCAGAATCATCCATTTAACGTATATGTTGGAGGCTTTTCCCGATGTATTCATAAAACAGAGACCGTACATGTGATGTGAACAGGGCCTAAGACATTGGTTTTAAAGCAACTTTATTGTGAGATATTGATAATGGTATGCTTTGCATTGTGCTATAGAGAGATCCTCTCGATGTCATTGTTGAATTTAAAGGACTTGTTCAATATTAGAAAAATTCATAGGATATGTCCGGTGTTACAACTAAGTCCCATTAACTTGAATAGGGCTCAGCTGCAATACCAGACACAACCCATGGATAAGTGTGGTACTGTTTCTGGGGGGGCAGACCCTTATTTCTAATCTGAGACAACCTTTAAAAAGGATTGAAAGAAAATAATAAGAATGATATCCCTGTCTAGGATTTATTTCATATTGTTTTACAGGGGTTCTCAGATCTTTAAAAATTGTGTGCAAATGGTGTAACTGCAGTTAGATTAGTCGCATACTAATGTGCTGTCTGTAACTGAAATGCCTCTGTAGGCTAGTCTCACATGCAGTCACATAACAATGCTCTTGGTGTTTATCACCTGCTTGTTTGACGTCCTGTACACTGAACACATGGTTATCTGCCCTCTCCCTCCTCCTTACAGTACTGGACACCACACATCACATGCCTCTTATCTCCACTGCTCCCTGCTCTCTTCCTCCCTCACTCTCTGTCTCTGAAGGAATCATGTTTCACATGCTGGGCAGAAAATTATGCATTGTCTAGCAGCAGAATTGTGTCTCAGCAGTAGATGCATAATTTGAAGCTCCTGGGCTCCACTGCAAAATCTGTAACAGGACCCCCGACCTACAGTACCATGTTTTATAATACTGGTGTCTTCTTTTGTTGAAAAGGGGCTTTTGGCCCCCTCAGGCACCCAAGACCAAGTGCTACCTCTGCAACCCCTATAGGTACACCCCTGGCAGACAGAGCCATTACAACACTGTAATAGAGGAACATACAGACAGCTGTAAATAAAGGCAATGTCCGTCAGAGGGGAGAGGAATCATGGGAACTGTAGTCCTTTGCATAGTAATACAGATATAAATCCATGAATCAAACTAAAACACATAAATCCCATATATATTTTTTTATATCTATCAGATAATGTAAAGAAAAAGTCGTTGTGAACCTAGCCTTATCTTGTCAAATAGATTTTCCTTTTCTTCCTTAATTTTGTCTTTTTCCCCCAAAACATTTTTTTGGGTTTTTTATTTGATTTTCTCTAGGATTCTAAATTAAATTGAAAAAGTTCTAAACAAAAACTTTCTCTCATACAAAATTGCTCTGCAACTTTCAATGAATTGCCAAAAGCGTAAAATAGGCTACTCTCCACTCAGTCCTATGTAGTAATCATACTTTAATGCTATTTCAGATTCAGTGATGCTCTGTCTCTGTTCATGCTGTGATCAAATGATTCAACTTTTGAAAAAGAAAAATACTAATGGCATAAATTTCAATTTTCACTTCTACCACAAGATTAGTTTTCCTCACCCAGTGATTTTAAGTGTCTTCTGATGACTATTTTAAATATAATCACATATAAAAATGAAGGAAAAAATCCAATATACACATAATTTATTCTTAGAAATGACAATGTTTGCAGAAGATCGTTTTTCCCGTCTTTAAAGGAACAGTGTCATCACAAATAATTTTTTTATATGTTAAAGATGTTAGTGCCTTAATATAAACGTTTATTTTCATTTGTGTGTTTGTGATTTACTGTTTCTTATTTTTACACTTTTTCTTCCCTATGGGGGCTGCCATTTTTTGTTCCATTTCTGTGTGTGTCGATTAACGACACACACAGACATGGAATACGGCAGCCACAGTCCCATAGGGACTGCGAACGGCTCCCGTCCCATTGACTGCCGTGTACGGCGTCTGTGTGGGAACTGCGCATGCGCCGCTCCCACACAGTCCTATTCGAAATTGGCGCCGTCCGGCGCCATTTTCCTGTGGACCGGAAGTCGCGGCCGGACAGTAATATTACTACTTCCGGTCGCGGCTTCCGGACTTGTGCACATGGAACAGCGGCAGCAAAGGGAGCGGACGGGCCGGAGGGAGCCGCGGCGGCAGGAGCAGGTAAGAGATTTCAATGTATGTTAGTGTTTGTGTGTGTTTACTACTGTATGTAAACCTACTACACTGTGGGTTACCTCAAAAAATGGCGACACACAGTGTAGGAGGTTAAACCTTTCAAACCCCTCGTTTATCCCGGCACTAGCCAGGATAAAGGAGGGGGGAATGCTGAGAGCTCACTAGAGCGAGGGCTTTTAACCCAACGTTGCAATGCTGCAATTTTGGGAACAGCTCCATCTAGTGACCAAAAATGGGTAGTATTATAAATTAGAAATAATTTATAATATTTCCTGGACTCGTGCAAAAAAATAAAAAAAAATTTGAACAATGTTTAATCACCCACACACTAAATGTTTAATTTTTTTAAAAAAAACATGTTTTTCGGGCAACACATTCCCTTTAAGGACAATCATTTTCATGAATACAGAATAAAAAAAAGTTCACTAACAAAGCCACATTTTCCCATGTTCACTAGGTTTCACTTAATTTCTGGAGTACTAGAAGTCACATTAGGCTTTATTGAACTACAAACAGGGTTGGACTAGCCCAACAGAGTACTAGAGGAACCTCCGGTGGGCCCAGGCTCTGAAACAATAATGGGCCCCAAAGCTCCAGCAGAAGACAAAATGATACAGTGTGTTATATAGAGCGCCAAGTGCATACATACCATAGAGATCACCCATGCGGCTGCTATCGACCCATGGAGATAAATGGACCAGATCTGGTGAGGCCAATCCCCTTTGCTATTGGAGGGTGAGAACCTGTTCAGGACTCCCCTCCCCATAGGAACTTCATTGTTTTCAAAAAAGAAGGTGGGGGGGGTGTGGCTTGGCAGCTGAGACTGATGGCAGCTTGAGCAGAGAGCTCCGGCACCGAGCGACTGAAATAGCGTATAAAGCTACTTTCACCTGTAACATACCTTCCCCCGGTGAAGCAGATTCATCCCTGATGATGACCCGCGGCAAGAGGCAGCATCAAAAGCAGGAGAAACTGGAGTTCTTCGAAAAAGAGCGGGGAGCAAAAGGCGCGAAATCGGGCAGGTCGCCATCTTGGTCTCACTCTGGGACATCTCCCCCGTCGCGCTCCTCGCCTGGGCAGGAACAGCCGGAACCATCACAGGAGGTAGGAGCAGAGGAGGGAAACAGTAGTGCTGGATGTTATCGGCAGCATGCAGATCGAGAGGGGAGTTTAAACTCCAAGAGCAGGCATGTCCCTTCCCCCGAGCGGGCTAATGACAAGCCTCCTGCGCAACAGAAGCAGAAGCTCCAGGAGCCGCAGGGTTCACTATCTGAGGTGAGATCCTCCCCAGCACATGTCAGTGCAGCGTTGCAGGGTTTCCAAACTACTGATGCACCAGCTTCTGGAACTTTACTGAAGGACATGTTGGTAGCATTTAGTGCATCCATGCACAAAGAATTTGCACAGCTCCTTTTACCAATTCATACCACAGTTAATGAGCTAGAAGTGAGAGTTGATCATGTGGAAAATAAAATGGCGGATTTTGCATCCGCCCATAATAACCTGGTTGATGCGCATAATGCTTTATCTGATGATATAGAGCAGATCCATATGAAAATCAATGACCTGGAAGATCGCTCTAGGCGAAATAATATTAAATTTCGAGGAATCTCGGAGGAGGTGGCACAGCAAGATCTGCAACAGTATTTGCAATCCTTCATTAAAGCAATGATGCCTATGTGTTCCCTGCATGATGTGATTATTGATAGAGCTCATAGAATTCCTCGGCCAAAGCATCTGCCAGAGACAACGCCGAGAGATGTTCTGGCGAGAATACATTTCTTCCATATTAAAGAGTACCTTATGGATATTGCAAGGAAAACAAAGGATCTTCCATCTCCGTATCAGCATGTGAAGCTTTTTGCAGACCTATCTGCAGCTACGCTACGCCTGAGGAGGAAACTTGCGCCCATTACGACCGTATTACGTGATCAAAAAGTGGCAGATCGTTGGGGGTTCCCGTTCAAAATCCTTATTCTACGCCAGGGGACTATGCATTCTATTTCATCATTGGAGGAAGGTGCCAAATTGCTGCAGATGTGGAATCTTCCATTGCCAGAGAAGAGTGGAGATAATGGAGGATCACCGACTCGCATACATCAAGAATGGCACACCGTGACATCTGGAAGGCGCACCAAGCATTGAACTCTGTTAGCTATTTCAAATGGTGCCTTGAGAGTTCTCTGACCCTCTCGGTGTGTAACCGTGAGTGGGTACCCGTTTCTATGGATACAGCGGATTAGGCTGTATATGTTTTACCATTTTCTTTTGTTCTCACTTGTTATTGTTTTACAGGTATGTTCTTTTGGGCATTGCAGGATGTATAAACCAGAAAGATTTTGTGTATGCAGAATGTTGGGTGTGAATCCAAAGAAGGGTCTCTATTTCAATGAATTGTTCCTTTTCTTAGAGAGCATATTTAGGTACCGATTATTCTCTAAAGCTTTTTATGCAGAAGTAATGATGGTAGTGTTATCTTGTATTTATAGTCCTCATGGTTCTTAAATTTCTTTCTTTAAATGTCAAAGGACTGAACAGTCCGCATAAACGCTCGTATATGTGGAAAGAGGCTATCCAATCTAGGGGAGATGTATTTTGTGCGCAAGAAACGCACATCATCGCTAAGGATGCACATAGGCTCAAACATAATAAATTCCCATGTATTATACAATCACACCACACTAAAAAACAACGAGGAGTGATGTTGGCAATTAAAGACACAGTCGCCCATAATTCTATTGAGGCAATTGTAGATCCGAATGGCAGATTTATCATACATGTCTGAAAATTAAACAACACTCTGTATACACTGGGGGTGGTGTATGCCCCTAATCAGCATCAAATCCGATTCTTGGGTAAATTCTTTCGGAAACTTAAAAAAGTTCAACAAGGTCATTTAGTCATGTGTGGAGATTTTAATGCTATCCATGATAATGCACTGGATTCTACAGCGGCGCAGAGATCAGCCTCCCAACCTTTGGGCAAATTTTTACACATGAATGAGCTATATGACATATGGCGCATCCACCATGAAAATGAGAGGGATTACACCTTGTTCTCCTCTGCACATGCAACCTATTCCCGCATAGATATGTTTTTGGTACAGAAGTCCTTGTTGCATACTGTTACTAACACCACCATTGACCTTATTAAATGGTCAGATCATGCCCCCATATAACTTCAAATTGAGGAATCCTATGTGGCATCCAATACGTCTCTATGGCGATGTAATCCCTTCTTATTAGCCCACACTGAGTATAGAGCTGAGTTAGAGTCGGCCTTAAAAGAATACTTCCAATTGAATGTGGGTTCAGTTACTAGCTCCTTCACAATTTGGAATGCTCAAAAAGCCATGATCAGGGGAGTATTCATCAAAATAGGTCATAGAGCAAAGGTAGACAGGGAAAAAAAAGAAGCTGGGGAATTGGCTAAGGAGACGGTTTAGGGGGAAACAAACAACAAGCCGTCTGTCCTAGGTAGCCATCACCATAATAGGGACACAATTTGATCTTTGCTATGAGGCCCCCTGTCTTTTATGGACACACTTGATGGGGCGGGGCATGACAGAGGATTTCTCTCTTTGGTGTTCTTTGAGTCCTGTGTCATGCACCTTCCTCCCAGGTCCTGCACTAGACATAATACAGTGTATCAATTTTGTCTAGCATGTTCCTTTAATGTAAAAAAAGATGTTTCTGTAAATTTTTTATTTCACATTGAAAAAACAAAGGCATCAATAGTCCATTCCCTTCTGCACATAAAAACCAATGCCCTTATGTCCTATTAAGGTATATGGACATCATAGAGGGGATCATCCGTTTAAGACCCCCCTCTATGGGCCATGTAAACGCGGCTCTTACTCTGGCGGACCCAGACCACTCATTCATTACATGGTCAACATGTCCCCTGTGGAAGCCGGGCGATGCAGCTGCTCCCTCCAATAACAGTTGATCATAGGGTTATGGAAGTCGGGTGATCAGCTCATTGTTGGCCCAGCTTTGATTAAATGGGATCCATCACTGACACTTTCATTCTCTTTGTCTGCGTCATGATCCAAGTGGTTTTTTTTTTCAATTTTTTGTAATTGTATATTGTTTTTTCTTCATTAGGCCTCAAGCACGCTTTAGTGATTTTCTTCAGTGTGCTATCCGTTTTTTTAACGAATAGCACACTTACCCATTTATTTCTATGGGACCATGCACAATTCCGTTATTTTTACAGATTTGTGTGCAAATAATAGAACATGTCCTACTCCTGTCCGTTTTTGAGGTTCCATCTCGCACATTGTAGCCTATGCGTCCGTCAAAATAACAGACCGCATATGGAAGGCATCCGTGTGCGGTCCGTTATTTGCAGATCCGTTGCCAAGCAAAGGCAGGGCGGGCCAAATTTCCAGGTGCTCCCTATGACATGTGACAAGTTCAGCTCAATTTTAACTCCTTCCATTTTTTTTGCGGACTGTATAAAACGGACAACATACCGAAGCACAACGGATGCAAAATACGGAGCAACGGAACGGATGCGGAGTGAAAACGGAAACCATACAGATGTCAAAATGAACAAACGGATCAGTTTTCTACGGCCATGAAAATGGTGAAGGATGTGTGCATGAGGCCATATAAAATAGATTAAAATGTATGAACACTTTGGCCTTTACTTCCCCTTTAAACCAAGACTGACCTTGACAATGGAGGTAAATGGGCCGATCACTCGTGCTCTATATTGTGCAGAGTGGTGACATATGTTACTTAGAGTAATTGACTTACTACATAGGCAGGAAATCATAAAACATGTGCACAGTGCCTCAGGATATAATATAAAAGCAACATAGAAGCTCTCATCCCATGATTCAGTATGTGATAATATTTGCTGGTGCCTGTCATTCAATTATGGGCAGTCTGTTGTCCTCTCATCACTTGTAACTATGAATTCCTCCCGTCAAGCATCTGGTTATTGCTGTATTATACAGAGGCCTTGTGTATTTCATATTTACATTTTAATTTTTTTGCCTCACTGCATTCTAAAAGACATAACTTTTTATTTTTTCCATCTGTTAGCAACGAACAGCGGCCAGTCGCTTCTACTAAGCAGAGCGCTCGTAATAATAATAGTATCCCCAGCACGGCTCAGTGCCTGAAGAAGGTCGTTAAGACTGAAACGTTGCACTCTGCCACTGGCATCTAAGATAAATAATCTTTACTCCAATTGATGTGCCGGATACTTTTTTCTTACTCAGAGTCGAGTTGGGCCCCTATCCGTGCAAACCCCCCCCCCTGAGCTGGTGCTATCTGAACTTTCACACAACTTTTCTATAGATTTGTTGTTCGAGGGGAAATGAACAAAAAACAACAATTCTGCCATAGTTTTTTAATTATTTTTCTTATTTACCATAGTTCATTGCGCAGCATAGATAACATATACACTTTATAGTAATTACTGTTGCAATTTCTGCAATACCAGTTATGTTGTTTTTTTTTTATCCCCCAGTGCCTGGTACTGCAGCTCGTCCTATCCCCCTCATTATGCTGATCGGTGGGGTCCCAGTGATCAAACATTGATGGACTTCCCTAAGTATAGTCCATCAATGTTATTGTCCTAGAGAACCCCTATAAAATGTTGGTAAGTATGAATTAATCTGGTCTGTATAGGACTGGGGTTCTTTGAGCCCACCAAAGGAAATGATTCTGTCTATCCTTCATCTATACAGAAGAGGTGCAAGTCCACTTTAATTTCATTATAAACATTCTTGTTATCATTGCACACACAAGACCTATCACCAATAAGATCTAATAAATTCCTTGTGATCATCCGATATGTAATAGAAAATAGAAAAAATATACAAGAATTTGCTCACCATGTTTGCACTGCGTTATTCCATGCGGTTTTCCGGATCAAGTTGTAAATAATGATGTTGCTCGAAGATATCCCAAGAGAAGTCCTGAGTCGACAGCAGGTGTATAAGGCAATAAGAAGGGAGAAGCGGTATATACAGCACTCTTGTAAAAATAATTGTTTTATTCGGTCATATTAAAAAGACAGGACTATTAAAATGATAATCCCGGGACCACGCTTACGCGTTTCAGACCTCTAGGGTTCTTAATCATAGCTATACCGCTTCTCCCTTCTTATTGCCATATGTAATAGACCCAACTGGTAAGTGGTTGTATGAAAAGTCACCTCCAAATCGGGTTGTATTTTGCTGGATATTTGGGGCCCATTATTGATATACTATAGGACTTGGGCCCACTGGAGGATCCTGAATATGGCTGCACTTATTGTCACAATTGGAAAAATATCCGCCGCGATTGTGCAGAAAAGTGCCAATATCTCTGTCAGTAAAGGAAACACAATTACCAAACTTGGCTACTGCCCCAATTTCTTAAATGGGTTATGTGGGGACCAAAAATTATTATCAGTGTAGTCACTGAGGAATGTGAGTACATTGCTAATATACATTCCAGTCCCCCGTTGCGCTAATTCTGAAATTTTATAGATTTTTTTTGTAGCGCTTTCGGGGACCAGAAGTCTAGTTGCACAGTCTTCTTTGATGACAATGTGACTCTTCGTCATGTGACCGGCCCTGCTGTAATCTACTGCTCCTGCTTGTACATAGAATACAGCGGGTCCGGTCACATGACGAAGAGTCGTATCGTCATCAAAGAAGACTGTGCCACTAGACTTCCGGTCCCGCGGGAGCACCATAAAAATCTATGAAAATCTCAGAATCAGCAAGATGGGGGACTGGAATGTATATTAGCGAATGTATTCACATACTGCAGTGACTACACTGATAATAATTTTTGACCCCCCCCCCATAAACCCTTTAACTTGTTATAGGTCACATATACAGTAAAACGTAAACAATCTGCCCTATTAGCAGACAGGTAACACAGGCATTGTGTGCAGGATAATTCTGCAGTCATGTGTTATTCAGGTGGCTGCTTTGTCACATAGCAGGAATATGCCGCGATTCACTCCAACGTTTGTCCCAGAAAAGAAATACTCTGCGTACTGTACACAGGCAGCGCATGACAGCGAGTAAAAAAATCAATTAACGTTTGAAACTGCTGGTGTGAAAATCACCAGCGCCTGCTCCGATGAAAAGACCAATTAAAACGAAATCAGAACAGCAGCCATATATGTCGAAATGAGAATCACTTCAATGTAAATTGTGATTTAAGTAATGAAATTGAAATAGAAATGTAAATGCATTTGCATTGATTGAAATTTACAACCATGGATATTCCAATACATTTTTCATGCAGATTACTATAGGTCAAGATTCACACATGCAGTTTTATTGATCAATTTGTTTGTCTTTTTGTTTTTCGTGTGGGGGGGGGGTCTGTACAGATTGAGATGCAGCTTTGCTTATTCAGAATCGTCTCTGCTATCTGGTTGAGAGGTATGCCTCTTTATGTCTTGGTATTCCCGGTTTATGAATAGAATGCAAGAAGTACAGTGAAGACTGACGCAGGTAGAGCATTTTTGGAGTTCACCACTGTTGAATAGATAGATGAATTGTAAAGGAGGGAGCAATGTCATTTATAGTCCATTACGAATCTGTAGAACGCTGGATAGCAACACCTTCTGGGTTTGCCGTTTTACTCTACGGGGGAGATTTCACTTGCGACCGAAGCCGAAGAGAACCTGACTCGGGAGCGAGGACGGTAAGTATATGGAGATGTTACTGTAGTAAAAGGGGCCCGTGTAGTTTACTATATAGGCCCCAGTAACTACAGTGAGGGTATGTTCACACGTAGTCAACAAAAACGTCTGAAAATCCAGAGCTGTTTTCAAGGGAAAACAGACCCTGCTTTTCAGACGTTTTTTTACCAACTCGCATTTTTCGCGGCGTTTTCGCGCCGTTTTCGCGGCGTTTTTTACGTCCGTTTTTGGAGCTGTTTTCATTGGAGTCTATGAGAAAACAGCTCCAAAAACGTTCAAAGAAGTGTCCTGCACTTCTTTTGACGAGGCTGTATTTTTACGCGTCGTCGTTTGACAGCTGTCAAACGACGATGCGTAAATAACAGGTCGTCTGCACAGTACGTCGGCAAACCCATTCAAATGAATGGGCAGATGTTTGCCGACGTATTGTAGCCGTATTTTCAGACGTAAAACGAGGCATAATACGCCTCGTATACGTCTGAAATTTGGCCGTGTGAACATACCCTGACTGTGGAAAGACGTGGTACATGGGCCTCCCTAGCTCCAGTCCCAACTGTGATCGCTGCAGCTTCTATAACTAAGCCACTGCCATAACCCAAACCAAATTAAAGTTTTATGATACCTTGACAGGAAACAACATTTTAGAATTATTAGTAGGGATTACCAGTGCTTACCTGGACTCACCTAGGCGAGCAAGTCCTCTCTGTTGTCGCTTAGATTAGGCAATGATTTAGTGTCCGGTCTCACAGCAGTAGAAGCAGAGACATAGATTTCTGCGATGAGCCCGTCCATCACCTGTAAGCTTTGTTACCCTGATCTGCATGGTTCCCCAGCAGATGATTGCACTTTGACTGAAGGAGCAGAAGTCGGGACAAAAACCACGTCCTTGGCGTGTTCAGAGAACGTTCCCTATTGTTTGGAAGGATAAATTAAACAATAGGAGATATGGTTGCTGGAGTGACTTGACAGAAATGTCAGATGGGCTGTCCGGCCCTGACGGCAACCTTGGATGAGATGAGCTGACATTTTTTCTAATATTTTTCAATGTTCAGGACTTCAGGCACTGAAATAGTCAGATCCTATAAAAGAATGAAACATTTTAAATAAGCAAAAAACATAGAACAAAATGGAAATGATAAGGACCAAATTTGTCATCTTTGTATTGCTTTTCTTCCAACTCCTCCATCGCCACATCCTCCTTGAATAGTTTTCTTCCATCTCTTCATCTTCCAACACTTACTACTACTAACTACTTAGTGGGGGCCATAAAAAGACTGACACGTTTCTCTAGGTGTGAAATAAACTTATAGGTCTAATGATGTCACAATATGTTAGAACTATTTCATGACATCACAGGAAGCAGGTGTAAATAGACCACACCCAAATTCTAGATGCTGTAAACACAGGAAGTGTCTACAGATGCTCCATCCCCAGATCGTAGATTATGACATCACAAGACGTATGTTCTGATTCCATTCCAGACAGTGATGGAGAGATGGATCCACCATATTCATAGCGGTTTTTGATACTTTCTTGTTTCTGTTCAGTGCCAACACTATAATATAATATAATACGCACATCCAGCATATTAAGTATAATGATCTTAATTTCACTGAGCATTAAACATGTTATACAGCTGTAATTCTTCTTCATTTATCATATAATTTATTTATAAATGTAATATTTTATTGTGTTTCCTTAATGGAGAGCAAAATAGTTTGTCCTCCCCAATTCTTAGGATAGGACATTAATGTTTGATTGCCAGGGATCTAAATCAGGACAACTGCAAATAAGCAGAAAACCAGTTGTGTGTACAGAGACATAGAGACTCGTCTGTAGTGGTGTCTGTGCCTGGTACTGCAGCTCCGACCTCCACCAATCAAATACTGATAACCTACCTGAGGATAAGCAATCAAATGTAAGTCCTGGGAAATCCCTTTGATCCAAACGTTTATAATTTTTCTTATGCGATTTTACAATAACATTTTCAACTATGCCGAGTTTTAGTGAAATATGAAACACACTACAAACATCATCCTCTAGATAAAAACAAATGTTCCAAATGCAGTAATTTGAAGGCAGAAAAAATCCAACTCAATCTGCACAAAAAATGCATGCGTATTTTTATGCTCGTATTTTGATGTGTTGTTTTGGTGCTTTTTTTATGCTGACTTTTTAAAATACTGTACCTAAGACTGACAGTATTGAAACGTAACAAAATTCCCCATCACCAGTGTGAGGATACCTCTAACTATAAATACATTAATAATAAAACACAACTACAGTAATGTGGGTAAAGTGGGAGTCGGCCACAGCTTTATTACACAAAATTAAACATATGGGGAACCTTGTCCATAGTACTTTTTCTTGGAGTCACCAAGAATGCCGATGCCACCGCAGCCGCGGTGGACATGTCGTATGGTTTTGACTGGTGACACTTAGATTTCTCCACGATCTCGACAGTGACAAGGTCCTCCCATACGCCACAGAAGCGAAGTGTAACCCTACACTGAGTTCCTACCCCCACCCAAGAGGAGGAACACGGCCCTGTCGACCGCGTCCTGAAGGCCAGAAAGGAAAATCTCTAAACCAATATTAGTTAAATGGACACCGTCTTGTAACATAAGGTTTATGTTGTCACCTTCAAGTTGTCTATGATGAATAACCACCCCTCCTATGGACCTCACATGGCGAGATACACGCATGTTCAATATACGTCTAGCCCGCTCTATGGATGAATGATTCCTAGCACCTTTCCACACGACTCGAGGAACAATTTTGGACCAGGCTACAATGGCCTCCTGGAAAAAGGACATGAATCTGTCTATATCTGAACAGATAACAGAGATGAGCTCTGCCAAATGGACCTAACACAGGTCATTACCTGCGTGGACAAGCAATACAGCCAGGGCATGCGTGATTTTGCTGACGGCTACCATCTCGGTAAAACTTGCAGCCATTTGAGGCCCCTGATTCCCTTTCAAGATAGGTCCGCATTGGTAACCCAATTCCCCAGGACGTATAGAAGCCCTCTTAGCAGCCCAAAAGATGTATGAATGGCCTATCAACCATACTTTGGGCTGACGCAAACCTGAAATAACCAAAAAACTAAAGAAAACCAAATGTCAATACAAAACAAAAGATGATCATTAACATGTCAACAAACCCGGTCGAATGTATCGTTTAAAACAGTCAGATTTCCATCTACCCAAACGCTTAACGTCGCTATCCGACATTCCAGATGCATTAGCTGCAGTAGCAGCCCCAATGTGGAAGGAATAAGTTCCTAATTCCCCCGCTGGAACGCCCGCAACAAGGAGACATTTTTTGAATAGTGATTCGAACTGGAATTTTGTTAGTGGGGCTCAAAACGCGTGAGCTAGGAAAACTGGTGCAGGAGAACATGAAGACGCATATTTGGACACAATTGAAACTGGCCAGAACGAGTCTGCTATTTTGAAAAAGGTAAGCCAAGTCCCACGACCATAAATATCTGTTTTTTAGCAACGAATCCTAACCTTTACCGAATCAAACATCATCTGACTGCAAACCCGATAGCTTAAGTTTTGAGGGAGCTACTAATTCGTTAACTCTTAGTGCACAAAAGAAAGACAAAGAAAAAGCACATTGTAATAAAAGTGTCTCATAACCCAATGAACAAACAGCCGCCGCCATGAGAAGACGGAGAAGTATGGATGAAATAGGGCGTCTATGGTCAAGCTTTACAGTGCCTTTCTTCCAACCTCTCAGTAGTAGACTGAAAAATAAATCCTTAGTTACGTCACCCAAACCCCACAATTTTAAGAGAAAAGAAGCCTCAGCCAAACGCTTTTAAACCGTGGAAGCGGACACCCCTTGTTTACGCAATTGTGATAAATATAATACAGTTATGCGCCTTGTATTGTTTTTGTGATTGACCGCATCCCAACAATTCAGCCCATGCCTTACCATGACATGACCACGTAGATGATGAGAAGGCGGTCTCCAACACCGGTGTTAATCGTGCATTGTCAAGTCCCACAGGAAAGAGGGGCAGGGGGACCCCTCCTGGTACGCTAGAGGATCAAAATCCCTGAAACTATCCAACGAGAAAGAGCATCAGCAACAATATTTACAATACCAGGACCATGTTACGCCCCAAAAACAATATTAAGTTGTAAACATCTTAAAACCAAATGTTGTATTAAAGCCAAAACAGGTAAAGAACTGGATGTAAGGTTGTGAATAGCAGCCACTGCTCCTTCATTGTTTGACCAGAAAATGAAACGTTTATTGAATATGGAGGCATCCCACAGTTTGATAGCCACGATCACAGGAAACAATTCTAACAGAGCCAAGTTCTTAGTAAAACCTCTATCAAACCATATCTGTCAGCGAACCAATGATAACCAAAAATCGCCCCATAGCCAATGGAACCCACAGCATCGGTGAATAACTGAAGTTCGTCGTTATCAATCTCTGGCTCGGGGAAACAAGAGATGCCATCATATGACATCAAAAAGGACTTTCACACTATAAGATCCTGCCTAAGAACATTGGTAGTACGTGTGTGATGATTAGGTAATTTTACCCCTGCCGTTGCCATTGACAGCCGGCGCGAAAAAAGCCTACACATCGGGAAAATTTTACAGGCAAAAACCAACTGACCCAAAAGAGATTGCAGTTGAAACAGTGTAACTTTTTTTTAGATGTTATAGCCACGTTCAACTCACTTTTTAAGTGAGACAATTTATCCTCCGGTAAACACAGTATCATGCGATCTGTATCAATCAAAATCCCCAAAAAAGAAATATGACGTACTGGGCCCGCCGTCTTCTCTACAGACAAGGGAATACCGAAGTATTGTGCAAAATATCTAAATGAATTCAAAAGAAACTCACAATGACGAGGATCAGCAGGGCCAACAAAAAGAAAATCATCTAAATAGTGACTTACCGATAAAGTGCCCGTCTCAAACATACTGACCCACTCCAGAAAACCGCTTAACATCTCAAAATAATGGCAAGAGATAGAGCACCCCATCGGCATGCACATATCTATGAAATATTGGCCCTCAAGATGGAAACCTAACAAATGAAAACAATTAGGATGCACCAGGAGCAAGCGGAAAGCGGATTTAATATCTGATTTGGCTAACCAGGCACCGGGGCCCGCGGAAATAACCAGTTTGACCGCTCTGTCAAAAGACGTATAGGAAACAACCGCATACTCCCGAGGGATCCCATCGTTAACCAACTCACCTGGTGGATGCGATAAATGGTGTATGAGGCGAAACTTACCAGCCTCCTTCTTGGGAACCATACATTAAGGGGAAACTCTGAGATTAGGCAACGGCGGTTCGGCAAACGGACCTGCCATTCTATTTATCTCAACTTCTTTAAACAACTTTTCTTTAACCAAAACCGATTGATCCTTCACTGAACGCAGATTATCGGAAAAAAGAACTGCAGATTGAGGCAGATGTGGTATGAAAAAACTCAATGAAAAGCCTTTAACTAGCATGTCTGCCTCCTGTCTCCTGGGGTACCTGTCTAGCCACGGGAGGACCCTTACTACGTTCACCGGCATCCTCGGGTTTACTTGTGGTCGCGGTCTTATGTGGCAGCTTACCCTTTTTGAAACAGCGGAGGGCCGAGTGTGACCCCCCCCCCCACAAATGGAGCATTTGTGCTTAAATTTGCACAAGGCAAAACATTTAACATTTACAGTGGCCTTCATTAAAAAGCCAACACACCCCGGGACGTCTATTTGCCACTGCGGATGCCGGGACACCCACGGAGGCGCCGGCATGAAAGGAAGGTTGTTGTTTTTGTGATAACATCAATTGTGTCCAAACATCAGTAGCCTTAGTTGCTCACCCAACTTCCGGTTTTATTACTAAGCTGCGTCTAAACTCTTCATCGTACTTCCACCACACAGACCCACCATGTAATTTATGAGCTGAATATATGGTATTAACCTACATAAATAACTCATGAGAGACTTCCAGTTTATGTTGACATAAAATACTCGACATCACAGAAAAGGTTTGAAGCCAGTTCCCGAAGGTTTTTGCAACTTTAATTTTTTTATCATCACCCTTCTCAAACCGTCTCTCTTTATCGACCGTCAACTGATCGACCGACCCCAAGGACCATATATCAACAAGTTCAGTTCGTTCAATCTTACTTCTAATCTCAGACGATATATGCGTCCCCAGCGATGCTACTCCGCAGAAATAAGAATCACGGAACTACATTCCAGTGGAGTTTGAAACCAACTCAGGCCGTGGAGTTACCACACCTGGGGAAGGAGATACTACAGGTGTATCCATTTGAGCTAAAACAGCTTCCATTCAATAACTCAATATTATTACTAACGGATGGATTTACCCAAGGTTGGGCACAATGTAACTCACCAGTTGGAAGAAAGATGGGTAGAGAAGGCTGCGGACGTGTGTTTTGGACAGCCAGAGGAGGGACCGCTGTAACGTCCTTATCTGCGCATCGATTGGATCCTGAAATCCATCTTCGTCTCCGATTGTCGTGATGTCTCCTGCTATGGCGACTATAATCGCTACTCCCAGAAGATGAGGAATGGGATGAGACCAAATACCCCCTGCAGGAACTTCTGGATTGCCTACTCACACGTGAACTATTTAAGTCCCTGTGACTGCGCCTGTGATCTATGGATTCTAAACGCCAACTTCTACTATGGCAACTGCATCTGTCATCATCCAGTGCATGTATATTCAAATCGAGCCTATTCACCTGCGAACCTGAAGCAATCTCCTAGTCCCTTACAAAACGGCGTGATGCGGTAGGGTTGATCTCGCCAGGAATCAATGATTCCCGCTGAGGAGTTCCCGGAATAAAATCTGATTAAAAAAACTCCTCAGCACTATCATAATTTTCAGTTAGTTGAGATCTATGGAGGGCAGGGGAGGGTTTATCTCTTACAATAGCTGCATCAGCAGCAGCAACAGGCACTGTGCCTGTGTCTTTAACCTAAACCACTTAGCAAATCTCCCTGGTGGCTTGGGAGGAGGCATGGCTGCTGCGCTGGGTTGCTCGGACCCAGCGACAGCCTGTGACTGAGCTCCAGCCACAGCCGCCCCGGCAGCTGCCAGGATAGGCGAACGAGGGACGGATGTTAACACCCGCCGCACATGCAACTTTTTCAGACCTAACAGGCGTGCGGCGGACACATGTAGCAGTCGGCCTGCTTACCAGCGCCGACCGTGAGCAGGCAGGAGTCCGCGCTCCACCTACAGAGCGGATAGGAGGCTTAGAACGGTGCCTAGCTTTAGGGGGGAAGGACTCAGGCGGGCGGGGGGGACGACCACGCCGCACAGCGCGAGAAGCAGGGAGGTTTGTCCACTTACCTCTGAGCTCTCTACCTCTACAGAGCCAGACAGTAATGGTGTAAGCCATTCTGTACCTTCCCTCTGAAGTTTATCCTTCAGCAGGGCTTAAAGCGTGGTGTCAGCCATGATAAAAAGAACTTTGAAAAAACTCAGAACGTCTGCACTTTGAAGTTATCCCAAGAGACCGAGAGACCCCCACAGCAACCTTATATTAGTTTCTATGTATACGCCCCACACTAAACTTGAAACCAATACATAGCCAGCTCAGGGGTGCAGGGAAATTTATATTAACCCTTTCCTATCACTGCCAGTCGAGAGCTCTCTGGCTTATGCAGTCAGGGATCAGGGCAATACCTGTGGGGTATGTTTAAAAAAGTACTAACCCAAAAATTTGAGCCACGTATTTTGTTTGCGTTTACAGGTGCAAAAACGCTTAATTGAGTAAGTGATTTTTTGCCAGCATTTTAAAGACTCCTATTTACTTTGAGGTGAATATGTACTAAATTTCGAGTCAAAAAATGCGCCCAGAATTGACATGATGCTTTTTTTTAATGCGATGTATAACTTAATTGTGTCTGCGCACAAAAACACACCGTATGCACTAGCAGCACTTCTATAGGAAACCCTATAGAAATGTAAGTAAATTCAAAGCTTTAAAGAGTAACTGTACTTTTAGAAAATTTTATAGAGACATGTCAGAAGTTTTGATCAGTGGGGGTCCAGGTACTGAGCCCTCCACCGATCACTCAAATGATGGTGCAGAAATGTTGAGCCCCAGAAGCATAACTTAAAGCTCCTAGGCCCCAATGCAAAATCTATTATGCGGCTTTGGATCCTCACAAGCAACAGGGCCTGGGTGTAACTGCTACCTCTGCATTCCCTATAGTTTCGCCCCTGAACACTTACTATAAGCAGCAGCAGCATGGAAGAAATTATACAGCAGTAATGAGCAGTGAATCCAGCACTGGGGTGACTTATAAAACTTAGGCTCTGTTCACATCTGCATTGGAGGCTTCGTTAGTTAGACACCTCCGTCGTAGTTCCGGTGCAAAATGGTGGAAGAAATAGCACTATTTTTTTTCTTGAAAATGACAAAAACCCTCAAGGAACCCCATTACAGTCAGACGCTGTTCCGTCGAGCGCTGTTATTGTCTGTGATGTTATAGCTTCAGAACTTCCATTTTTTTTTCATTCTTCTGTTCTATGATGGAACAGGAGAATGGAAAAATTCAGCCCAGTTGTGAACAGAGCCTTACTAGGAAGCTGCTGCAGCATCTGTGTCTCTCTGCCTAGTTCTCACTCTGTGCCCTCCTCCCCTCTCCATAGACTTCTATAGGCAGCTGAAACCTGATCCCTCGGAAAAAGTGAACAGTTAGGAGGGAGAGGGAGAAAATGAGCCTTAATAAAAAAAAGTATCTTATATTTGCTTGTACTATTTATTTATGAAAATAATCACTGGTTATAACCAAAAATTGGTTCTATAGACCCCATGGCAAAAATGAATCACCGGAATAGGGTATCCACTAAGTGGATACCTTTTTGCAGTGATTAATTACCATTGATTTATGCAAAGTTTGCTGAAAAGTTATTAACCATTTAAATGAGAATGGCCTGAGCATCACTCGTTGAATGCTGAGTGTCATTACTTTCCACTTCTGTAACATATGGATATATTTTGCATGTCCATACAGCACATAATACACAATCGTCCCCCAATAATGCCAGCACGTACGTCTTTGTAAACAATGTCTGATTTGCTTTTAAATGAATCACGCCCTCTCATGTGAAAGAAGTAGCAGACTGACAATATTAAGTGCCTGAAAATCGAAATCTTGCTTAATTTGTCTGCAAACCTGAGCAGTGTCAGCGGGGAGTCTTTTTCAGCAAAACACGGTGTTACGGATGTTCACGGATGTGATAGATCGCATATTCCCACCACAAGCTGTGTTTAAATTACCTTCTTTCTGCCTTCCTTCTAGGGACATTTCAACATTTTCTACACAATAAATTCTTTAAAGGTCATAAAAAAAACAAGTACAAGTGCCGCAGATCATGTGCGCCCCAAGATCTTTTAAATAAGGAAAGTATCTGCTGTGCAAACATTGATATTAATATTGTCTTCAGATGCCTGGCATTTCTATAACCTTCTACTAATACAGCAATAGCAAGAATGAAGGACAAGTCCCATAATATATTTATAATATATCTGCTACCTTAATCCACTAGGTACACAGTTTTCAACTTTTTATATTTAAAGTGACATTGCCACAGTCTAGTAGATTTGGGTCTGGTTGCCTTAGAAACTGTATAATGTCCCAAAGTCAAATTCTGACTTTCAATTCCTCACAATTTTAAAGATCTCTGCTTATTGTCAATGAATGGAACAATAATGTGGTTTCGGGGGAACATCGTTCATTTTCCTCTTTAATGAGTCTGCCCTGTCTGACTCTGCATCTCTCGCCTTATGCTGCCGAGATTTCAGATGAATAGAACTGATTTTAGTTTCAGAAATTTCTGCAACAAAATTTGCCATATGTGAATCCACCCTAAGGCCATGTTCAGACATGGCGGAATTTTTCCGCTGAAAATGTTGCTGCAGATTCGGGGCAATTACGCAACGAATCTGCACCAACATTTGCATATTTGACAGGTAATTCAGGCGTTGCGGATATCACAGCGGACTTGCCACAGATTTCAGTTTTTGCATTGCAAAGGCTGAAATCTGCAGTGAAAGTCCGCTTCTTCTCCGCAACGTCATGAGCTTGCTGCGGAAGGGAAAAATTTCCGCTCAGTTATTTTCTGCAACGTCTGAACTAACTTTCCTAAAAATGTATAGAAAGAAATGAAAAAAACGGCTGCTGCAGAATTCCACTGCGGACTGTACACAGCGGAATTCAACAGCAATTCCACCACGTGTGAATGTGCCCTTAGGGTCAGTTCACACATTGCGTAAATACTGCAGTTTTTCCGCAACGGAATTAGTTGTGGATAACACGCAGCAAATACAGTAGCAGCAAAGTGGATTAGATAAAACAAATCTCATCCACACGCTGCGTAAATACTGAGTGGAAAAAACGCTTAGAAATTGACCTGCGGTGCAGAGTTTTATTCCGCAGCATGTCAATTGTATTTGCGTAAACGCTGCTTATATGTTTCAGGTTTTCCCAATTGAATTTAATGGAGAGGTAAAACCCGCATCAAACAGAAGTTGTTGCGGTTTTTGCAGCGAGTTCGCAGAAATCCCACCGCAAAAAAACGCAACTCAGAAAAAACAAAACCTCATACTTACCCAGGAGTCTGTGTTCCTCCCTCCTGCGTGGCCTCCTGGGATGACATTTCATCCCATGTGACCGCTGCAGCCAATCACAGGATGTAGAGGTGGTCACATGGGATGAAAGACCATCCCAGGAGGCCGGCCTCGATGACATCAGAGGGCTGGACTCCTGGGATGACGCTTCCTCTCATGTGACTGCCGCTGCAGCCAATCACAGGATGTAGCGGTCTCTTGGGATGAAACGTCAGTGATGCCAGTTTTCCGCAGTGGACATTCCTGGCAAAAAACTGCACCACAGTTCAGCGTATCCGCCCCATGTGAGCACAGCCTAAAGAGGGTTTCCCCCCTTATATAAGCCAGTAAATAGAGGATTAGTGATTTCCTGCTAATGAAAAATTTTGATTCAGTCATTACTTAGTAATCTTTTTCTAGGAAAGTTTGTTGAAAACCAATATGGCTGCCTTTATTGCTCCAACAAGTGTTGTCATTCAGCTTTTCCAGACTACAGGGCCTAATTGAGGGCTTATTCAGACGAACGGGATATACGTCCGTGCAACGCGCGTGATTTTCACGCGCGTCGCACGGACCTATATTAGTCTATGGGGCCGTGCAGACAGTTGCGTGATTTTTACTCACGACATGTCCGTTCTTTGTGCGTATTTCGCGCATCACGCACCTATTGAAGTCAATGGGTGCGTGAAAATCCCGCGCACCACATGGAAGCACTTCCGTGGGACGAGCGTGATTCGCGTAACAGCAGTCAAACTATGAATGTAAACAGAAAAGCACCACGTGCTTTTCTGTTTACAAACATCCAAATGGAGTGTCATAATTATGGCGGCTGCGCGAAAATCACGCAGCCGCGCATCATACGGGGCTGACACACGGAGCTGTTAAGTGCCTTTTGCGCATGCAAAACGCAGCGTTTTTTGTGTGCGCAAAACGCACACGCTCGTGTGAATCCGGCCTAAAGGTTATATACACTCTTAGGCCTGATTTACATGAGCGTGTGCGTTTTGCGCACGCAAAAAATGCGGCGTTCCTCCATTGGAGAAAGGATCCAGCGCTGAAATTAGCCTATATTGCTAATCATGCTTTGTACTCTGGACTAACCCATATCCACTTTTTTTCCCTGTTCTTAAACTTTATGAAAATAAAACTTGGAAGAAGCTTCCCGTTTTTAACACATGCACCAAATTTCAGCGCTGGATCCTTTCTCCTAGCTTCTTTGTCTAAGAAAACAGTTTGCTTTATTTCCAGAAACAGCGCCACTACTGTGTACGGGCTGTGTCTGGTATTGCAGCTTACCCTCATTTACTTAAATATTGCCATACCAGACATAGCCTGTGGACAGGGGTGGCGCTGTTTCTGTAAAAATAGCAGACCCTTTTTTCTAATATTGGACAAACCTCATAATCTTTTAAAAGGTTTTATCTCTTTCCACTTACTATGTTCTCTGTAAATAATTAAAAGTTAATAACTATTCAGGTCATTATTTATTGAGATATGAAATCCCTAAAGCCGATATTAAAGTTCAATAAAACATGTATGATATTTTAATGTAACAATAGCGCAAGTCATGTAAAAAAAAACACTCAAGCATTCGGCACGATCAGTTTTTGTAGAAGTGATGGCAGTTCAGCGCCTCGTACATCTATTCCCCAGAGTCGCTGGCACAGCAGCTGAGCCCTCCACAGCCCTGAAATCTCCAATTTAAACTACGCTCACATTGTAATAGGGAGAATTGTGCAGCCGGCTTACAGTGCTTTGTTTGATAGCCCAACCATGGCTGCACATTTACAGTTCCAAAAAAATTTATTCCGCTTTTTCTCCTATCCAAAAAAACAATTTCATTTTGATTAGGAAAAAAGATACAAAAAAACAAATACATTTTTTTTTTTTACAAATCTTCACAGATCCAACATTCAATTTCTATTGAATTTATTCCATGCAAATAAATGAAACACAAACATTTGTTGCATAAACATTGCAGTGAAGATGAGCGGAACACAAAATGAAAATATAACAATGTATGTATTTATTTATTTATTTATTTGCTCTCTATTCTTTAGGGCTCATGCACACATCCGTTTACCCGTCGTACGGCTGCTAATGACGGATCCGTGAAAAATGGACTGCACACGGATGGCTTCAGTGTGCAGTCTGTTGTTTCAACCGACCAAATGAATGGAATGGCAGAGACTGTTACGTCAAATACGGGCAGGAGTAGGACCTGTTCTATTTTTGTCGGGATGGCAATACGGTTCTGTTAAAACAACGGAAGTGCGCATGGCCCCATAGAAATGAACGTGTCAGGGTGCTATCCGTGGACACACAAATATGCACAATCTAATATAAAACAGAGATTATATATGGGATAATGCCCCCCAACCCTAAAGTAAAAGGCTATGTTCACACGGAGTATTTTGCAGGAGGAATATCTGCCTCAAAATTCCAAACTTTCCTCTCCCTGCACGCCGATTTTCACTGAGTTTTTCGCGGCGCGGGCATAAAACACCGCGAAATACGCTTTCTCTGCCTCCCATTGATGTCAATGGGAGGTCAGAGGCGGAAGCGCCCGAAGATAGGGCATGTCGCTTCTTTTTTAAATCAATGGGAGGCATTTTCGGGCCGTTTTTGCCGCGTCAAAAAACTCTGCAAAATACTCCGTGTAAACATAGCCTAAGGCTATGTTCACACGGGGTCTTTTGCCGAGTTTTTTGACGCGGAAACCGCGTCGCAAAACTCGGCAGAAACGGCCCGAGAACGCCTCCCATTGATTTCAATGGGAGGCGTCGGCGTCTTTTTCCCGCGAGCAGTAAAACTGCCTCGCGGGAAAAAGAAGCGACATGCCCTATCTTCGGGCGCTTCCGCCTCCGACCTCCCATTGACTTCAATGGGAGGCAGGAGAAAGCGTGTTTTATGCCCGCGGCGCTCAATGGCCGCGGGCGAAAAACGGCGCGATAATTGCTATTCACACGGAGTATTTTGGGGGAGGAATATCTGCCTCAAAATTCCGTTTGGAGCTTTGAGGCAGATATCCCTCCCCCAAAATACTCCGTGTGAACATAGCCTAAGAATGATAGTAAACCTGGGCTGAGTTTTTTGCAGGAGGAAAATCTGCCTCAAAATTCCGTTTGGAATTCTGTTTGGAATTTTGAGGCAGATTTTGCTCTGCCTGCAAGCCGATTTTCGCAGCGTTTTTCGCCCGCGGCCATTGAGCGCCGCAGGCAAAAAACGCCACGAAATACGCTTCTTCTGCCTCCCATTGATGTCAATGGGAGGTCAGAAGCGTAACCACCCGAAGATAGGGCATGTCCCTTCTTTTTCCCGCGAGCCGGTTTTTCCGCTCGCGGGAAAAAAACGCCTCCGTCTCTCATTGAAATGAATGGGAGGCATTTTCAGAAGTTTTTTGGCACGTTTTCCAACGTGGTTTCCGAGTCAAAAAACGTGTCAAAAAAACTCTGTGTGAACAGGCCCCAAGAAGTTCTGACACTTTATAAAAGTGCTAGGCTGCCGGCTGAATACAATTATAAAGGTCACAAAACTAGTTCTTCATAATTTATAGAAGTGGTGCATTATTTCTTATAATACACATCTCAGCTGATGCAGAACCTCTTTTTAAAGAGTAACAAATTCCCTCTTCCCAAAGAAGGTCTGCAGCATCTGAGGTGTGTTGTATGATGTTCTGCAGGATCTGAGGTGTGTATTATAATTTTCTTGTGGTGTGTATTAGGGTTCGTTCACATCTGCGTCATGGCTCCATTCGGGCGTTCCGTCAGAGCTTTCCGTGGGAACGGAACCCTGACCATAGGTTTCCGTTTGCATCACCATTGATGTTAATGGTGATGGATCCGGTGCAAATGGTAACAAGAGATAAGTAGTGCCTATAGAGGTAAGAAGAGATAAGTAGTGCCTATAGATGTAAGAAGAGATAAGTAGGGCCTATAGAGGTAAGAAGAGATAACTAGTGCCTATAGAGGTAAGAAGAAATAAGTAGTGCCTATAGAGGTAAGAAGAGATAAGTAGTGCCTATAGCGGTAAGAAGAAATAAGTAGTGCCTATAGAGGTAAGAAGACATAAGTAGTGCCTATAGAGGTAAGAAGAGATAAGTAGTGCCTATAGAGGTAAGAAAAGATAAGTAGTGCCTATAGAGGTAAGAAAAGATAAGTAGTGCCTATAGGGGTAGGAAGAGATAAGTAGTGCCTATAGAGGTAAGAAGGGATAAGTAGTGCCTATAGAGGTAATAAGAGATAAGTAGTGCCTATAGAGGTAAGAAGATATAAGTAGTGCCTATAGGGGTAGGAAGAGATAAGTAGTGCCTATAGAGGTAAGAAGATATAAGTAGTGCCTATAGAGGTAAGAAGAGATAAGTAGTGCCTGTAGAGGTAGGAAGAGATAAGTCGTGCCTATAGAGGTAAGAAAAGATAAGTAGTGCCTATAGGGGTAGGAAGAGATAAGTAGTGCCTATAGAGGTAAGAAGGGATAAGTAGTGCCTATAGAGGTAAGAAGAGATAAGTAGTGCCTATAGAGGTAAGAAGATATAAGTAGTGCCTATAAGGGTAGGAAGAGATAAGTAGTGCCTATAGAGGTAAGAAGATATAAGTAGTGCCTATAGAGGTAAGAAGAGATAAGTAGTGCCTATAGAGGTAAGAAGAGATAAGTAGTGCCTATAGAGGTAAGAAGAGATAAGTAGTGCCTATAGAGGTAAGAAGAGATAAGTAGTGCCTATAGAGGTAACAAGAGATAAGTAGTGCCTGTAGAGGTAGGAAGAGATAAGTCGTGCCTATAGAGGTAAGAAGAGATAAGTAGTGCCTGTAGAGGTAGGAAGAGATAAGTCGTGCCTATAGAGGTAAGAAGAGATAAGTAGTGCCTATAGAGGTAGGAAGAGATAAGTAGTGCCTGTAGAGGTAAGAAGGGATAATTAGTGCCTATAGAGGTAGGAAGAGATAATTAGTACCAATAGAAGTAAGATGAGATAAGTAGTGCCTATAGAGGTAACAAGAGATAAGTAGTGCCTGTAGAGGTAAGAAGAGATAAGTAGTGCCTATAGAGGTAAGAAGAGATAAGTAGTGCCTATAGAGGTAAGAAGAGATAAGTAGCGCCTATGTAGCGCTGCTCATCTCTGTATAATCGTCTGGTTTTGACATCCAAATGTGATGTTTATACAAATCTTATTTACAGACATATCAAAGAGAAATTTCCACTGACCTGTATTATACACTAGTATAAAATATAACCTATATACCAGCAATACAAAAAATACCAAGAAAATATAGCTGCAAATAAATATTTCCAGACAAATAATATAAAATATTTCAAGGAAAACAAGTCATCCTGTCAATTGTCATACGCTGGTTTGGTCAGAGAAAAGATTGTCTTGCACCGAGAGACTTGATAATACTAGAGTCACAGAGGAAGGTGTTTGAAGTTGACAGGGGATTCAAATAAATTCTCAGGAGAGACAAAAGGTCTGTTGTGGGGTCATGTGACTTTCTTATCATCCTAGACAACAAATACACTGTATTTACTTCTCCTTCATGAGGCTAAAAACATATTGAGCTGGGAGACTTGTAAATCTAGACCAGACCAATTTGAGTCCAATTAACAATTTGCATCTGGAAAATTACATCAAAAGAAAAAAATAGGATTGCAAATATTCTATATACAAAGAAATCTGTTATAAAGGTTATACGAGGTTATCTGAGATTAGAAAATAGGGTTTGTTTGTTCTTCCCAGAAACAGCGCCACTCTTGTTCATGGTCTGTGTTTGGAATTGCAATTCAGCGGCATTCATTTCAATACAGCTACTCTGCAATACATACACAAGCAACAATGGCGCTGTCTAATCCAACCCCTAAAAATAACAAAACAAACAATAATTTTATAGGATTACTTAGACCATCACTGTCACAAAAAAAAAAAATCTGAAGTTGTGATTGATGGGTGTCCAAGTGCTGAGAGGTAACTAAACCCCCGTTCTACCTTTTACTGCTCCCTCCCTGGCCACTTCCTGACTACATGGTCGGGAGTTACGAAAACAGAGAAGCTCGCTGAGCTACTCTGTTTCCGTAAGTCCCATCGAACTGAACGGCAGTTAGGGCGGGTTCACACATGGCGGAATTTCACTTAAATTCCGCTGCGGACACTCCGCAGCGTTAATCCGCAGCGGAGCCGTTTCTCCATTGACTTTCACTTTAATTTAGCAGTGTTCGTTTACACGATGCGTACAATTCCGCTGCGGAGCATAGGCTGCGGAGCGGAATTTGGTGTCCGCAGCATGCTCTGTCTGTTGCGGAGCAGTGGCGGACTCATGGCGGAATTTCTCCATTGACTTCAATGGAGATTCTAATTTCCGCAATGAAGTCCGCAGCTGTCATGCACATGTTATGTGTGCTGCGGAGCGTATTGGTTTTACTACCATGACATTTCTTCATTCTGGCTGGACCTATGTATTTCTAGGTCTACAGCCAGACTGAGGAAGTCAATGGGGCTCCCGTAATGACGGGAGCGTTGCTAGGAGACGTCAGTAAATAGTCACTGTCCAGGGTGCTGAAAGAGTTAAGCGATCGGCAGTAACTGTTTCTGCACCCGGGACAGTGACTACCGATCCCAATATACATGTATCTGTAAAAAAAAATGAAGTTCATACTTACCGAGAACTCCCTGTTTCTGTCTCCAGTCCGGCCTCCCAGGATGACGTTTCAGTGTAAGTGACGGCTGCAGCCAATCACAGGCCAAGCACAGGCTGCAGCCAATCACAGGCCAAGCACAGGCTGCAGCGGTCACATGGACTGGCGCGTCATCCAGGGAGGTCGGGCTGGATGCCGAAGGAGGGACGCGTCATAAAGACAACGGGCGGTAAGTATGAAATTCGTTCACTTTCACTAGGGAAAGTGCTGTCCCTTCTCTCTATCCTGCACTGATAGGGAGAAGGGAAGCACTTTTCCCGCAGTCCGCAGCAGCTAGTCCGCATCAATTTTCTGCACATTTTGTGCAGATCCGCAGCCGTAATCCGCAACCCGGATTAGGTGCGGCATTGATGCGGACAGTTGCGGAGGAATTCCGCCATGTGTGGTCATGCCCTAACAGAAACAACGAAGCTGGCATGCTACGCTGCTTCTGTAACTGCCATTCACTACTAGGGGAGTTACGGAAACAGCGTAGTTCAGCGATCTACGCTGTTTTCGTAACTCCCGACCATGTAGTCAGGAAGTGGCCAGGGAGGCAGAGGGAACAGTAAAAGGTAGAACGGGGTTTAGGGGCCCCGTTCTAGAGATATCCGTTCCTGTGGATATGTCATAAATGTTTCTGATGGGAAAACCCCTTTAAAGCTCCGTGGCCCCAATGCTAAATCTGTAACAGCGCCCTCTATTTTGTATAATTTAGAGTACTGGTCTTAACATATGGGACAGAGGGACCTTTTGGGCCTATTCAGGCTCCAGGGCCCAGATGCGACCGCAATTTCTTCACTCCATATACTTATGCCAGTAGCTGCAGTGCTCTTCTGAGCTCTATGCCCCTGAGTAATGTACTGTCTATTACCCATAGACAGCTGTCTGAGGAAAGCCAACGAAAACTGACGGCGGTCAGGGTATTGCCACAGTACCTTTGTTCTAGCGTTAATGCAGGTCTCAGCAACTGGACCCTCACCAGTCTCAAGAAGTTTTTTAAAATGACAGCGATCCTTTACAGCCTTTCAGTATACAGATAGCATATAACTTACCAAATTCTTAGGGTGGTTTTAGGTGGCCATATTTACTGGCCGGTAATGAGCGCCGATCGATGATATAGAATGTCGATCGGCACACCTTCAGCTTCAATTACTTAGAGCACTGATAAGATGGTGATTTATGGTGACAAACGATGAGTAAAACGATCAGTTGCATATTGTCAACAGCACATTCCATCTACACAGAGAGATGTGCTATCGAATGGAGCCAAAATAAACTCTTTCCTCGCCATGGGCCCCATCAGCGGTGTAACTGTAGCAGGTACAGAGGTTGCAGTCACACCTAGGCCAAAAAGGTTACTCTGCCCCATAAGAGGAGACCAGTACTCTTATTCATGCGTGATGGTTGTCGGCCCTTTTTTACCATTTGCACTGGGGCCCAGGGGTTTCAAGTTATGCCTTTGGGCCCTATCATAGCCTAAGGGGCTATACCTTAGATACATACAGCATGGACTCCTCGTCCCCAGCTTAGTCCTGGTTCGAAGGTTAGTTGAGTATAAGGGAAGGTGAAATAAGTCAAATTTCTTCAAAAATGTATTAAATAATCATAAACAAGACAGTATCTCATGAGGATTATAACATCCATCATTTTGAACCACATCCACTTTAAAAACCTTTTCTCTGTATCTGCATTTATGGATCAATTTCCATTTACAGGGCTTGTATCTCATGTCCTCTCCTAAATTTAGATGTAGCATTTTATTAAAATATCAATATTAATATTTATTCATAAATCTATTAGACGTACTCCATAAAAGAATCTATTTTTATTCATAACATAAAGGTCAATTTTTTTTTTAAAAAAGCACCTTCCCCGCAGACTTTATCTCCATTATCAAATAAACACCAATGAATGATTTAGTGTCGTGCAGCCAGTGAGGGATTGTTGTGCCCTATTACCGATGAACCAATGAGCAAACACGATGACGTCAACTCATAATTAATTCGATAATGTGAAGTTTTACATTCTTGAAAAACTAGACAATTCAACTTGGTTCTGGGTCTGCGCCTTTTATTCTAGGAAATAGTTTAACCCCTTCCCGCTGTAACCATTTTTAGGATTTTAATTTTCGCTTTTTCCTCCTCATATTCCAAAAGCCACACGTTTTATATTTTTCCATCGATAAAGCCGTACGAGGGCTTGATTTTTGCTGGACGAGTTGTAGTTTTTCATGGCACCATTTATTGTACCATATAATGTACTGGGATACTGGAAAAAAAATCTTTGTGAGGTGGAATGGAAAGAAAACAGCGATTCCTCCATTTTTTGAGGGGGTTTCGTTTTTATGACGTTCACCGTGTAATAAAAACGACATGTCAACTTTATGCTGTGGGTCAATACGATTACGGCGATACCAAGTTTATATTGTTTTTTTATGTTTTACTACTTTTACAGGGAAAATACTAATTTATAAACTAAAAAGTTGTTTTGCGTCGCCATATTCTCAAAGCCATTACTTTTTTATTTTTCCGTTGATTGAATACTGTTAGGGTTTAATTTTTTGGGGGAGAAATGTAGCTTTTATTGGTACCATTTTTGGGGTACATAAGGCTTTTCGATCGCTATTTATTCAATTTTTTTGTGGGAGATGAAGTGACCAAAAAACAGAGGTTGTGTCTTTTTTTATTTTTACGGCGTTCCCAGTGTCGGTTAAATAATGTTACATCGTAATAGTTACATAGTTAGTACGGTTGAAAAAAAGACACATGTCCATCTGACTTTTACGGACTAGGCAATACCAGTTATTAAATTTTTTTTTTTTTACATTGCTTTAGGGGCAAAATGAGCGCTTTTTTTTTTAACTTTTAATATTTGTTTTGTACATAAATTTTTTTTTTTTTTAACTGTTTCTTTTTTTTATTCGTTCCCCCTAGGAGGGGATCATTTTATCGCTTTCACGATATAATCCAATACTAATGTACTTCAGCATATCGTAATTTTTCAATAGGAACACAAAGATGGCAGACCTGAGGGCCTGCTTCGCTTGTACAAACGCCCCTTCAAACAGGCCTATGGACATGGGTTGTCCTAATGGACAACCCCTCTAAAGCTCTTTATCAGGCAATTATCAAGGAATACTTTTCCTCACTAACGACCTTATTAAATGGTTAAATACTTTTACGTAAATTCTATGTTTACACAATCTCTATCGTGTTCTGAAATACGTAGGATGATCTAATTCACACTGTAAATTGTAAGTATGCAATGGTAGTTGTAACAAATAAGACTAATGATTAATTAGCTGGTGACATCAGAGCTCAGAAATTAGACTCGATGACATCAGATTCTGCAGTTTATACAGTTAACAGGGGCATAGCTATAGGGGGGTGCCAAGATAGCAGTCGTACCTGGACCCTGGTGCCTGAGGGGTCCCAAAGCCCCTCTAGCACATAAGAAATCACCAGTATTGCAAACAGCACATGGTAGGTCGGGGCCCCATTACAGATTTAGCATTGGGACCTAAGAGCTTCAAGAAAAAGATCCTCTTACACAGGCTGACGTGAGTCGTGTAAACGAGCACCAATCAATGAGACAGCTCGATGATCGGCGCTCGTTTGCTCCTCTCATAAGGAGCCATGTATGAAGACGATTGCTCATTACTACGTTCGCTCATCCCCATACATTTCCATCATGTCGGCAGCGCGTCTCCCTGTTTACACAGAGGGATGTGCTGCCGACAACGATAATGTTTTCGGCTGCATAAACAATACAATCAGCCGATGAACGAGCATTTGTTTACACAGGGCAATTATCGGTAACGAGCATTCCGTGGACGCTCGTTTGCCTGATAATTGGCCCGTGTAAAAAGGCCTTAATATCCATGGGCCCCTCTGTATATTAGTACCCTTGTATATTATATAGTAATAATAACCTATATTCGTATTATCCTTTGTATGGTTTACTTTACGGTCATCATGTACATAATTTGCTTTAACATGTAGACACTTTTATTTCCTTGTTTTAGGTGCCACAATAACAGACAAATACATTACACCTAATATGTGCCACAAATCTATTATAATTACATGTAATGTTGTCATTATCAGTTATACCTGCCAGAAGCTAAAATATCATTTATCATGTGCCTGGTTAATTACAGAAAATTAGGCGGCCATAGTTTTTATTTTGTTTTTTACAATACTGAAAGGCTCTAAAATAGAGCTAATTAGAAGCCGCATTCGCGGAGGGTTTGATTGACAGCTGCATCAGGCGGATATGCGGCTTTATTGTGGATTGCTTACAAATCACATTCTTACTCCACAATGGATTATTCTATGCAGAGAAGACGTCTCTCCTGCATCTCAACCCCCCTTACTGCAAGTCACTGTAATGACGAGCAAATCCATAAATACGTTTTTCAATGTTGATATTTTAACCCCATGACTGTCAGTGATTTTCATGCAGCGTATGTGCGCTGCGTAAAACTCACGACATGTCCTATACTTGCCCGTGTTTCGCGCAGCACGCACCCATTGAAGTCAATGGGTGCATGCAAATCGCGCACGGCACATGAAAATCACGCAGCCACGCACCATATACACATGTCACATTGAACTTTTGCGCGCGCAAAACGTAGCGTTTTTTGCGCGCGCAAAACGGACACGTTCGTGTTAATATGGCCTAAGGGAGAGTTCTCAGTGAGTTTTTTGCAGGATGAAAATCTGCCTCAAAATTCAGTTTTCGCTGCGTTTTTCGCCTGCGGCCATTGAGCGCCGTGGGCATAAAGCGCCGCAAAATACGCTTTCTCTACCTCCCATTAGGGTATGTTCACACGCAGTGGTTTCAGACGTAATTCGGGCCGTTTACGCCTCGAATTACGCCTGAAAAAACTGCACCATTACGCCTCCAAACATCTGCCCGTTGCTTGCAATGGGGAGTTCTGTTTCCACGAGGCTTAATTTTACGCGTCGCTGTCAAAATACGGCGCGTAAAAAGATGGCCGCGAAAAAAGAAGTGCAGGTCACTTCTTGGGACGTTTTTGGAGGCGTTTTTCATTGACTCCATTGAAAAACAGCTCCAATAACGGCCGGAGAACCAAAACCTCCACGAACAACGCGAGTAGTTACAAAAACCTCTGAAAATCAGGAGCTGTTTTTCCTTGAAAACAGCTCCGTATTTTCAGACGTTTTTTGCTAAGCGTGTGAACACACCCTTAATGTCAATGGGAGGTCAGGGGCGTAAACGGCCGAAGATAGGGCATGTCCCTTCTTTTTCCCGCGAGCCAGTTTTTCCGCTCGCAGGAAAAAAACGCCTCGGCCTCCCATTGAAATCAATGGGAGGCATTTTCGGCCGTTTTTTGGCGCCCTTTGCTGCGTGGTTTCCGCGTCAAAAAACTCGTCAAAAAACTCAGTGTGAACTCCCCCTAACGGGGCGAATTTTTACGCTCTGTTTTTTAAAACAGAGGCGTAAAAAGACGCCCCGTATGAACTAAATGCTATTTTTCCAATTGACTTCAATGGTCAGATGTTTGTAGGCGTTCAGCTTCCATTTTTTCAATCGTTTTTCGAGGCGTAAACGCCCAAAAATACGCCTGAAACCACTTCGCGTGAACATACCCTAACATCGAAGCAAATGCTGTAGGATTCGATAAGTCAGAGCTGGTGGATCACTTGGTCCGACAGAAAAACCGAACGGGGGCTGAAAATAGAAGATGAAGCACTTGGTAAGTATTTTTAACCACAGTATCAGATAAGCAATCGGATTTACAACTGGGAGGGGGGTGCAAAATAAACTAGTGAGAGTGTTTCTTTTTTAGGGATTGTATAAGATTAATACCAAACAATATACTTTTTCCAAAAACTCTCATTCATCTGATGTGTTTTGTACTACAGCTCAGTCCTATTCCATTGAGTGAATGAGCTGCAATACCGGACATAGCCTGTGGGCAAAGGTGGCACTGTTTCTTTTAAAAAAAAAAAAAACATACACTTTTTACTAATCTTAGACATCCTCTTTAACTAATATTGATGAAATGTTGATTTTATTTGAATGAAAGGGAGAAAAACGGCATCAACCAAAACTGGATGTTTGTTGTGTATACTGCCGATAGTGTTATTAAATGAATGAATTAATAAATTAGTTAATTAAGCATGCCATTTTAATTACACTATTAGCTTACACAGATGGCAGGTTTATTTGCCTGAAAACGAAAAAAAAATGTATATTTTGTGTGTGTAATGTGTCATGGTTCCAGAGAAGCGTTCCTAAGGGATGGATACGTGAGACTAGGTTTCACAAAAGTTTGTCTTCAGAGATGAAATGTGACATTTGTGTCTGTCCCTGAGGTGACGCTTTCAAAAGGAAATGTGATATTTTGTTTTGCCCCAAGGTAGACTCCAAATATGAGCTTTCCTGGCACTAGGAGAAGTTGCACAGACTGCAGCCTAAATACTTGTTAGAAGGGTAAAGAGAAACTCCAGTCACTACCAGCAGGGGCGTAACTAGGAAAGACTGGGCCCCAAAGCAAACTTTTGACTGGGCCACCCCCACACCCCTCCCCTGGGTGCCACACACAGCCCCTCCTTGTATATTGTGCCCCCCTGTAGATCGTGCCATACTGCCCCCTGTAGATCGTGCCATACAGCTCCCATGCAGATAATGGCATACAGCCCCCTGTAGATGTCATACAGCCCCCTTGTAGATTCTGCCACACAACCACCCTGTAGATAATGTCATACAGCCCCCTGTAGATTGTGCCATACAGCCCCCATGTAGACAATGCTATAAAGCCCCCCCTGTAGATAGTGCCCCCCTCCTCCTTGTAGACAGTGCCATACAGCCTCAACTTGTAGATAGTGCCCCCCACCACCCCATTGTAGAGAGTGCCACCCACCTCCCCCTTGTAGATAGTGCCATACAGCCCCCTTGTACCCCACATCCCTTTGTAGACAGTGCCATGCAACCCTTGTAGTTAGTGCCCCCCACATCCCCCTTGCAGATAGTGCCATACAGCCCCCACCTCCGCTTGTAGACAGTGTCCACACCTCCCCCTTGTATACCAGTACTAGGATATTCAATAACATTGGTACCTACACTAAATTCCCCTTCTAATCTGGGTTAGTTTAGGGGGGGGGATTTAGTGTAGGTACCAGCTTTATTGAATAACCTAGTACTGGTTTGCTTAGGAGGCTTCAGATGCTCCAGTGCTTGGGAATGATCTGCTGTGATACCAATTGTAAAACACCATAACCCCATACATCTTGTATCTATATATGGGAGGGTCATTGGACTTTGACCCAAGAGGCGTGCACCCACCTAATCCATCTGTCCGGTGCTGCTGATTTTTGCTTTATCTATTGCATCTATATATGAGGGTATTCATCCTGTAGGGTTCACAATTGAACCAGTTGATGAGTTACTTTTTTCAATTATAATTTATTTAATTTGAGCATTTTGGGCTTTTGTCACGGTGGTGATTGTACCCCGTTTTTTGCGGCGTTTTCGCAGCGTTTTTTACGTCCGTTTTTGGAGCTGTTTTCATTGGAGTCTATGAGAAAACGGCTCCAAAAACGTCCAAAGAAGTGTCCTGCATATAATGTATATAAGTGTCCTGCACTTCTTTGACGAGGCAGTCATTTTACGCGTCGTCGTTTGACAGCTGTCAAACGACGAATCGTAAATTACAGGTCGTCCGCACAGTATGTCGGCAAACCCATTCAAATGAATGGGCAGATGTTTGCCGACGTATTGGAGCCCTATTTTCAGACGTAAAACGAGGCATAATACGCCTCGTTTACGCCTGAAAATAGGTTGTGTGAACCCAGCCTAAGGGTATGTTCACACGACAGCGTCCGTAACGGCTGAAATTACGGGGATGTTTTCAGGAGAAAACATCCCCGTAATTTCAGCCATAACGGCATGTGCAGGCGCTTGAACGCCACGTCCATTACGGACGTTATTGGCGCTGCTTTTCATTGGAGTCAATGAATAACGGCTCCAATTACACCCCAAGAAGTGACAGGTCACTTCTTTGACGCGGGCGTCTATTTACGCGCCGTCATTTGACAGCGGCGCGTAAATACACGCCTCGTGTGAACAGACAAACGTCTGCCCATTGCTTTCAATGGGCAGATGTTTGTCAACGCTATTGAGGCGCATTTTTCGGACGTAATTCGGGGCAAAAACGCCCGAATTACGTCCGTAATTAGTGTGTGTGTGAACATACCCTAAAAGTCACTGAGCTCTTCAGTACAACCCATACTACTACCCATGTTTGTCTATGGAGATTACATGGCTGTGTGCTTGATTTTATGCACCTGTTTGCATTGGCTGTGGCGAAAACACCTGAATGTAATAATTAGGAGGGGTGTCCACATAGTTTTGGCCATATAGTTTATTCTCTAATGACTCATAAGTACAATGTGGCAGTAATGTGTGTACGTGCTTGGACATTGCTGTTCTAATTCATTATGTATTAGACTCTATATAAGTATAAGCACAGTCTTCAGATTGTCTCCGCTGCCACTAATATTATGCAACGCACGTCAATAAAAATGATGAGTATATTTTTAAACATTCCCATTATCTAAACAAACAAACCGCAGAGTTTGAAACGTGGCCGTCCGTGTCAAAAAAGCAAGGTCAAAAGTGTCACATAAGAGCAGATCTATTCACCACGCGGCCCGTAAAATGTCAACATTATGGCCAATTAACACCTCACTCTGGATATAGCGCCTGATACTAATTAAAGTCACGTCAGCGAAATGATAAGGAACGTAGATGGTTTTGTTTTCTTATTCATTAAAAACTCGGCAAAACACCAGTAGGATCTATCTTCTAGTAAGGGCGGACAAGCTGCGTAAAGGTACACCGCGTATCCGCCATGGACGTTGTAGCGAATCCCGTCCAATGAGGGTATGTTCAAACAGGGCAGATACGGATAAACACAGCAAATTTCATCTGAGAAACCGCACCAAATTGTGTGCAGTTTTTTCAGCCGGAATGTCTGCTGCGGAAAACAGCACATAGAAAATGTACTTATCCGTAGCCATGGCGACGCGTCCCTCCCTCCTCGAACGTTTCATCCCATGTAACCACTGCAGCCTGTGATTGGCTGCATCAGTCACATGGGATGAAACATCATCCCTGGAGGCCGAGCTGGATCAGGAACCGCGAGTTCTGGGTTAGTACAGACGTGTTTTTTTTCTGAATTGCGATTTTTGCAGCGGAATCACAGCTTTTCCGATGCAAAAATCGCAACATCTGCTTTTCGTTGCAGGTTTTACCTCCCCATTCCCAATGGGGGAAACCCGCAACAGAAAACCAGCAATTCCGAAGCATAAATTGGCATGATGTGGATTAAAAAAATGCACCGTAGGTAAATTTAGGAACGTTTTTTTGGCTGATTTTTATGCAGCGTGTGGATGAGATTCATTCGAATCTCATCCACTTTGCTGCTACTGTATTACGCTGCGGATTTTCCGCAATGGAGTCCATTGCAAAAAATCTGTTTACGCTACGTGTGAACCTGGCCTAAGTGCGTATTTAAATGATGCAGCCATTGTCACAAACCCGTGATTTGACTGCACCTGTTGAATACACCCTAAAGGTATAGTAGCGATGAGGCCAGGACCACACACAGAGCTTTAATGCAGTTTTGATGCAGTTTTTGGCTACGTTTTTTGGGCCAAACACAGGAGTGGACACCGAAGAATGGAGATGCATCAGTCTTTTCTATACACCATTTTTTTCCCTTTAGATCCAATTCTGCCTTTGGTTCAAAAAACTGCACAAAAAAACTGCATCAAAACTCTGTGTGATTTTACCCTTAATGTTAAAAATCTGGTCATGTGATGGACACACAGGTGCACGGCTCCTTAGACGATACTATTCTGATAACTGTACTGTACCTGTAACGAGCCGTGCACCTGTGTGTCCATCACACGACTAGGACAGATTTTTATCCACAGGAAGTAAACTATTCAGGGCATTCTTATGCACTGGACGCCTAGTGACTAGGGTGGCACTCTGAGGGGGATGGGATGGGTGCTTGTTAATAAAAAGTTACTCCATTTTTTTTTACCAACCTCCTACCCTCCAGCTGGACTTCCTGTCGGATCTGCTGGGGTATGTGGTAAGAGGGGTTCTGCCTCCCTCTCCACAGCACTCTGCATTGCCGATGCTTGCCGGCGTGGCGCGATGAAATACTTGCAATGGCCAGTGTGATTCTGCAGACTGAACAGTCTGTGAGTCAGAAGAGGCTCTGGAATGCAGAACTGGACTTGTGGGAATGAGGACGGGTGAGTATAGTTTCTTGCCCACTATTTATTGGGGGGGGGTGTTACTACTATGTGAATGGTGATACCTATAATTTGGCACTTTGGGGGCAACATAATTTTTTTTATTTTGTTATATTTATTGGAGGGCACTATCTATATTGCCCTATTAACAATGGGGCACTCTGGGGGGCACTATAAATGCAGCCCTATTGAATGACATCAAGCACAGGTCTGTAAATATTTATTTTGAATTTAAACAGAACATATATTGGAAAATTGTATAATTTTTTATTATACAATGAATGAGATTTATTTTCTAAAACCGGAATACCCCTTTAAATATCATATCAAATTGCAATAAATGGCTTGGCGAGTATTTGGGGTTTTCCATTATTGCAAAATGAATGTTCTGTATCATTCTATTATAAAGTGGCTTATTATTCAGCCTCTAAAATGTCATTGATACAAAAATATTAGAAAATGTCGGCAAATGTGCTTTAATTTCTCACCATTTTAAAGATCTGCACTTGTTGTCAATGAATAAGAAAGTTCCTATTACTATCCAGAGTTTGGAGAACCTATCGTGACCTTATAGTTCTGAGAAATGAATGTTTGCTTCAACTGTATCTAGTCTAGGCAATCCTCTATGAGCTAAGCAGCCTGGACTCCAGGTTGACACATTTTACCTGCACTGATACACTGTGCAGCAAACTATCAGAACAGGAGACAGATTTGAGCTGCTGATGTATTTAACTCACAGAGGATGGTCTAAACTGGATACAATTGTGTCAAACCCTCAGTTTTAAAGTAGTGGGTCTATTCTAGGTCTGTATTCAACTTTTGGTTAAGATTCCATTCACTGACAGCAAGAAGAAATCTTGAAAATGATGAGCAATTGAAATTGCAAAACTTTTTAATTTATAATAATAATGCTTTATTTACATAAAAACCAAAACCCCTTTTATGTCTATGGATGAATAATATATATAGAATTGTAGGCAATAACATCACTAGCGTCTAACATTTTCTGTGTATCTGGGAATTATTCCATTCTATAGAGCAATTCTAGACATAAATCTGACAAGGAATATTTTTGAATTTTATCAGTAAACAACGCGTCATGTAAACAGAATTATTATGTTCAGTAAAAGGGCGTCTTACCAGCAGACGAACCTAACAATGTATTACAAGGGCAATTTCCCTCCAGGGAATTAATTAAAAGAAATTACCACCTGCAGTTGGAGCTGCCTCCCTCTATCCTCCTCGCTGTGATACGATTCTTGTGCCAAGACCTTGTAATGTAATAGATGTGGTTAAAATAACAATCAGGAGAACTTCAGCTCTACATTCATCATTTCCAGGGTGTTGCAGATGCCAGGGCAATGGGCACACATAAGCAGGGCGAAGATAATACTGTATTAAAGGCGTTGTCCACCACCGGACAACTGATGACCTATCCACTGGATAGGTCCTTAGTATATAATCTGTGGGGGTTCGACACCCGGACCCTGCACCGATCAACTGCTCCGGCTGCCTGCGGGCACCGGATGTAATTGCACAGTTTGCAGTGTACGGAGCCGGAGGCAGTTGACACCGTACATTGCAGAGCGGCCGTGCTTCAGAACTGCAGCTCTGCTCCTATTCACTTGAATACAGTACTGCAGCTCTGCCGCTATTCGGTGACCGGAGCCAACTGCTTCCGGCATGTACGTACGGTGCCCGGAGGCAGCAGGAGCAGCTGATCGGTGAAGGGTCCTGTTGTCGTCGTCGGGTCCTGTTGACTTATCCGGTGGATAGATCATGATGAGTTGTCCGGTACAACACCTTTAAGTTTTTGTATTTATTTTCACATTGCTATGGCTCCGATAATCTTATTCACATTTGTATCTTTATTTCTGCTCCTCAGTGTGAGCATCTCATTTATTTCTTATCTAATTTATACTTGATAATTATTTGCTTTATACGGTACAAATGCATTGCAGTCAGAAGAGATTCTCGTGCACGGTGGAGGTATGGTGGCACCAAGAGTCTCTACAGCTCCATAATACAAAGCCTTAGTTACAAGGTGTCATAGGCTATGTTCACACAGGGCGAATACACTGCGTAAAAGCCCACAGCATAGATACGCCCACAGCGTATCTGCAATGGCGGATCATCATTGGGCAGGTCCTACAACAGCAGCAAGAGGGAAAACCATGCGGTCAGGTGAGCTGCTAGGTAAGTATAAGGGGATCATGGATTTGTTTAAGGGGTCTGTATTTAGGGGGTCTGCATTTAGGGGGTCTGGGGTCTGTATTTAGGGGGTCTGGTCTGGGGTCTGTATTAGTTTAAGGGGTCTGTATTTAGGGGGTCTGTATTAGTTTAAGATGTCTGGGGTCTGTATTTAGGGGGTCTGGACTGGGGTCTGTATTTAGGGGTCTGGTCTGGGGTCTGTATTTAGGAGGTCTGGGGTCTGTATATTCAGGGGGTCTGGTCTGGGGTCAGGGGCGTAGCTAAAGGCTCATGGGTCCCGATGCAAAGATTCTTCTTGGGCTCCCCTTCCCCATACTTCTCATTGCCGACGGCCCGTAGCTTTCAGCTGCATCGCTGGGTCTCCTAAGCGACCCGACGATGCAGCACTAGCAGCCGGCGGCGTCACTAAGGTCTTGAAACATCAGGGGAAATAGTCCCAATACATATACCCCCCCCCCCAAAAAAAATATGTGTGGGTGTATGTATATGTGTATATAGGAGACAGCATATCTATAGCACTACGACCCTATAGCTATGGATTGAATTAGATACAGTGGCTCAGCAGACGGTATCACACATGATGGGATTAGATACAGTGGCTCAGCAGACAGTATCACACATGATAGGATTAGATACAGTGGCTCAGCAGACAGTATCACACATGATTGGATTAGATATAGGGCCCAACTCGCTGACATTGCGGCTCCAGCGCTGGACCCAGGAAGGTAAGAATAATAATTGTTTTGCTTTTTTTATGTGTTACTCATTATTTTTGTGTTTTCTTTACAAGTTCGGTCGTTGGACTACGTTGGATTCGAGGACTACTTCAATGACAGCGTTTTTTTCATTCTCAATAAAATTGTTAAAGAGGGTTGTGTTTGGTTTTTTATTTCAATAAAATATTTTTCCTATGTCATTGTATCTTTCGAAACTTTATTACTACCGCCTTATTAATAGTTGCTGGCTGATTGACAACCTCCATTACTAAGGCAGGGCTTAATGTTAGACATTATTACCCCGATACCCACCGCCACCAGGGGTATCGGGAAGAGCCGGGTACGATTCCCCCCATTTTTTGATAACCAGCCAGATACAACACAGCAGCAGCAGCAGACTAGCATTACCAGGGTGGGAAGGGCCACTGTGTTTGGCCATTCCCAGCCTAATAATACCAACCTGCGGCCACCCCGGTGCCCGACCATCACTACAGATGGTCGGGTACTGGATTGTACTCGTCTCTTCCCGGCAACCCTGGTGGTGGTAGGTCCCGGGGTAATAATGGGGGTTAGTGTTAGCCTCTGCACAGGCTAACACTACGTCCTGCCTTAGTAATGGACGCTGTCAATCAGCCAGCAGCTATTAATAAGGCGGTAGTAAAAAAGTTTAAAAAAAATACAAAGACATAGAAAAAACAGGTTTACTGAAATCAAACCCCCCCACACAACCTTCATTAACCATTTTATTGATAATAAAAAAAAGCCGACATCAAAGTAGTCCTCGAATCCGACGTAGTCCAACGACTGAACCTTTAAAAAACACAAAAAAAAAAAATAACTTAATAAGGGCCTGTTCACATCACCGCTGCCCTTCCGTCAGAGGTTTCTGTCGGGTAACCCCTCAATGGAAAGGCAAACTGAAACCACAGCTTCTATTTCCCTCACCATTGATCTCAATGGTGAAGGAAACGTTGCTAAAGGTTTCCCTTTGTCACCATTGTGACAGGGTTCCGTTGTTTTGACGGAATCAATAGCGCCGCCGCAAAAAAACGCAACATCTGCTATTTGTTGCGGGTTTTACCTCCCGTTGAATTCAATGGGGAAAACCTGCAACAAATAAGTAGCGATTACGCAAATACGATTGACATGCTGCGGACTAACAAAACTGCACCGCATGTCAATTTCTGAGCGTTTTTTCATTTACGCTAAGTGTGAACTGTGTCTCTGTGCAGCTCCATATTAATAAAGGTATGCTCCACTAGACGCAATGCTGCTAAGCTCTGTCCACTTTACAGAAGTGGAATCTGTCCAATAGTGCCAATTTTTGCAACTTTGAGCCATTTGCAACTTTTCTACTCCAGGAAACGGCACAAAAGTCAAACTTTCTACTACGAATTGCAACTTTTGTGCCATTGAAAAGTGGGTGACCCCCACCCTTATGATTTCCATATATTCCAACATATCTTATTGAGATACTCCATTTAGCTTAAGAGAATTTATTTTTTCACCTTAATAGAATCTACACATACATTACAGAAGTGAATATGCACCCGAATATAATATTATCAGCATCTCTATATTTAGACACCTGAAAATCATATTCATGAATGCAAGAAATGTGAAGTTCCTTCTGGCTTCCTTTTAGAGCCATCAGCAGACTAAATACACTTCTCAACATTGAAATTGCAACATCAAGAAGGAAACAATTTGGAATTGTGGAAATCACAGGATCGATAGACGTGTTAATGATATGTAAATGATGAAAAAAGAAAACAAAATATTACAAAAATCTTGATTTATTCAGTATCGAGTGTGAGCACCATGCGCAGAAATACAACCACTTACACGCCTTGGCATATTACCAATGAGGTTATTAATGATTGTCTGAGGAATGTTATGCCGCGCTGAATGCACTTGGGCAGGCAAATTATCAAGATTGGCTACTGGCATCTCCCTTTGCAATTACCGACCAATGACATCCCAGATGTGCTCGATGGGAGACGCAAGACCGGAGACGCTGCAGGCCATGGTAGCACATTTAGTTCACGCAGGCTGCTCACAGTAGCACAAGCAACATGCGGTCTGTCGTTGTCCTGTTGAAAAACGGCTTCTGGGACAATTTGGAGAAACGGCCATACCACTGGTTCCACGACCAAATCAATGTAACGCTGAGCTGTTAGTGTACCTGAAATGAAGACTAGAGGGGTCCGGCTACCGTACATTATGCCACCCTACACCATAATCCAGGGAGTATTACCGGTATGATGTTCCCTTATGAAGACTTCTAAATGGCGTTGCCCATGTGGTCTCCAGACCAATCTCCGGCTATCATTGCGTCCAAGACAAAGGTGGGACTCAGTGCTGAAGAGGACACGTTGCAGGCCATGGTAGCAAGTTTAGGCCACGCAGGCTGCTCAGGGGGAACTCAGTGCTGAAAAGGATAGACCTCCATTCCAGCCTCCATTGCCATCTTGCTGTGCACCATGATTACCTTTGAGAGCGGCGGCATGTGGTCAATGGAACGCCTGAAGCTGGACGTCTGGCTCATAGCAAACGCCTTCTGATGGTTTGTGATGGTCGACATTAGTTGACACCCTAGGCTTGGGATGTGACGACCAAATTCACTTGCAGTACAGAATGGACCACTACGCGCTATTCTTCCAATCAGATGACTCTTCCGTGCAGAGGTTCACCTCCGCGCACCTCTTGATGTCATTCCCGTTCTCCCAACCTCCGAGACACTCAACGTTGAACAGTTCTGACATCTCGGGTCTAGGCGCGTAGCGATCTGCCAGAGTGACAAACCAAAGTCTCTCAGTTCAAGGATTCTGTCCCTCTGAGTTTGCTACAAGTGGCGATAACTGGTACGTCGACTAACAGGAGGCATCGCACAATCATCCCACACCACATGACCCGATTTTTGAGATTTCATGTGGCCAAAAAAACGTTGCTTTTAATAAAACAAAGTTATCTGAGGACTCCCCTTTCCCTTTCTTGTTGTTCATTGTACAAATGAGATGTAAATTCAAGGTAGTTAGTCAAATATAGTCCGTCACTGGAATTTCACATGAAAAGACATTACTATTTGTCTTGGCAAAATAACACGCATCCATTCATTTGTTTATAATGGAATTAAGCTTCTGAGACGTTCCATTTACTCACAGGCACAAAGAAGATTTTTGGAAAATAGACATGGAGTAATTTTCTTGAAGTTTGCACAAAAAAAGCCAAACCTTTCTTCCTAAGCCATTGAACAAGCTTTTATATATCTTGGATTTGTCAGGTTCTTAAAGTATTTCAGTGATTGACAGTCGTGAAAACCATGAGTTGTGGAGCTGCAGGAGAGAAAGTCCAATGATTATATATAGAAAATTGTATGCACTGACTTCAAACCCATTTTGTTCTTGTTTGATTTTAATGTTTGATGTACCATAAAGTACAGAAAGTCCTGCTGTACAAAGGATAAACTTTTTTTTTTTTATTGTGCAAATTTTACAAAAATTAAAAGTTATGTGGGATAGAGATGTGAAGTGTGTCTGTGTGAATTTGTGCCTATTCAACCAAAATAGCATTTGTGAGGTTAGGCGCTGATGTTGGAGGAGAAGGTCTAGCTCACAATTGGCATCCAAAAGTTGTTGGATGGGGTTGAGGTCCGGGATTTCCTCCACCAAACTCCTCACCCCATGCCTTCATGGACCTTGCTTTGTGCATAGGGACAGTCATGCTGGAACAGGAAAGGTCAAACTGTTCCCACAAAGATGTAAGCATACAAATGTCTAAAATGTCTTTGTATGGTATAGCATTAAAGAGGCTCTGTCACCAGATTTTGCAACCCCTATCTGCTATTGCAGCAGATAGGCGCTGCAATGTAGATAAGAGTAACGTTTTTATTTTTTTTAAACGAGCATTTTTGGCCAAGTTATGACCATTTTGTATTTATGCAAATGAGGCTTGCTAAAGTCCAACTGGGCGTGTTTAAAGTAAAAGTCCAAGTGGGCGTGTATTATGTGCGTACATCGGGGCGTGTTTAATACTTTTACTAGCTGGGCGTTCTGACGAGAAGCATCATCCACTTCTCTTCAGAACGCCCAGCTTCTGGCAGTGCAGACACACAGCGTGTTCTCGAGAGATCACGCTGTAACGTCACTCACAGGTCCTGCATCGTGTCGGACGAGCGAGGACACATCGGCACCAGAGGCTACAGTTGATTCTGCAGCAGCATCAGCGTTTGCAGGTAAGTCGATGTAGCTACTTACCTGCAAACGGCTGATGCTGCTGCAGAATCAACTGTAGCCTCTGGTGCCGATGTGGCCGACACGATGCATGACCTGGGGCAGGAAGTGAGTGACGTCACAGCGTGATCTCTCGAGAACACGCTGTGTGTCTGCACTGCCAGAAGCTGGGTGTTAACGAACAGAAGTGGATGATGCTGATTCGTCAGCATCATACACTCCCATTCCTAACTCCCAGCTAGTAAAAGAAGTAAAAACGCCCCAATGTACACACATAATACACGCCCACTTGTACTTTTACTTTAAACACGCCCAGTTGTACTTTTGCAAGCCTCATTTGCATAAATACAAAAATGGTCATAACTTGGCCAAAAATGCTTGTTTTTTTTTAAATTAAAACGGTTACTGTAATCTAGATTGCAGCGCCTATCTGCTGCAATAGCAGATAGGGGTTGCAAAATCTGGTGACAGAGCCTCTTTAACATTACCCTTTTGTGGCCAAAACCTGAAAAACAGCCCCAGACCATTATCCCTCCTCCACTAAATGTTACTGTAGTTACTATGTATTCCAGTAGGTAATGTTCTCCTGGCATCCGCCAAACCCAGATTCCTCCATCAGACTGCCAGATGAACCATCCCTTCAGAGAACACGCTGCTCCAGAGTCCAGTGGTGACGTGCTTTACATCACTCCAGCAGACGCCTGGCATTGTGCATTGTAATCTTAGGCTTGTGTGCAGCTGTTCAACCATGGAAACCCATTTCATAAAGCTTTAAACATACAGTTCTTGTGCTGATGTCACTTCCAGAGGCAGGTTGGAACACTGAGCTCTTCCGTATGAGTCATAGATAGATAATAGATAGATGGATGGATAGATAGATAGATAGATAGATAGATAGATAGATAGATAGATAGATAGATAGATAGATAGATAGATAGATAGATAGATAGATAGATAGGCATGTTTAGCAAAATTTACATATAAAAGGATAACAATATAATGCAATAATCACTGATATTCTGTTATGGAATCACTGGTTAAGCAATTCTCAGGGTGGAAGTATATGGAATTGCTAGGCAAGCGATTCCCCAAAGGCTGCTGGAAACTGCCAGGGTCGATATGAATGGTCTTGGTATGAATTTTTTCTCCTTTCCGTTATTGCCCCATAGATAAACTTTAGACTATTAGGAATTTAACTTCCATAATTGCAGCCGGAGGGATACTAAAAGTATGAAAGTATACAGGAAAATTTCACAAAATGCAATTCCCTAACATTTAAGCTCTGGTACCTCCAAACCAAATGGTATACATTATAGGAATATTGCATGTTTATAATAATGTAGCACTAGATTTCAAATATATTGAAATAATTACTAACACTTGTATCTTCTTCTCCATACTTCGCTAACTTTTCGCTACTTTAATGGCTTTTCAGGCATTGTGATATCTCTAAAAGAAACAGATCATACCACGGCTATGTGGTCCATGATGAGATAGTTGGGTCCAGCACTGATCTGCTCCCGCTGTTTGCCTTCACACCGTCATTAAAGAGTAATTGTACTTTCGTAAAACTTTCAATATTTCATAGAGACATATCAGAACTTTTGATCGGTGGGGGTCCGGGTGCTGAGATCTCCACCATCGCTGAAATGAAGGGGCAGAAGCGCTCAGATGAGCCTCATTACGCTCAAGATGGCTCACATAGAACGTCTATAAACGCGTCTTCTGTCTAACGTCGAAACTGCAGAGCACTCGCCTGAGCATCTCTGCCCCTTCGTTTCAGCGATGGTGGGGTTCTCAGCACCAGTACTCCGACCGATCAAAACTTCTGATATGTCTCTATTAAATATCAAAAGTTCTGAGAAAGTGCAGTAACTCTTTTACTTGGTATAATTCTGTTTACCTGCATTTACCACTAGGGGGAGCTCACTACATATAGAGTTATACAGCTGCATACAAGAGATCCCCCTAGTGGCAGATGCGGGCAGACCGAATTTTGGGGATTCTACTGTTTAAAATTATTTTTTAAAACAAATGGATCATTTTTTGTCAATAAGGAGATTCAGATCTGTCCTTCCCTTGTGTGAAATATTAGATAAATATAAGATGCTCTGAAAACCTTCATCTCCCTCGAAGTCCCTCATCACAAGCTGTTGTTTTTTTAGGTTTATTTTAGACAGATGAGCAGATGGAGCACTACGCTGGTACATTAAATGAAATCACTCTTCCAGGTTATATTGTGCCATAGCAAGAAGTTAATTTACCATGAAATAAAACTAATTGCTGTGAATTTCTGGTCACTCAAAGCAGAGAACCATATCCTGCATCTACTTTATCACCCCAAGGACTTTAAGAATAACAGAAACTTTCTATCTCAATCAAGTCATTTACTGGTAGATCTATAAATGATATTTTTGCAGTTTTGTTTCTAGATGTCCTTAAGGTGAAACTCTGGGCAAATTTTCATGATTAGTAAGGCCCTGTTCACATCACATTTGTTATGTCGGTTTAGTTTGTATGTCGGGAAAGCTCCCCGAAGTGCACGGTAAACGTGTCCATAGCCCTCCATTGCCAGACAGATAGTACCGTACACTGCAAAAAAAAAGAGGATGGAATAGTGTAGTAAAAGACGCTATTTCACCCCGCGGGGTCCTGTAAAACTACTTATACATTGAAAGGAAGCCAATTATAGCCTATGGTGATGGATGCCACTGTTTGGCATCCATCACAGGACTTTGTTATGTGGACAGTTGTCACTAGAGCTTCCCTGAGGGCAGCCTGTCAACTACACACTGCGGCCATTGCCTGACCGCTCGTGTGTACTGCGCCCAGGGCTGGCCTTTCTACATCCCCAGCAGTGTCGTCTCACCGGCCTGTTGTGGCTGCACAAGACTCTGCACCTGTGTTCCTGCTGCAGCCTCTTCCACCTGGAGCCTCTTCAGATGGTCCTGTTCTATCCTTCTATAGTGGCCCCGGTCACTCCCCGTGAGGAGCCACTGTCACGGGCTTCCCACATTCCAGTGCCCCATCCCGGGCTGCACATAGCGACACCTTTTGGGCGACACCAACTACTGATCCTTCCTTCGCAGCCTGCACTGCAACACTCCATCCTTCAGGGATGCTTTTAGGAAGCCCTCCAGGTTGAAACTTCTTTGGATACACTAGAACATGCCGTACAGTAACTGTCCATATACGAACAGTTACATCACTGGGGTTCTCTGGGTAGGGATAAATCTTCTCCTTTAAATAGGCCATCAGTCGTCATGACAACCCAAATCGGCCAGGAGAAAGGAGCAGGAAGCCACGGCATCACTGGAGCAGCAGAGGAGGAGGAGAAATCAGGTGGCCTAGCCATTAGACGCGGCTATTAGCTGGAGTCATGGCCGCTCGCCGGGACTCATCGCTGGAGACGGGTGAGGTGAGTAATGAGCCAGATTTGGTTGATTGCCGCTCCAGCCGCCATGCCCCTGATGAGACATCCCCTTAAGTATAATATAGGAGGACAACAGAAGCAGGGGTGTAGCATGAAACTCCTGTTCCTCAATCTGCAATATCCCACCACACCCATCATGTGACATTTATTATACTGGTGTCTTCTTATGTGGCAGGGGCGCTGTTGGACACCCTCAGAAATCAGAGCCCAGGTACAACTTCTACTTCTGAACCTCTCATAGTTACGCCCGAAGATATAGTATTATTTGGCACAACTCACTTGTCCTGTTATACACATTTCCCTTCCTCCACCTCCTCATGACTGCTATAGATGTACACCAATAATTTAGGCCAAACAATTGATTACATCTTTGAAGAAATCTATGTCTCCTTGGCCACATTCTTTTCTCTTGACACTTTTCAAAACTGTGCGCATAAAAATAGTAGAAAAAACAATAACAACTTGTACTTTATTTTTTGCCGCATTTTGCGATAAAATGTTGGCGCATTTTCTAGTAAATCTCCCCCAACAACATAACTCATGGCATGTCATCAAAAAGATTCAGAATAAAGCTAGGGCTCCACAGCAACTTTGTATTATGTGACGATGCTGGTAAAATAGTGGATATACTATGAATGTCACACAACCTCAATGTTTCTCTATAGGGATAAAATCTCAGATGGCTTGCGACAATCCCAAGAATTCCAACCATTTTTGAATTTCTGGGATTGTTGCACAACTTTCTTCTCCATAAGGAAACATTGAAGGGATTGTCCAGACATTTAGGATAGGCCATCAATATCAGATCGGTGTGGGTCCGAGTCCCGGCACCCCTGTCGATCAGCTGACTGAAGGTGTTTCAGTGTTTACCAGGCACAACACCATACACATCGGTAGTGGCTGTGCCTAGGATTGCAGCTCAGTCCCATTTTACTTGAATGGGACCGTAACTGCAATCTCAAGTTCAGCCGCTCCGGATGTGCATGGCGCTATGCCTGTAAACTGGGAAAAGGCCGGCGCTATCTATCAGCTGATTGGGGGTTAAGGGGTGTCGGACTCCTACCCATCTGATATTGATGACCTATTATAAGGAAATGTCCGGCCAACCCCTTTAAGGATACACAACTTTTCATTTCACCACGACTGTTAAACTATTGCCAACATTTGCCGTGGAGCCAAAGCCTTAACCCCTATCTCTATAACTGCAGGGTTAGGCTTCATACTCATCTGCGCTAGGGCTCCTTTCCGACATTCCGTCTGAGCTTTCTGTTGGAACGGTGCCCTGACAGACACAAACGGAAACCAGAGGTTTCCGTTTCCATCACCATTGATTTCAATGGTGATGGATCCGATGCCAATGGTTTCTGTTTGTCTCTGTTGTGCAAGGGTTCCGTCATTTCGACGGAATCAATAGCGTAGTCAACTAACGGAAACCATTGGCACCGGATCCGTCAGCATTGAAATCATAGAGACAAACGGAGACCATTGGCACCGGATCCGTCACCCTTGAAATCAATGGTGATGGAAACGGAAACCTATGGTTTCCGTTTGTGTCTGTCAGTGCTCCGTTCCGACGGAAAGCTCCTCTGGAACGTCGGAACGGAGCCCTAGCGCAGATGTGAATGAAGCCTTAAGCACTAAACCATATCTCAAAAATGTCACATTTATGTTCATTAAATGTAATTTCTCACTCAAAAGCACCTCGCAGAGTAATGGGTGATAATGGAGTATCACTACACTCCTGCAGCTGTTGGCTGTGTGACATTATCATACACGTGCAGTGCTCAATACGTCATTGTTTTTGTAATGTGTGCTGACCTTTATAGGACCCGGTAATTGCAGTGGCATTTGGGATTATTTTTTTCATTTCCTAACATGTCACATCTTAATTTTGTGCAGGAACAAACCGTAATATATTTCCGTGATTAAGAGAAAAAAAAGTAGTTATATAGGATGCAAAAAGAAACAGAGTTTCAGAGTTTTAGACAGGGACACGAAGAAGAGTAGAAATGCCCAGCCAAAAAGTTCAATTAGAAAAATAGTATTTTTGGATATTAGATTCTTTTCCACCAATGAATCGATATTTACAGGAGGTTAATGAATTCATAGTCCTTCTCAAAGTGGACGAGAGTAGTTGGCCATACACATAATGGTCAAACTAATCCCTCCCCCTCCCCCCCCAATAAACATGTATGAGTAGATGTTCAAATAGTGAGATAAGGAGCAGAGGTACCGCTTATTCTCCAGGGAAAAACGCATGGGGTATGTTGAAATCTAAAATGCCCAATCCTTGCTTCCAGATCTTGGGGTGAGTCAGGTTGCCCCCATAGACATTAGATTGTCGGAATATCAAATTTAAAGAGGCTCTGTCACCAGATTTTCAAACCCCTATCGCCTATTGCAGCAGATGTAGATTACAGTAAAGTTTTTGTTTTTTTCAAAAACGAGCATTTTTGGCCAAGTTATGACCATTTTTATATTTATGCAAATGAGCCTTTCTTATGTACAACTGGGCGTGTTTAAAGTTATGTCCAACTGGGCGTGTATTGTGTGTGTACATCTGGGCATTTTTACTTGTTTTACTAGCTGGGCGTTGTGTATAGAAGTGTATGATGCTGACGAATCAGCATCATCCACTTCGCTTCGTTACCACCAAGCTTCTGGCAGTGCACAGACACACAGCGTGTCCTCGCAAGATCACGCTGTGACGTCACTCACTTCCTCCCACAGGAACTTCATTGCGTCGGATGAGCGAGGACACGCTGTGTGTCTGTGCACTGCCAGAAGCTGGGTGGTAACGAAGAGAAGTGGATGATGCTGATTCTTCAGCATCATACACATCTATTCACAACGCCCAGCTAGTAAAACAAGTAAAAACGCCCAGATGTACACACACAATACACGCCCAGTTGGACATAACTTTAAACACGCCCAGTTGTACATAAGAAAGGCTCATTTGCATAAATATAAAAATGGTCATAACTTGGCCAAAAATGCTCATTTTTGAAAAAAACAAAAACGTTACTGTAATCTACATTGCAGCGCCGATCTGCTGCAATAGGAGATAGGGGTTTGAAAATCTGGTGACAGAGCCTCTTTAATCAAGTGGACTGCAGTACCAGGCGCCCTTCATTGTTTTCCCTCTGAGGTCCTAGCCTTCAAACCTACACGGGTCAAATATTGATGGCATATTCTAGCAAGTGCAGACATCATCGAGACATCCCTTTTCAGATTGTAGTCTGTTTGGCAACCAACTGATTGCTGTATGTCCAGCTTCAAAAACCCCTGAAGATTACGCTGTAAATGACAGGTTACAGCGAGATTACGCTTCCTCTGCTGTAACTACCACAGAAACCGTAACGAAGTGCAGGGATTGTGAATAGACATCCTGTGGAATATCTATTCACTGTCTAAACACTTCAGTATCATTAATGTGTTAGTATAAGACAGCACATAGTGATCAAAAAGGATCCCTATGCGCTGCCTAAATGAATGGAGAGAAGTGTATGATGCTGATTGGTCACTGATTGGTCAGCGTCATTCACTCCTTTGTACAACGCCCACTTGGTCATATAGTAAAACACGCCCAGTTGTCCATTGAGCAACTCATTAGCATAAAGCTAAAATCGCTAATAAAGTGGTGAAAATAGATCGCTTTTTTTAAAATAAAAAGCACGGCTGTCACCTACATTATAGCGCCGATCTCCTTATGTGGGAGACAGGGCACTTATAATGTGGTGACAGAGCCTCTTTAAATAAATGCCCATCCATGTAATACATGAATGCACCCAGTCTCCAGAGCAAAAGATGCTCCTTGTTGACGACTCTTCGCTCTGGCTAATAAACCCGCCTTTATAACGTCCATATGCCCTTTGGCACATTTGTTTATATTGCACTGTTTGACCAGGGAAAGAATATAACTTTACACAGAGTCAAGTAGTCCCATTTACATAGAATTTCCCTATAAAGGGATGTCTGCTTTAGAAAACCCATTTTCAATAACCTTATTATAGAATTTGGATTTAACAGAGGGGAATAACTTATTCAGGTCATCCATCAAAACGCCAGAGCAAAGTCCAGCTACAAAGAGCATCATCTGGAGGACTCCGCACCTGTGTATTTCCAGGGCAGCGCACTGGTTTCAATAGGCGCCATGTAATGCTTCCTTTCCCCTGTGGTGGCACTGTAGGGGAATTAAACACTTATGACCAGGTTCCATCATAGATTACAGCTGACCACTGGGGTTCCCGGCAGCATGAAATCCTATGATTGTTACGATTGCAACGATACCAAATTTGTATAGTTCTTGTATGTTTTACTACTTTTACACAGTAAAAACGCTTTTTTTTCAAAATTATTTGTTTTTGTGTCTCCATATTTGAAGAGCCGTAACGGTTTTATTTTTTCGGCGATGCGGTTGTATGAGGGCTTTTTTTTTGCGGGACGACTTGTAGTTTTTATTGGTACAATTTTGGAGTAGATGCGACTTTTTGATCACTTTTTATCAAATTGTTTTAAAGTCAGTATTCACAGAAAACAGCAATTTTTCCATAGTTTTTTATTTATTTTTTTACGGCGTTCACCGTGCGGGTTAAATAATGTAATAGATTTATAGTCGGGGTCGTTACGGACGCGGCGATACCAAATATGTGTAACTTTTTAACTTTATTTTGTTTTTTTTAACAGTAAAGCATTTTGTAAGGGGAAAAGCTGTGTTTTTCATTTTTTTTTAAATTAACTTTATTAAACTTTTTTTAAACTTTTTTACTAGTCCCATTAGGGGACTATAATATGCGATTCTGCGATCGCATTTATAATACACTGCAATTCTTTTGTATTGCAGTGTATTACTGCCTGTCCGTTTAACACGGACAGGCATCTGCTAGGTCATGCCTGCGGCATGATCTAGCAGGCATTCACTCCAGGCAGACCTGGGGGCCTTTATTAGACCCCCGGCTGCCATTAGAGACACAGTCGGCGATCGTATCGCCGGGTGTCGGTGGGGGAGAGAGGGAGCTCCCTCCCTCTCTCCAAAACCACTCAGATGCGGTGCTCGCTATTGAGCACCGCATCTGAGGGGTTAAACGGGTGAGATCGATACTAATATCGATCTCACACGGCAGAGCAGGGACGCTCCCAGCCCTCAGCTGCCTCTGGCAGCTGAGAGCAGGGAGATTTGACAGCTCCCTGCTCTGTTTACTTATTCCGATGCCGCGACGTAAAAAGTCTATGGCATCGGAATAAGGCCCGTTAGTGACCGACGTAGAAACACGATGGGCCGGTCACTAACGGGTTAATCCTGCAAGAAGATACTTTAATTAAAGGGGTTTTCCAGCCAGTAAAAATTGATGGCCTATCCTATCGGTCTGACTCCTGGGACTCCCGCCGATCAGCTGTTTTGAAGGGGATGCAACGCTTGTACGAACTCTGCTTCCCCTTCATTTCTACTGAATCATCGACACACATTTAGCGGCGATTCACAGGTATTGCAGCCTTTTGCCCCATTGACTTCAAGGCTGCAATACCTGTGAATCGCCGCTACATCCGTGTCGATGATTCACAGTGAGCAAGTGGAAATGAAGGGGAAGCAGCGTTCGTAAATAATCAATTTTATCATAGAACAAGATATCAAATAAACCTCCGTAAACACACTAATTCTAGCGTACTGTGTAAATCCTGGTAAGTACGATCAGCTGGAATTACACACAGCGTTCACTCGTGTTTTCGGTGGCTAGTTGCAGTTTTTTTTATTGCATTTGTTTGTGTGTTTTTTTTCCTTTAAAAAAAAAGGCTGCGGCCAGATGTTACTTTGAAGTCTGTTATAAAGTATGAGAAGGCCGACATACACAGTATTTGGGATTGTGGCGTTTTTTTAAGTGTTTTTGGGCATTTTTTAAAACGCAGCATGCTCTAGGTATGGTATTTTTTCTGGTAATTTCCCGTTGGCTTTTCCAGGAAAAAAACAATGTACAAAGTGACACTAAATAAAAAACGCATGTAAAAAAACGCAATGTAAATAATGCAGCTTACGGTCACTGACGTTTTTACATATCTTTTTTCATGCAGCTCAAACCCCACACAAAATCCTTGTATGAAGGAGGTCCAAGGCGGTAAATTACTATAGGAAACAGCACTAATGATCTCACTCTGAGCTAATACATCGTGCTTCACTTTGCTCTGAGCATTATGAAATTGCCTGCAACCTTTTCCCCCTCCAATTAAAAGTTTACAAGTAATAGATGTACTTCTGATCTCTTGAAAGAAAATAGAAAGGTTTATAAATGAAATCTTCATTGAAGTATTGTCCTTAGAGAGGTAAAGTGCTTGTTCTTCAAGTGGCGAGCTGTAATTTCCAGATAACAGAGTGTTCTTCTCAACAACTTAATCCTCAATAACTTCTTGGGGCAATTATATAGTTTTGTTCCATGACAGAGGAATATGCTGTATTCAATACTAGAAATTCAAGGAACAAAAATTATTAAATTGGATCAATTCAAAAATCCTTGTGGAAGACAAAGAACAGTTATTATGTCCACTAAGCAGCCACCCAAACTGGTGAAGAGGTACCAAGCATGATCATGAGTCTATGCGGTAGACCTATTGCAGGACACGCGACCGCTTAGGGGCTTGGCATTTAACAGTTTCCCCTGCTTACCATGACACTGTCATAGCAAACTACCTGTAGCCACCACTAGGGGGAGTTGAATGCTAAATGTATAAATCCATATGCAGTGAGCTCCCCCTAGTGGTGGCTCCATACAGCCCAAATTATATCATGCATCAAGTTGGAAAAAGAAAGCTCCCCTATACAGAAAAATTATTCACTTAATCCGCACAGAATTTTGGACCTAAAAATGGTATGATAAAACCTTAGGCTGGGTTCACACGACCATGTTACGTCCGTAATGTACGGAACGTATTTCGGCCGGAAGACCCGGACCGAACACAGTGCAGTACAGTACAGGACAGTAGTTCCACGCAGAGGCAGGGACTCCTAGCATCGTACATCACTATGATGCTAGGAGCCCGGCTCCCTGCACTGTGTTCGGTCCGGGTCTTCCGGCCGAAATACGTTCCGTACATTACGGACGTAACATGGTCGTGTGAACCCAGCCTAAAGGGATTTCCCATCTCATAAAGTGATGGGATATCCCTAAGATATGCCATCACTTTCCGATTAGCGGGGGTCTGCTGCGTCCTCTTTAAAGTTCTCCATAACATCGGCACTCCCAGCCACCGGCTGAGCAGAGGACTACAGCACTGCCCAATTTACTTGAATTAAGTTGTGTTGCAGTTCCCTGCACAGCCAGTGGCCAGAAGCGCCACTTTGCAGGGAAAAACAGTCAAGGGGCCTTCATTCTCAGGATTGGTGTAGTCTCGACCATCTGACCCCCACTGATCAGAAATTGATGGCATGTCTTAGTGATATGCCATCGCTTTAAGAGATGGAAAACCCCTTTAAAGAGGACCTGTGACCTCTCCTGACATGTCTGTTTTGGTAAATAATTGTATTTTTTTGTAACTAAACCAAAGATGTAGTTTATTTGGCATAGCTCTCGGTGGGGTGTGGGGTCCATTCAGAGTTTTGCTACGGAGCCCTTTGATTTATATATATGCCTCTGCTCATGATAATTTTTTGGCTCCCCAATTGGAAATTTTTCAACCCCCTGGAACCTAAGAGGGCTTGAAAAAGTAACGTTTTTGGTAGGATGGAAAAAAGCAAAACCCTAATATCTCCATGTACTCTTCCTCAGCGGAACTTTCTATGGCTCAATTATGGACTACAAGTCTTTATACTTAACCCACTTTCCTACAGCTTCCATTTAAAGTGCAATCAACAGAGGAACCTAGACGTGTTCAGAGGTGGTTTATTATAGGAATTATTTATAAGGTAACAGGGCACACATTACATCAAGTGTTTCATCCATATCTAAATGTGAACAAAGGGTCCTCTGGTAAAATCCGACACGCTCTTATATTGATTTTCCGAGATGTTGAGCACAATCCTCCTATAAATATTATATGGTGCATAAGAGATTTTCCCTTAGGCAAATGACCTTACTTTATCGACTTTTACATATTATAAGCAACAAATCTCCCTAAATACATTATATTGGAAGTCACAAAAAAAGAGATTGTTACCGTCTATAGAGGGACTGAGATTTTTAGGACTAGTCATCACAGGGACTTCGAAGAACAGTTGTGACCAATCTCCCATACTTCATGAGGCCTGTCTTTATTCTACTCTACAGACAATGGTGTAACAATAGAGGGTGCAGAAGTTGCTGTTACACCCAAGCCCCAGTGCCCCATGGGATCCAAAAGCCTCTCTGCCACATGAGTAAACACCATGGCACATAAGGGGGCTATGCTATAGATTTTGCCTTGGGGACCAGGAGCTTTTGCCTTTGCCTACAGGACTGTATAGCTTGCCTATGTTCAACCCATAGGCAAGCTGTGTGTCATTATATGATGTCTCCATAAATATCTCCATATTACAGAATGTGTTAAAGAATGCCACAGATTTTTTTAATATATTCATACGTAAAAATCAAGCACACAGAGGTACAATATGGGCGGTCTATGGATGCTGTATTACAGATCAATAGTAGTATCCAATGGAGAAAAAAGAGAAACATAGGAGACAAGGTATTTCAGATCAGTACCACATGAATCCCTAATACGGCCGTGTGCATAAGACCTTAAAGACAAACCAGGGGAGGACATGCCATACTGTATATGCAACTGTGGATTTGCACAGGGGGCCAGTAGGTAAAGGAGCCCACTGTCACCTTAAAAACAGCTTCCTACTCTTTATTATATTGCAAATATGGGATCGAAACAATCAATTTCATGGCTCACAATTACTGGTGGGTTTTTAAAGAGACATAAGAGAGGTCCTCTATAATGAGTTTTCTGAGAGCAAAGGGCCCATATTCTGTTCTTGCACTAGGGTCCTTTGCTATCTGTGTCCGTCCTTGATCCATACTATCCTTCCATGTGCCTAAAATTTAACACAGAGGCAAATTAAACATACAGTGCATCCTAAAGGCACATACAGTGGCACACAGGGTGCCTATGGGTCTATAACACGGACCTGTAGGGACCACGTCTGTCACCATAAGGAGTCTCTGCCCATGGCAACGCCTTGTGCCTAGACTGGGAGTAATTTCCCAGTTTGACTACCTGAAGTCCTAGCAATACAATTTTTCTTAGTCTTTAAAAAATAAATCAAGAAAGCCGCATGAAAGTGTTGAGCCCCTTTAATCAATCGGAGCAGATCTCATCGTCTGGACATGAGGAGCTCAGAAGTTGGCTATTATTATGGAAATCAAATACGTAAGATTATCACATTCCTGCAGAGCTGAGAGTGTTTCAGTTGTACACAATTAAGAAAACTTGAAAGAAACACATTTCCTTTAATGTCCCAGATGATTCATCAGAAGTCGACCACATGATTCTGTAAATCCAACCAGTAGCAAAATATATCCTTAATGAACCAAATCAAAGATATTCATGTTTATCCTTTGGCATATATTTAAGATGAGAGCACCGAAGGCTAATTCTATTTCGACAGCTTTCTTGGCAAGGATCTCAAGGATGTGAATTTTCCAACTGTTTTCACAAAGACGGTGGAATATCTTTTTACTGAGCTACAAAAGGCAAGTTTAAAGATGTGTCTATGGTAGGGGAAATAAAGTAGCGTTAAGGCCATGTTCACATGTTCAGAATTCTATCAGGATTCTGCGACTAAAAATCCTGACACAATCCGCTAATATTCCGCCTGGCGGTATTTTATACCCTATTCATAAACGAAGGAAAATATCCACGAGGAGAAAAGAACACGGATATTAAAATCTGCAATATGTGAATTTTTGATGTGCTGAAAAGCATTAAATAACAACAACGGGTCTAACTTACTTGCGGATCCACTGGCCAATCCGCGGCACAAATTTGAGTGTCACCTGTAGATTTCTGAAAAAAATTGTGAAAAAAAAATTGTGAAAAAATCCAGAGCGGCTTTGTTGTAGGCAAATCCATACCATGTGATCATAGCCGGTATACATGTATACCTTGGAGCAGTCCATTGAGAAATTATAAACTTAAAGTGGTATTCTGATCTTAGAGTATTATGGTGCATTGCTAAGATATGTAATTACATTCTGATCATTGGGAGTTCGACCACCGGGACCCCCACCGATCCTGAAAACGATGGGACTGAGGTTTCTTCAACAGTTTTCCTGCACAGTGGCGCTTCTGGTCATCCGCTGTGCAGGGAACTACAACACAGACCCAAGTTCCGGCAGTCGGACCCCCACCCTTTTGGAAATCATGATGTATCCTAATAATATTCCATCCATTTCCATAGTGGGGAAAACCACTTTAAAGGAACAAAAGGACCTTCGATATATACAAGATAATATACAGACGTACTTTTTGAATTCTCTGTTTTTCCATTGAGGAACACTACGTCAGCCTCACTCCAGCCTGAAATGACTGATAACAGGGAACAATAAATTAAATTCTGTAGAATAAATAGATAAAATGGGCTTTAAAGAGGCTCTGTCACCAGATTATAAGTGCCCTGTCTCCTACATAATCTGATCGGCGCTGTAATGTAGATAACAGTGGTTTTTATTTTGAAAAACGATCATTTTTTAGCAAGTTATGAGCAATTTTAGATTTATGCTAATTCGTTTCTTAATAGACAACTGGGCGTGTTTTGCCTTTTTACCAACTGGGCGTTGTACAGAGAAGTGTATGACGCTGACCAATCAGCATCATACACTTTTCTCCATTCATGTCCATCTGTATTCACAGGACAGCGTGACCTCGCAAGATCATGCTGTGCTGTCACATACACCCACATTAACTTTACTGAAGTGTAATGTCCATGGCTGCGGGCCGTCAGCTCCAATCTCCCCATGACAGCCACCGCCACGAGTCAGCAAACGCTGGCCCCAGCCGCCTCCTCAGGAGTGCCAGCGCTCGCTTCCACTCACCTCAGCCGGATCCCGGATTTTTGATGAACTTTGAACCCATGAGTACCCTGGACTGGTGTCCAGCCCCCTGCTTCGATGCCTGAGCGTTGTTGATTGTTTCCTAAGTTTGTCTATGTGATGGCCTCCTAGTGTGTTCCTGTTCCCTGCATTCTGTACTATCCTGGTCGAGCACTGTGCTGTGCCAAAGTCGTGTCATGCTGTATTCCACGCCTGACCTGCTTCACCTCGCCTGACGTCTACCTGCTGCCTAGTCCCAGCCAAGCCTGCCTTGCTGCTGTCCGAGCTGCCACAGGTACCTATATGAACTATAGACATTGACCTGCCAAGGCATGAAGTGTCTTGAGAGGGAATAGACATTGCCTCCATCCAGGAGTGTGAATAGACATCACGTCCTGGCTGGAGGCAATGTCTATTCACTCTCAAGACACTTCAGTAAAGTTAATGTGGGTGTACGTGACAGCACAGCATGATCTCGCGAGATCATGCTGTGCTGTGAATACAGATGGACATGATTGGAGAGAAGTGTATGACACTGATTGGTCACTGATTGGTCAGCGTCATACACTTCTTTTTACAATGCCCAGTTGGTTAAAAAGGTAAAAAAATGCCCAGTTGTCCCTTAAGAAAGTCATTAGCATAAATCTAAAATTGCTCATAACTTGCTCCAAAATGATTGTTTTTCAAAATAAAAACCACTGCTGTTATCTACATTCCAGCGCCAATCAGATTATGTAGGAGATAGGGCACTTATAATGTGGTGACAGAGCCTCTTTAATTGTACAACTACAAGAGGTTCTTGCTACTGAACTAAGGCTGTGTTCACATCAGCGTTGCCCTTCCGTTGAGGGGTTCCGTTTGAGGTTTTCGTCGGGTTAACCTCTCAACGGAAAGGCAACGGTGATGTGAACAGGCCCTAAAACATAAAGAGCTTGTTGAACGTGGTAGACTATCCTGGACCTGTAGAGTAGATTAAAAAGCCCTTTGACAATGGGGCAGATTTACTATTTAAAGAAGAACACCACTTTTTTTTATTGCACCCTCCATTTGTACATTGGTGTTTCAGTGGGGTGCTGTCTGTAGAAATACTTACCGATGCCCGCATCTTGTCTTTTTCGTGTCCAGCGCCACCCACGTGATCTTCACCTGACCTGTCTGGAGTCACTGAGCTTTTGCGTAAATCGGAACTCAGGCTCTCAATGCATTCCTATGGGAGCCGGTACGAGGCCAGGACGAGGCTCCATAGGAATGCATTGAGAGCCTTACTTCTGGTTTTCTGAAAATCAGCGATTCGAGATGAGGTCAGAATGTAGATCACGTGAGCGCCGCCGGACTCGAAAAACGACAAGATGCGGGGATCGGTAAGTATTTCTGCACACAGCACCTCACTGAAATACCAATGTACAAATGGAGGGTGCAATAAAAAGTTGAGTCAGAATTCTAGGGTACATGTTGTGCGCCACAACTGTTTTAGACACTTTTTTTTCGACAGGCTCGAAAGGGGGTGTGGCTTAGTGGGAAATGTGACTTTTTCTAGTGAAAATGAGACGTAGATCTAAATATGGCACCATGCACCAAAGATGCGCCAAATTTTTGGAGCAAAATACTGGCAGGAACTAGGCCAACTAATTGGGAGTATAAGGAATAGAAAGTGTCTAACATGGCTAGAAAAATGCCCTAAATTGATCATATATCATGTACCACTTTGATAAATCTGGTGCATTTTCTGACTTCATTGTCTAGGTTTACACTATCTAAAACTTAAACAGTAATAGTAAATCTGCCGCAGTATCTTCTCCTCTAATAATCCATAGAAAATTGTTCCTACCTGATTTATTTTTTGCAGCCTTCTGTAAGCAAGGGGAAGAAGTCCAGGCTGCAGCAGTAGAGTCATTTATATGTTGTGATCGTTACATTTTCTTTAAACATAATTTTACATTATTTGGTTTTAGGTCCAAAATTTTGCGTTGATTAATTTCATGATATATTTTATAGGGATTGAACATTTATTTTTTATGATGCAGGGTTTTAAAGGGAACCTGTCACCAGCATTTCACCTATTAAACAAGCAATACTTGGTGAAAGTGGGTGGAAAACGATTTTTATGTAACCCATAATTATCTTCTAAGTAGCTCTGTACCTTTAGTATTCAATTTTTTAGTGTCCCTGTGCCATATGCTAATGAGCATGAGTCATATATTCGTTTGAAAAGAGTCAAATCTTCATCCCTCAAGCCTTTCCGAGTTCCACACCTCCTTACTTTTGAGCGACAGCTCCTAGCCTAAGTCCATCACACACGAAATACCGCGCTTGAGCATTGATGTCCTGTTCCGGTGCGTGCGCACAACGGGACACCATAGCGACGCATGTGCAGTAACGAGATTTGAGGCCCGGACGAAGTAAGGAATGGTGTCAGACCATAAATACCGGTGCATGTGCGCTATCTCAGATAAGATTTTAGCATTCAGGGTGGGCCAGTTTCATCAGTGGGCGGGCATAAGAAGAGGAATGAACGAGACTGCTGGATTATTTCCATAAAAGGTGCAAAATGTTTGCAGACCGTTATTTACAGTCCGAGGAGGAGTTTAGGAGAGGGGATAACGGCAATGAACTTTTCACAGCAGCGGCCAGCGAGGGGTGAGTAGAGTTCAATAGTTGAAATGCTGGTGACAGGTTCCCTTTAAATCTTGTGTACAGTTATGTATTGTAAACAATACAATTCTGTCAGCTTGCAGCCACCACTAGGGGGAGCTTACTGTATACAGGATTCATAATCAGTCAATAATAAATCCATATTCAGTAAGTTAGGGAAAGCTTAGTACATATGATTTATACATAGAACCAAATGATAAAACAGTATTTTGTAAGCTCCCCTCTTCCCGTGACATCACCCCTGCTCTAATACAGAACACCAGTGATTGTCTGTCCGCTGTCTCTAACATCATGTCCTCACTATATCTGAAACTGAATCTTTCTAAAACTGAGCTCCTTGTGTTCCCACCATCTACTAACCTCCCTAAACCTGATGTCTCCATCTCTGTGTGTGGCACTATCATCACTCCTAAGCAGCACGCCCGCTGTCCCGGGGTTATTTTTGACTCAGATCTTTCCTTTACTCCTCACATACAATCACTTTCACGCTCCTGTCATTTTCACCTCAAAAACATCTCCAGAATCCGCTCTTTTCTTACGGAGGAAACTGCCAAAACTCTCATTGTTGCTCTGATTCACTCTCGTCTTGACTACTGTAACTCATTACTAGTCGGTCTTCCCCTCACTAAACTCTCCCCTCTCCAATCTATCCTCAATGCAGCAGCCAGGCTCATCTTTATGACCAACCGCTACACCAACGCCTCTAATCTGTGCCAGTCACTGCACTGGTTGCCCATCCCCTTCCGAATAAAATTCAAACTTATTACTCTCACCCACAAAGCTCTCCACAGTGCTGCACCTCCTTACATCTCCTCCCTCATCTCTGTCTACCAACCTACTCGGGCTCTACGTTCTGCCAACGACCTTAGATTAAAATCCTCCATAATCCGAACCTCCCACTCCCGTCTCCAAGATTTCTCTCGTGCTGCACCCGTCCTCTGGAATGCGCTACCCCAGACAATCAGATTAATTCCCAATATCCACAGTTTTAAACGTGCCCTGAAAACACATCTATTTAGACAGGCCTATAACATTCCCTAATCTGACTCCTTTCCATGGCCCCCTTTTAGATTAGTCATCAGAATAAGATTCCCTCACACTCCTTTTCTTCATGTCCGTCATACACGGATACTGGCTGGTGACCGGCTCATGCAGCTTTATGTTACCACCGCATGTGTATAAAAATGGCCGGACCATTGTACAGAACAAACACTGTTACAATTTGTGTCTCCTTTACTTCCTCATAGATTGTAAGCTCTTGCGAGCAGGGTCCTCACTCCCCAGATTTGAATTGTAAATTAACTTTGTCACTATGTAATGTCTGATATTGTTTGTTTCATGTCCCCTCTAAATTGTAAAGTGCTGCGTAATATGTTGGCGCTATATAAATAAAGATTATTATTATTTTTATTATAATGGTGACTTTAGGCAGTCATCATTTTATAATTTCATGGCTATAAAGGGGATTTGGAGTTCTGTATCAGAAAAACATTAGAACATCGAGTATTTCAACGTCAATACTTGATCTTTACCTAAACGTATGGACTTCTCAGAGCACTAGCCTTTCATTATATAACTTTTAATCTAACCTTAAGCTATAACATTATTACTGATATGTGATAAATTGCACGTAATACACCAGATCGACAAAAAAAAAAAATTTCCCTGTTGGAATTACCAGTGTATATTCTATTAAAAGTGTTTTATATCCTGCTATATAATAGGATGCAATTACAATCACTTGAAAGGTTTGGCGTCTTAATTTCATCACAAGCGTAGCGGTACTTGGATTATCGTCCTCATAAATTCTATTTAGCCGAGCGTTAAATCAAGGATGTGATGAGATGATTGTGTCCATTTTCATTTGGCGATGGAATTAGGGAGAATGCCATGCTCAAGGTGAAAGTGATGTAAGATCCCCGCTGAGGTGTTACATGGTTAACAACATTTTCTAATATAGAAGGAACATTTTTATCTCCATGCTAAGACTTGTCTTAAGTTGTAAGTACAGTTCCATTTATGCATGATGGCGCATAATGGAAACGTTCATTTACAAGTTTTATAAGACTATAACGCCACACCGTAGAGGAGTAAATGATACATAAAGAAATTCTATACATAAAAGGCAGGAATTAACCGTAAACCAGTCTCATAATCATCTCGGTAGAGCTCTGAAGTGTCCTCATAAGACACAACTTCACGCTTTTCTGGATCCCGGAATTTTTTATTGTTTTCTTGTCTTCGAGTTCATTTTTACTTAAAGGGAATGTGTTGCTAGAAAAAAAATATATATTTTTTTAGTTAAACATTTAGTGTATAAGTGATTAAACATTGTCCTAATTTTTTTAATTTTTTCACGAGTCAGGAAATATTATAAATTAGATTCTAATTTATAATATTACCCAGCGCTGGTCACTTGATGGAGCAATTCCCAAAATTGCAGCATTGCATGTGGTAAAGCAACCACATTGCTTTATGCTGCAAAATTTGAGAAAACTCACTCGCTCTAGTGAGCTCTCAGAATCCCCCCCTCCTTTATCCTGGCTAGTGCCGGGAGAAACGAGGGGATTGAATGGTCAAACCTCCTACACTGTGTGTCGCCATTTTTTGAGCTAACACACAGTGTAGTAGGTTAACATACAGTAGTAAACACACAGTAAAACACGTACATACACAGACCTAACTTACCTGCTCCTGCCGCCGCCGCTCCCTCCGGTCCGTCCGCTCTGTCTGCTACCTCCGCTCCAAGTGCACAAGTCCGGAAGCCGCAACCGGAAGTAGTAATATTACTGTCCGGCCGCAGCTTCCTCTCCACAAGAAAATGGCGCCGGACGTCGCTTGGCTGAAGACCTTCAATTTGGACTGTGTGGGAGCGGCGCATGCTCCGTTCCCACACAGACGGCGTACAGCATAGTGGATGGAACGGGCCCCGTTCGCATTCACTATGGGACTGTATGTGCCGTATTCCATGTCTGTATGTGTCGTTAATCGACACATACAGAGATGGAAAAAAAATGGCAGCCCCCATGGACAAGAAAAAGTTAAAAAATTTAAAAAAAGTTAAACACAAACACACAAATAAATATATTTTTTTTAAATAAAACACTAAAAGCAAATTGATATAAAAAAAAAAAAATTTGCGACACTCGTCCTTTAAGTTGTCAATTCACTATAGAGCGAGCCTGGACAAATCTTAGCTAGATCTAAAAGCCAACAACACTCTGCATGGTTGAGGAGAGATTGATGCACATATTACAGCAGGTGATCCTGGCCGCACTCATAATTTGAGTTTTTGTCCCCCCAGTAGTCAGAATAGAGTTCTCCTTGGTAATTACAAAGGTGCCCCCTTTTCTCTCTAGTAGTGAAAATTAAGTCATCGTCCACCCTCACTCTCCCCTTTACTCCCCCAGTTAGCAGATCAGATCGTCACTTTCCCAGTAGGCACCACAGTACCCACCAGCACCCTAAAAGTCACAGCAGACCTCCCCCAGTACTTTCCCACAGTCATAGCAGGTCCCTTGTACTTACTTAGTAGTCATAACAGACTCCTCCCACTTAATCATAACAGTAGGCCTCTTCCCCATTTCCCCAGTAGTCACAGTAGTCCCCCTACTTCCCCAGTAATCACAGAAACTCCCCCTCCTACCTAGTCATAGCAGCCCCCTTTACTACCTCAGTAGTCACAGCAGCCTCTTTTACTAACGAAATAGTCACAGCAGCCATTTTTGCTACCCTAGTAGTCACAACAGGACTCCTCCTAGCCATCTCTTCACTGCTACTGCCAGGAGAAATGGAGCTTGATGCTGTCAAAGCTGATTCGGTCACGGCATCTGGACTGACGGCTCGGCAGAAAGAGGTATCCTTCATGTCTCTGAAACGCAGGATCCAGCTGTTATCGATCATATCGAAGTTCATGGACATAGTTACCAAAGCCAATTTTATGGTTTTGTCAAGAAAGAAGGTTACTCAAATAAAATTTAACAAATGTAGGAAAACTTGGATACCTAATATAGCATTAAAGACGTATTTCACCATATACGTGTTAATCATTGTACAGTAAAAAGTTATAGAATTTTTCTTTATACCTTCTGTATCAGTTGCTCACAAGTTTCAAGATCTCTGCTTGCAGTCATGTAATAAGAACCTTCCTAGTTTATTGTCCTGGTAAATTGATACAGAAAGTATATCGTAAAATGTAATAATTTTTCATTGATCAATAAATAACTTTTATTTACTGAAACCGTAATATCTCTTTAAATCTATTCAGCTGTATTGTTATCTTGGTCAGCAGATGCTGTGTGATAATAACTAATGGCTGTTATTAAATTATCAATAGGGGTTGTCACATAGTTTTCTTCATAACCTAACTGGCTTATACATTTGCATTGTGATGTAGAATTCCACCAACCTGACTGAACTGAAAGGATCAGGATGAACAATGCTTAAAGGTCTTGTCCAGATAAAACAGTGTCAATCTTTTAATGCTGAGAATGTAAATATAAGAGGACAAGGATATAGGTGAATTTGGATAATAAGAATCAATCATAGATGGTAACTTTTGCCATTTTTTTTCTAGGGACACTTTAGCTTTAACAGGGCGTGGTTTGATGGGGTGTGACTTGTAATGGGGCAGAGTTTACTTGGCCGTGGTTTGTCAGGGTGTGGCTTGGCATTGGGTAGGATTAGTCAGAATATAAATTAATTTTTTCAAATATTACTGTATAATGTCCTCACTATAAGGACCATACAGTGAGGACAGTATAGAGGGACGGGACTTCACACAACAGTGATCTTAGTCAACCCCTCTATTCTAGACCAGTCTCCAATTATTCCAGACCCCAAAATTCAGACCACAGAATTATTTCAAACTCCAGACCACAAAATTCACTCTAGACCAGACCCAATATTCAGATACCAAAATTCAGACAGCAAACCAAACCCCATAATTCCCACCCCATACTTCACACCCCAGATCTCAAAATATATACCCCAAAATGCAGACCCGAGACCAGACCCAATAATTTAGACATTAAACCAGACCTCACAATTCAGACCCCATCATTCAGATTCCAGATCAGACCTCTCTAATTACTCACCTCTACTTGCTCTCAGCTCCTCTACAACTTCTCTGGCACCTCTTTGGCCCCCATTTGCCGGGTTGTCCTTACGCCTTATGCCAACTGTTGCCGCACACTTCCCTAAACTATGTTTTTCCGGCATCCCCTTTCTGGCTCAGTTCTTCTTTCCTCTCCGTGCTTCAACCTCCCACCTTCACACAAGCCTGCCCACAGCAGCGTACGTACGCTGCTCCGATCCCTTCCGCACTCAATCTTCTTAGCACTCCCATAGCAGCGTACACACTGTCCATTCCACGCTGGCGCATACACCGGTGGAGTGACATAGGCATCATGGGGCTGGCTTACTGAGAGTGGAAGAAAGAAGCCAAGCCCCAGATACCACGTCACCGATGACACATTGTCTCAGAAGAGAGGTGGAGAAATGTAGAGAGATAGTAGCATGTGAGACGACATGCATAGAACAAGATGGGACTATAGAAATTCCGGGCAATGATAAGCGGCAAGCAAAGACAGGGAAGAGGTGGTTAAAGAAAACCAATGTATATTATAAACTTCTTTACATTTTAGTGTTAGATTGATTTAACTTTTTTTGTTGTGTTTCCCCCGAATACCCTTTTAAAGGAGCCTCCTGGAATAGCTCTTTATAGGCATATAAGTTACTTCTATATCATAACAGAGGAGAAATGTTGCTCTTTAAAGAAGTGCTGGATTATTAGGAGGGAGCCTGTTGTGTTTCTTGTCAGTGTAATATTTTATTTTTACCCAAATCAGAATCTGCTAGTTGTGGTGACAAGCATGGAATGGTATGATACAGAATGAAATATAACTCTTTATTCTCCTCCCAGGCTTTGTGGTTTACACAGATAGAAAATCCATTAGCTGAAAGAAGCTGCAGGCAATTTGCGCTCCATGATGATCTGGGGCTGTCAAATAGTGAAGGAACATGCTTGCTTGTCAAATATTTTTGCAAGCTCATTAGCAAAAATACAATAGGCATTTGTGCTAGATAAATGATGGCTGTGAATAATGTGCGACTTTAAGGAAGGGGCCACGCTTTTCTAGCAGAATCCATTGTCATTCAATTAAGAGCTGACTTGAAATGTTTACACAGACATGGAGGAAGGGGGATGCTTTAATAATGAAGGGAAAAGTCATTTCTGAGGGAATCTTCTGTTATGGATGATCAAACTCAAAATTAAAACTCAGAACTAAATTTCCCAGCATTCTTGTCGTTTATTAAAGTGGGGATTCACTTTAAAAATTATATTTACTAAAAATATACAAATCTGTAATATTTGTTTATTAGCTTTTAAACTTTATTTGTGTTCTCTGGCCTCATCTCCTTATCCGCAGTCTGCCTATGTAGTCTGGACATCTCCCTATGTAGTCTGGACATCTCCCTATAACAGCAGTCTGGTTGTGTAGTCTGAACCTCCCCTATAACAGCATTCTGGTTGTGTAGTCTGGACCTCCTCCTATAACAGCAGTCTGGTTGTGTAGTCTAGACCTCCTCCTATAACAGCAGTCTGGTTGTGTAGTCTAGACCTCCTCCTATAACAGCAGTCTGGTTGTGTAGTCTGGATATCTCCCTATAACAGCAGTCTGGTTGCGCAGTCTGAACCTCCCCTATAACAGCAGTCTGGTTGTGTAGTCTGGACCTCCTCCTATAACAGCAGTCTGGTTGTGTAGTCTAGACCTCCCCCTATAACAGCAGTCTGGTTGTGTAGTCTGGACCTCCCGTTATAACAGCAGTCTGGATGTGTAGTCTGGACCTCCCCCTATAACAGCAGTCTGGTAGTGTAGTCTGGACCTCCCCCTATAACAGCAGTCTGGTTGTGTAGTCTGGACCTCCCCTATAACAGCAGTCTGGTTGTGTAGTCTGGACCTCCCCCTATAACAGCAGTCTGGTTGCCTAGTCGGAACCTCCCCTATAACAGCAGTCTGGTTGTGTAGTCTGGACCTCCCCCTATAACAGCATTCTGGTTGTGTAATCTGGACCTCCCCTATAACAGCAGTCTGGTTGTATAGTCTGGACCTCCCCTATAACAGCAGTCTGTTTGCGTAGTCTGAACCTCCCCTATTACAGCAGTCTGGCTGTGTAGTCTGGACCTCCCCCTATAACAGCAGTCTGGTTGTATAGTCTGGACCTCCCCTATAACAGCAGTCTGGCTGTGTAGTCTGGACTTCCCCCTATAACAGCAGTCTGGCTGTGTAGTCTGGACTTCACCCTATAACAGCAGTCTGGCTGTGTAGTCTGGACTTCACCCTATAACAGCAGTCTGGTTGTGTAGTCTGGACTTCCCCCTATAACAGCAGTCTGGTTGTGTAGTCTGGACCTCCCCTATAACAGCAGTCTGGCTGTGTAGTCTGGACTTCCCCCTATAACAGCAGTCTGGTTGTGTAGTCTGGACCTTCCCCTATAACAGCAGTCTGGTTGTGTAGTCTGGACCTTCCCCTATAACAGCAGTCTGGTTGTGTAGTCTGGACCTCCTCCTATAACAGCAGTCTGGTAGTGTAGTCTGGACATCTCTTTTTTGCAACAGTCTGGTTGTGTAGTCTGGACTTCCTCTGTAACAGAAGTCTGGCTGTGTAGTCTGTGGCACCCCCTATAACTACAGTTTTTATTACCCTGGAGCCAGACTGTCTATGATAACTTGCAGCAACCTGATTTAGCTGTATTGTTTTGGACTTTTCGCAGTCTTACATAATTATGGACAGGCGTCAGAGTAGCTCCAAAAACTTTTGATGCTGCGTGGTATGCTTTGACAAGAGATTAAGTGAATTTGAGGTGAGGGGTAAGAAGCATAAAATATTTGGAATATGTAATGCACTGTTTTTTTTTGGACATGGCATGGGTGCACGCTGTGTGTTCTAATTAAAATGTTCGCTTAGTGAACCGGGATGAAGTGTTTACACAGCACAAGAGGGGGGGGGTTAACCCTTGCCTGCCTCATCAAGCTGCAGTACTGATATCAACAATGAGTCATGAATGCCCACTGCTCAGTTTATGCTGAACCAGTACAGTATTGGTAAGAGGAGGATCTGCACTGATTACCCGGAGCCTCAACAATCCCCTTGATGCCACTTGCCCAGGATAAAAGCGTATAGAAACATTTTGTAAATTTGTCCTTGGTGGAAAAATGCACATTAGAAAAATGTAAAATCTTCAATTCTCTATCATCATAGCTACACCATCCCCTCAGTGCATAGTAGACTGAATGATATACTGATAAGTAATGCGTATGTGACATGTATCCAGTGCATGAGTGCCGTGTGTGTAGCATGGAGTTCTTTGTTTGTTTTTTATGGCATTGAAGGGAAATGGACCAACATGCAACTCCTTGCACAAGGACACACTGCTGTCAATGTCAGTCCCTGGCATGAACAATTCCTGCAAACGTTCCTTTAATGCCCCCAAGTTCACATAAGATGGTAATGCAAATAATTGCCCCAAGTTCATTTGTCAAGGAGCAGTAGTGCTGTGGTTAGAAAAAAAAAACAACAACACACCCTATCATACCCCTAAAAAATTAGAATTTATAAAGTAATAATAAGTATAAATTATTTTTATGTTTTGGACATTGCAATTTTTTGCCCATTTAAGTCAACGGGGAAAGAATTGACACAACATACCGCTCTAATCCCAATAAAAAAAAAAAAATCCTATTTTTTGGTACTAAACATCTGGCAACTGCTGTAAAAAAATGGCAACATTTTTGATAGACCATTAAAGGGTGATGAGTGGAGCCCTGACCTCTGAGACCTCTACAATGTCTACAATGAGTAGAGACTGCCCGCATAATGACCAAACCGTAATTGTATACAAAATTGTGAAAGTACCTGTTTTACCACATAAATTATATGAAACCATTAAATAAATAAAAAAAATACTCAGACAATGCGTTGGGATGTCATAGAGGTCGGACACGGCTGTATTAAAGAGGTTTTTTTTATTATAAGTCGTTTTAAAACTGTCACGTTTTAACTTTTTGCAAAAAAAAAATTCCTTGAGGAATTAAGGAATCCGTAAGGAAAATACTGTATCCCAGCCATCAATACTGACGAGCAAATCGAGAGGGGATGTATTTTTATTTGTGGCATTGTTTTAGCCTTTTTAATCCATTGTCATTTTTTCAAAAACCCTGCATATACTTGATGTGGAGTTTTTAAGGCCGTTTTACACTCACAGGTTTAGCAAAAACTTTACTAAAAACTGCAACTGCCTGGGTGAGCTGTGTTGCTCCTTACTCTTTTATGGTAAGACTGAAGAAAGATGTCTAGGTTTCAACCACAAAAGTAACTAAAAGTTATATATGTCAACTTGATTTGTACTGTAACGTTCTGCATGCAAAAAGTAAAAAAAACAACAAAAAAAAACTCTTGATCCAATAACTTCATAACTTTTCTAAACTGCATTATAAACAGAACCAGGAAGTAGGCACCCTACCAGGGCATCATCGGGAAGACACATTACAGACGAAAAAACAAGGTCCTGCTTTGAAGTAGAGGAACGGTACCCAAAATAATGAGCGTCCGACAGCAGTATATATACATATATGCACACGTGTGAAGGGGAAGGGGGAGGAGGGAAATGGGGAGTATTATAAATAAGAAAACTAGGGATTGGTAGGGACGGGGCAGAGGGCAAATGAATGATTGTCAATCTGACAACTATCTTGATAAACTTCAAGGAACTTTGGTGAGAGTGGAACATTCTGAAAACCCTTCTTGGACAAGATCGTCCATCTCCCGGTAAAAAGTTATTGAACACAATTTTATATATACAGGTTTAAACTGAGAAGCACTGGGAAAACACTATATACGGAGTGTGTCTTAAAGGGGTATTCCCATTTTAGACATTTTATGGCATGTCCACAGAATATGACATAAATGTCTGATAGATGTGGGTCCTTTGCGACCCACATCTATCTCCTCCGACCCCATCCCGCCTAGTGAGGCAGCCAACAGCCTCTACATCCAGGCGGAGAATCAATGGAGAGGTTGCCAAGAATTACTGAAACAGCCGAGCTGGACAAAGTCAGGGAACCTCCATTCTGGAGGTAAATGCGGTTCCCAGAGGGGTGCCCCACATCATCTATGAGACATTTATAGAATATCGTGTAGATATGCCATAAATGTCAAAGTGTAAGTTCACACAAAGGTTTTTGTCAGGCAGAAAGAATCTGTCTCAAAATTCCTTCAAGATTTTTGAGCCGGAATTTGAAATGCCAGCGTTTTTTTATTCTTTTTTTTTTTTGCCACATTTTTTGCCACGTTTTTTGAGGTGTTTTTTTATTTAATCAGATGCAAAAAAAATGCGGCAAACTAACGGTTCAAACGAACGGTGTGTTTTTGTTCTGCCTCTCATTGATTTCAATGGAGGTTCAGAGGCGGAGGCTTCCCCAAGAAAGGAAATTCTTTTTTTTCCCTGCAAGTGGTCAAATGCCGCCTGGGAAAAGAAAAAGCCTTTGCCTCCAATTGAAATCAATGGGGGAAGATTTGGGACATGTTTTGGCGCTGATTCGGAGGCGGTTTCCACGGAAAAAAACTTAATGTGAACTAGGCCTAAGATGGAAATACGCCTTTAAGATATGTCTTGTATTAAGTAACTAGTCATGTAGACGCTGTAGATGATCCCTGATGACACTTACTTTAACTTAAATATGTTGAGTCAATGTAAAGAAAAGTTTGCATTACTTAATGTTAGTATGGCAGTTCCACCAGTTCTGACAGCCATGATGTTCAAAGGAAGTGAAATGCTGGAGTGCAGGATGCTTGCACTGCAGAATGTACTGTGCTGTCCAGCAGAGCATCAGATAATTGATCCGACTTGCTCTCGACCTCAGGGCCCTTGTCAGTAAAATTATCTGGCACATGAGAGCACAACAAATGGAAGTGCATGATGGCTAAAATAAGAGAACCATGCACACATCTAATGACGGGAGGATGAATGGAAACTCTTTTTACACATACAGATTTGATTCTTTTTTTTTTTTCCTCCCACACTCAAAGTCAAGTGTCAGAAAACTATAAAAGCGAATGAATTCCACCTGAAATAATTTTAAAGATTTCGAGATGATGGAATATGCACATAGTCAGTGACTCTAAACAGGTCTGTGCACCTTTAAGAATCTTCTAATGTATCATTAAGACAGTCAGAAAATGTTATTGGTGATGGTCGATGAGCCGAGATCCCCCCCAAGACCCCCACTGGACTGTGGTACGCTAGAGAGAACCATGCCCCTTCGGCTACCATCCACTTCATTTCCATGAGTGAAGCTGACAAGTCATTACAGTCCCATTGATTCTCTACATTCTACCAAGTTTTGGGGGTCTCAGATCATGGACCCTCATCATCCTCAATAATATTTTTGGATAAGTTGCCCATTCCATTTAAACAGCTTCTAAAATAGGTTGGCTCATCTGGACAACCCATTTCCATATACCCTATAAGCGCATATGGTTGTCATAGAGGGATGTTTCCTGCTCAAGACCCCCTCTCTGAGCTAGGGAGTAGAGCAACTAAAAATAACAGCTCCCGCTCTGGCAAACTCGGCGCGACTATGTACCTCAAGGTTGTTACAATGTGCCCAATGCCCACTGCAGGGTAAATGAGTGGCTGTTCAGAGCTTTTTATTTAAAGGGGTTGTTCTATCAAGACCACACCTTCTTAAAATAAAGCCACCCTGGCACTCAGCTGATATCTCCTGTGGTTAGAGAAGCTGGACCCTTGGCAATCAGATCCTTGCCATGGTTTGCCTCATTCTGAGAAGGGGTCCAGTTGGAATACCCCATTAAGTATAAAAGTCTAAAAATATCCATCAATTCAAATCATTTATAAGTTTCCTATTAGATTTCCATCAAACATAAAATTAACCCATTATATTAATAGAATCATCAGGCTTATGACATCACAAAGAATGGATATTACTGCAGTGGAGATTAAGCGACCTGCATATAATAAAAAGTAACATTTATTCATGTGACCTTCTTGATTTTTGGAGATGCAGGATCTCCCATTTATCAACGGTGGCTCAGGCCCTTCGAGCCCAGGCAGCTATTTGAAATCAAGGGCTACCAGTAATTCTTATACAAGACGAACTATTAGAAGTCATCATGAGGAGAAGAGTCTAGCAAAGCAATACCAGTTAGGAGATGACTTTCTTCAATACAGAAGAGAAGCTATGAAGAACATAAAAGCTCGGCTCACCCAACCTTCAGACACCAGAGAGCTTGCTCCTTTGTTGCCACCTACACAAAATAAAACCCTCCACTATTGGCCCTCCAACCTATCTCCAGTATCAAGCCAAAAGAAGAAACACTGGAATATATCTTTGAATAATAGCCCCATCCATGGGAAAACTATGAATATATTGTATGAGCTGAACAGAATGCAACCTTGCTGTTCCAGACTCAACAATTCCCCCGTACAAGACGATTGTGAGGAGATTTGGTAAGCCATCTGTAGCCTCCAGTGATAGTTGTAGCTTGAAAACACCATCATGAAAATGTCAACCCAAAACCAAACACATACATTCATATTATGAGAATAAACCACCATCATTTCATTCTTTGTCAAGGTTTACCAAAAATATTAGAGATACCATGAAGAACAGTCTTAGATATTAGCTTCGGGGATGGTTTCACTGAAGACTATGGCCAGCTTCTGAACCCATTTCCATCTGTGCAGGAAGCTAGAATAAGAAAAATAAATATTTAAAATATAGATATTTGAGGCTTTTTATAAGTGAAATCTGCTACGGACTTGAGACTTAAAGATGACCTGTCACTAGATCATATAAGTTAAACTGGTTATATGACCTGTATAGCGCTGTCTCCCTGAATCTAGCACTGTTTTCTTTTTTTTCCTGGACCCACCCGTTCCAGAGATATGGCCCACTGTTTTGTTGGCTCCCTATATGCTAATTTGCAGTAGTTAGCCTACGGGGTGGAGTTAGCTTCCCTACCTCTGATGCGGACCAATCAATACGAGGCAGCTTGAGGGTAGTTCATGCCCTGTTGGCTATCTACAGCAAATTAGTGTCACGATCTGTGGGTATGTGGACACACTGGGCCGTACCGCCGTAGCAGGATAGCAGCTGGTCAATACAGAGTACCAAGTAAAGTCTATAGTTCAAGCAAGGGTACATGTGGTAGCTCAGACAGTAGCCATGACTAGGCTCAGATGGGACCTTGGCAGCAGACACTAGGTGGGGTGTAACACAGAAGACAGACCGGTGGTACAACGCGACTCCAACTCTTTAAGGCACAGGAAAAAGGTAGCACGGGATAGAGAATACAGGTAGCAGGAACGGGAACACTGGGAACTGGAAAACACTAAGAGGCCATTTGCAAAGACTAACAAGGGGAAACACAACAAAGCTCAGTCAATAAAGGAAGGGGCAGGGCCCTTCTTATAGTCCAGGGTGATCATGGGCTAATTTGGTATACAATTCAGGTGTGCGCGCTGGCCCTTTAAGGCCAGGCATGAGCCTTTAATTGGCCAGCAAAGTGAAGCGGAAGTGAGCGCTGGCGTCTCCTGAGGAGGAGATGTTGGCCAGAGCTCACTGATCCATGTCTGCGGACGTCAGGGGGTGAGTTAATCCTGATGGTCCGTGTCCAAGGGTGTCACAATTCGCATACAGGGAGCGAACTCAACAGTGAGCCAAATCTCTGGAACGGAGGGTCCAGGAAGAAAATGAAAAACAGCACTGCAATCAGGGAGACAGCGCTATCTAGGTAAGTAGACCAGTTCAAATTATATGACCTAGTGGCAGGTCCTCTTTAAGAGAATTTTGTTGCTTTGTATGGGTGTAGATTAACAAGTTGGAGCATGGATGAGTGTGTAGCTTTGGAATACTTTTTAGAAAAATAATTTAATAATTTTATTGAAATGTTTGTTTTTTCTGATACACAGCTCCAAATCTCTTGCATACACAGGCACAGTTAAATGATAGAATTATGGCTACCAGCAGCCACCACTAGAGGGAGAGTTGATGAGCTTACTGCAAAATAAAACAGTATGCAGTTAGCTCCCCGTGTGGTGGATACAGGCAGTCAGAATTTTATCATTTAAAGAAGCACTCCGGTGCAAATTTTTATTTATAAATAGTCAGCTATTATGACAACATATTTAATTCAGTGGGTATTACCTTTTTTAATATTGCTTTCTAGGTGAAAACGGATGTTGTTCTTCTATTCCACTAGGTCACGGATGTTGTTCTTCTATTCCACTAGGTCACCTGCACTTTATTGTCTTTTTGCTCCAGTAATGTAATCCATTTCCGGTTTGCCACAATTCTGCATGCTTCTGTGCACTCAACGCCCTCTCCTATAGTTTACTGTCTTGGTTGACTTGCCGGATGATGCACTGAGCCCCCCTACGTTTGTGTGCTGATGACATGGCGATCTTGGGAAATGTGGTGGGATGAGGGGTGGTGTGATAAGGTGGCAGGTGGCAGGAAGGAGCGCTCCCTGAGGGAGAAGAAGAGCAAGAAGATGCTCCAAGACGGCTGCTAATCCAGAAACTCAAGAAAATGTAATAACAGTAAGGAAGACTGGAATTAAGGAAAGAATGCAAAAGTTTTACAACTCTACCAGTTTATAATTTATTCCGTAAAAAACAAAAAATTATTCTTTAACTCTGTCTGTGTGAAGGGAAGCAGAGGATATGGAGCTCTGTAACAGAAAAACAGGGCTCCGAACCCTATTAATATAAATCATGAAATTGTTAAAACAGAAAACCTGAAAAAATCAATATACTTCATCAGTATGTCAACCATTCACAATGAATTCACATGTATATTTAAAGGAACAGCCATTCATTTTGGTAAGTAGAACGTATGAATGGATTTGCTTAGTTGCTTGACGGATTATTTTGCTATTCAACTATACAGTTGAACGTAGCGTGAAAACCACGTCCATGTCAAGAGAGGAGAAGCCTCTGGGAATATTCGCTGGATAGTACTGTATTGTTCTATTAATAATAACAGTGATAGAGCAGGTCAGTATGGAAATGTTCTTGTAGGGGATTCATAAGGGGCAGATCAATGTGCCGAAAAACCAAAAGTACCAGAGAACTCAAAGTTAATATACGAGTAGCCCCAGAAAATCAATTGGTAATGACCTTCTACTAAAGGGGTTTTCTGCTTTGGACAATCCCTACTATATAGAATGTTCCCTTCACAAATAGCAGATCACAAAGTCTCCCCCTGCTTGGACCTTCAGCGATCAGCTGCAATCTGGGGACATCCGGCACTAAGTGTTCAATTTCCCTGCAGCGACACCACAGGAGAAATCTGGCATTACACAGTGCCCATTCATAGCAATGGATTATCTGTGTAATGAAGGACAGGGCAGGTCCTCCAGAAAGAGAGACACTCTCTGTAACTTGTCTTTATTCAAGAGATAAGGATCCTGATCAGCAGACCCCCCTCTATTAACTCGAACTTCCTAAATACGTTGTATGAAAAATGGGTTTTCAGAACTGAATAATCCCTTTAATAGATTTTTAACAAATCAAGCATTTTCTTTTGATATCCCACTATAGAGCAGGGAGACGGAGAGAAGCTCCAATTCCCCACAACATCACTATAGACAGCCTGTGTTTTATGTATTATGACAGCCTGCTCCTTATATGCAATTGTCAGCTTGTATTCCTCCAAGATTTGCAGCACAGCAGTGAGAAATCTGAATCCCCTAGCAATATTAGAAAGCATATGCATACGAATCTGATTGTACATATATAAAATATACTTTTAAAGGGCTATCCCCACTTCAGATATATTGTGGTATATCCACAGATTTTGCCATATACTGTATATTATACTAGCTTTTATACCCGGCGTTGCTCGGGAGGTTGACTTACGGTATGGATAGATTAAAAGCTCACTATTTCAATACCTCTCAGTATGAATTTAATTGCTACCTCTCGATATGAATTGAATTGCTAGAGAGTGTAAATAATGTTATTGAAAGTATAAAATAAATGAAATGAAGCAATATATTCATTACAGATTTAGGCCTCATGCACACGAACGTAAAAAACACCTGTAATCACGGACCGTAATTACGGACCATAATTACGGGCCCATAGACTTCTATTGGCCACGGGTACCTTCCCGTTTGCTTACAGGAAGGTGCCCGTGCCGTTGAAAAATATAGAACATGTCCTATTTCAGGCCGTAATTACGGCACGGGCAGGCCCATATAAGTCTATGGGGCTCCCGTAATTACGGATAGCTACGTGTGTGCACCCGTAATTATGGGAGCGTTGCTAGGCGACGTCAGGGGATAGTCACTGTCCAAGGTGCTAAAAGAGTTAACTGATCGGCAGTAACTCTTTCAGCACCCGGGACAGTGACTACCGCTGGAGTTAAAAGTATTAAAAGTTAAAGAGGCTCTGTCACCAGATTTTGCAACCCCTATCTGCTATTGCAGCAGATCGGCGCTGCAATGTAGATTACAGTAACGTTTTTATTTTTAAAAAACGAGCATTTTTGGCCAAGTTATGACCATTTTTGTAGTTATGCAAATGAGGCTTGCAAAAGTCCAAGTGGGTGTGTTTAAAGTAAAAGTCCAAGTGGGCGTGTATTATATGCGTACATCGGGGCGTTTTTACTACTTTTACTAGCTGGGCGTTCTGACGAGAAGTAACATCCACTTCTCTTCAGAACGCCCAGCTTCTGCCAGATCACGCTGTGACGTCACTCACAGGTCCTGCATCGTGTCAGACGAGCGAGGACACATCGGCACCAGAGGCTACAGTTGATTCTGCAGCAGCATCAGCGTTTGCAGGTAAGTAGCTACATCGACTTACCTGCTAACGCCGATGCTGCTGCAGAATCAACTGAAGCCTCTGGTGCCGATGTGTCCTCGCTCGTCTGACACGATGCAGGACCTGTGAGTGACGTCACAGCGTGATCTGGCAGAAGCTGGGCGTTCTGAAGAGAAGTGGATGATACTTCTCGTCAGAACACCCAGCTAGTAAAAGTAGTAAAAACGCCCCGATGTACGCACATAATACACGCCCACTTGGACTTGTACTTTTAAACACACCCACTTGGACTTTTACTTTTAAACACACCCACTTGGACTTTTGCAAGCCTCATTTGCATAACTACAAAAATGGTCATAACTTGGCCAAAAATGCTCGTTTTTTTAAAATAAAAACGTTACTGTTATCTACATTGCAGCGCCTATCTGCTGCAATAGCAGATAGGGGTTGCAAAATCTGGTGACAGAGCCTCTTTAACTTACCCAGAACTCCTGCTTCTTCCTCCAGTCCGGCCTCCCGGGATGACGTTTCATCCCATGTGACCGCTGCAGCCAATCACAGGCCAATCACAGGCTGCAGCGGTCACATGGACTGCTTTTTAACCAATGGAAAATCGGGCCTCAAACAAACTTTCAAAAATATATATTAGATATGTCTGATTGGCAGTGGGGCAGGCAAATGCATTCACCTCTTTCTGTAACTTTCATACACACTATATGAACAAAAGTATTGGGACACAATTGAATTCCGGTGTTTCATGCAGTCCTATTACCACAGGTGTATAAAATCCAGCACCTCGCCATGCAGTCGCCTTTACAAACATTTGTGAAAGAATGAGTCGTTCTAAAGAGATCACTGAATTCCAGCGCGGTCCTGTAATAGGACGCCACCATTGCAACAAGTCAGTTCATGAAATTTCTTCCCTCCTAGATATTCCACCATCAACTGTGAACGGTATTATTGTAAAGTGGAAGCGTTTAGGAACCACAGGACCTCAGCCACGTAGTGGTAGACCACGTAAAGATACATGGCGGGGTCACCAAGTGCTGGTGCGCGTAGAGCATAAAAGTCGCCAAAGCTCTGCTGACTCATTAACTGCAGTGCTGCGAACCTCCTGTCATTAACATCAGCACGAAAACTGTGCCCGGAGCTTCATGGCATGGGTTTCCATGGCCGAACAGCTGCATGCCAGCCTTATATCACCAAGTACAATGCCAAGCGGCAGATAGAGTGGTGTAAAGCACGTCACCACTGGTCCCTGGAGCAGCGGAAACGTGTTCTGTGGAGTGACGCCTCTCTATCTGGCAGACTGATGGACGAGTCTGGGTTTAGCGTCCATAAAGACATGGTTGGTTGGTTGGTTGGGTGAGTTTGGTGTGGAAGTACCTGACTGGTCGCACAGATTCCTGACCTGAACCCCATCCAACACCTTTGAGATGAACTAGAACAGAGATTGCGGTCCAGGCCCTCTCCTCCAACATCAGTGTCTGACCTCACAAATGTTCTTCTGCATGAATGGGCAAAAATCCCCAAGGACACCCTCCAAAATCTTGTAAATCCTTCCGAGAAGAGTGGAAGCTGTTTTAACTGCAAAGGGAGGACCAGCTCCATAATAATGCCTATGGATTTATAATGGGTTGTCATAAAAGCTTTTTTAGATGTCATGTGTAGGTGTCCCAATAGTTTTGTCCATATACTGTATATTGTAACAAACCATCAGCTGTGTAAGTAGGAATTAGTCGGGACACTTTTTCTGCCTCTGAACGTAAGGAAGAATGTGGCAATTCACTTACAGCCAGCAAGAATCTTGTAAATTAAGTTAAAATAAAGTATATTAAAACCTTGAATAACTTTCTAAACTAATTAAAGGGGTCATCCAATCTTATATAAATAAAGTTTTAGCATTTAGCATCAAATGTTCAGCAACTTTCTGACTGCTCGGTCCCGATCCATCAGGCTCAGATTACATTTTACCTTAAAGAGGCTCTGTCACCAGATTATATCTCCTACATGTGATCGGCGCTGCAATGTAGATAACAACAGTGGTTTTAATTTAGAAAAACGATAATTTTTTAGCAAGTTATGAGCAATTTTATATTTATGCTAATTAGTTTCTTAATGCCCAACTGGGCGTTTTTTATTATTTGACCAAGTGGGTGTTGTAAAGAGTAGTGTATGACGCTGACCAATCAGTGACCAATCAGTGACCAATCAGCATCATACACTTCTCTCCATTCATGTCCATTTGTACTCAGCACAGCGTGATCTAGCGAGATCACGCTGTGCTGTCACATACACCCACATTAACTTTACTGAAGTGTCTTGAGAGTGAATAGACATCACCTCCAGCGAGGACGCGATGCCTATTCACACTCCCGACACTTCGGTAACGTTTGTGTGGGACTTAATCACGAGATCACGCTGTGCTGTGTGAGTAAGTCCCACACAAACTTTACCGAAGTGTCGGGAGTGTGAATAGACATCGCGTCCTGGCTGGAGGCAATGTCTATTCACTCTCAAATACTTCTCTTTACAACGCACACTTGGTCAAATGATAAAAAACGCCCAATTGGGCATTAAGAAACAGCATAAATCTAATATTAAACACCAAATTTTTCTATGTCACTTTATTAGACAAGCAGATTCCTATTTATTTATTTATTTATTTATTTAGAAATATAATATAAATGTGACTCTATTATGCATTCATTAGAGAAAATTAATATTTCATTCCGCTAATGGATCCTCATTAAGTTTTTTTCCAGGTAAAATCTTGCAAAGTGAAAACTGACGTATTTTTCCTCATTCTGCATTCAGGACGGGCAGGCTTCACGTTAGCAATTAATTATCTAAGGCTTTAATGAGATTGGTCCAACAAATCCCAATTATTGCTGGCGGTGACTAGAATTGGGTTGAGATAGTTAACAAGTAAATATATTCACATCCATCCATCCTCAGCTTATTTGCAGATCAATAGCAAAACATTTCTAATTTCTGCCTCTTTCTCCTGTTCTTTTCACACTTTAAAGGGGCTACACAAGATCAGTAAAACATGGCTACTTTCTTCCTGAAATAGCGCCACTCCTATCCATGGGCTGTGTTTGGTATTTCCGCTTAACCCACAGCATCACATTGCCTAGATCAGCATAATTCAGATCAGGCATTTTCTTTCATTGCTCCATGGTCCAATTCTGATGCTCATGTGACCATTGTAGGCACTCTTGACTGTGGACAGGGGTCAGCATGGGCACTCTGACCGGTCTGCAGCTACGCACCCGGGGGGGGTGAAGAAAGCTGCGGTGCTCTGCGTGTTCTGACACCTTTCTATCATAGCCATCAGTAGCTTTCTCAGAAATTTGTGATACAGTAGCTCTTCTGTGGAAAAGGACCAGACAGGCCAGCCTACACTCCACACACACATCAATGAGCCTTGGGCGCCCATGACCCTGTCACTGGTTCACCAGTTAATGGAATAAAGCACGTAACGCTTTATTTTTTCTTTGCAAAAAGATTTTTCTTATTGTATCAAAAAACGATTGATTAACATCAGTAAGGTATAAATAGCTAAACTTCACCTAAAAGTGACCAAAAAGTGCATAAAGATTCCAAATGGATTTCTGTTCATGGATTATGGATTTTGTGCAGAGACTCCACAAGTTGGGAAGATTGGAGTCTTGCTACGCCCGTTCAGCAATACGCGAATCTTCCCTCCCTGTGCTGTGTCCACACATGATCCATAACCCATGGACTGAAACCCATCTGGAATCTTTATGACATTTTTTGGCAAAAAAGAGAGCGTTACGTGCTTTATTCCATTACCTCGTTGTTACGAGAATTTGAAAGCTCTTGTTTAGCACGTCAGACCCAAATAGCCACGATCAACACAGGGTCGATCTATTCACTATTGCCACCGGTTCAACGGTTGTCCTTCCTTGAACTCCTTTTGGAAGGTACTAACGACTGAATATCGGGAACACCCCACAAAACCTGACGTTTTGGAAATGTTCTGACCCAATCGTCTAGACATCACAATTTGGCCCTTGTCAAAGTCATTTAGATCCTTACACTTTCCCATTTCTCCTGCATTCAATGCGTAAACTTCAAGAACTATCTGTTCACTTGCTGCCTAATATTTCCCACCCCCTGACAGTCGCCATTGTAATGAGATAATCAATGTTATCACTTCACCTGTGTGTGGTTTTATTGTAATGGGGGAATGTGCCCGGCCACCGGGTGCTGGGAGCCAGGGAAGGGGGCACCAAAAAGCCGCTCTGCCTTGGCCAGGGTACATAAAACTTTATCCTGGGTGAAGCCTTGCCTAGAGAAAAGAAGATAGAGAAGCAATCAACTGAGAATAGTGAAGACTCAGACCTTCCATACGTCTCTTCTCCAAGTCACTGATCCAAGACTTTCCTAAACCGAAGGACCTGCCATCCGACGAACCTTGCAGATTATCATTAGAAGATGTATTTATATTTGCTTCCAGGTCTGCGTAACCTTTGTTAATGACCATCTATGGGATAAATGACTCTTCTGCTTTAATAATATCTACGTTAAACATCCGACTGTAACAATCAAAGACGACAAGTTCTGTTTCACCTCATTTCCTCTGCTGTAAAGCGCATTGTTTTTAATACTTTAGTGAAACGTTGAAACATTCTTGTCAAGATCTTTGCTTTTCATGTGTGTACTTTGCTGTCAAGAAAAATCAGATAATCCCCATATAAAGAATGACCTTTAGTTAGTACTGTAACAGTTTAAGCCTCACGTTGAATCTCATGAATTTCTGTGGATAGAAAACGTCAGTCAGCTCCTTCAGTTCTGTCAGTCCCCAGAATAATAACACAAAGTAAGCTGCGTACATACTTTATAGTCAAGAGTTATTTTGGCATGTGTAATAAATAATGAAACCTTCAAAAAAACGGGGGACAAGAGTTTAACTCATTCAGTAATCCTGGAGAAGTGGAGATATCAGAAATCCTTCATTTTACAAATGAAATGCTGCTCAGGATCAGGGCAACCAAGATCTCTGCTTTTACCCCTTAAAGAGGACCTGTCACTGGGTCATATAAGTTGAACTGGTTTACTGACCTGACTAGTGCTGTCTCCCTGATCCTAGCACTATTTTTCTTTTATTCCTGGATCTCCCGTTCCAGATATATGACTCACTATATTATTCGCTGCCTATATACTAATTTGCTGTAGTTAGCCAATGGGGTGGAGCTAGCTTCCCTGCCTCTGATACTGACCAATATGTGCAACACAGCTTGAGGGTAGGTCACGCCCTGTTGGCTAACTACAGCAAATTAGCATAGAGGGAGCCAACACAGAAGTGGGCGATATCTCTGGAATGGGGAGGGGTACAGGAAAAAAAAAACGCGCTGGAATTAGGGAGACAGCGTTATTCAGGTCAGTTAACCAGTTCAAACGACCTAGTGACAGGTGCTCAATACAACCTATTTTTGGACTTCAGTACAAGGAATTTTTTTTTGTTTTTTTCATCGTCGCATTCCAAGAGCCATAATTTTTTCGTTTCCCTTTCATGTAGCCAATGTTTTTGGGGGACAAGTTGTATTTTTCAATGGCACCAATTTGGGGTACATATAATTTATTGTTTATCTTGTATTAATTTTTTTCTTAGGGGGAGAAAACAAAGCAGCAATTCCGCCATTGTTTTTCTATGGTGTTTACCATGCAGTATAAATAACGTGTTGACTTTATTCTATGGGGTGGTATAATTACGGCGATACTAAATATGTACAGTTTTATTGTGTTTTACTACTTTTACACAATGAAAACTCTTGGAAATACATTTTTTTACGTTTTGCCGCATTCCGAGAGCCGCAACTTTTTTTGTTTTACAGTCAACATAGCCGTACGAGAGCTTTTTTTTTTGAGCAAGTTCTAGTTTTCATTAGCACCATTTTGGTTTGCATAGTACCTTTGGAATTACTTTTTTTGGAGGGGAGAAATGATAAAAGAAAAAGTAAATCCATCATATTTTTTTTGCAATTTTTGTCCACGACATTTGTTATGAGGTTTAAATGATATGTTGTAATCTATGGGTCATTACAATTGCAGCAAAACCTAATATGTATATATATTTTTTCTGAATAGCCTCATTTTATTATTGTAACAATAGGAATTACTTTATTTTTTATTTTTAGACAATATTTTTTATATACTTTATCTTTTTTTTTATTAATCCCACTAAAGCTGCGATCGTTGCTTGTATAACGCATGTAAAAAAACAAAAACTTACTATTACAAAGAATTAGTTCTTGTCAGTGATACACTGTTAGGCAATCTATGCCATGGCTCTGACGTTGGACACATTGAGTGGGGATCAAAGGCATGTAACTGGATACAATACTAAGGCCTCATGCACACGACCGTAGCCGTGTGCACGGCCGTGATTTTCGGGTCGGCCGGCTGCGGACTGTCAGCCGCGGGCCGCCCGCAAATCATAGGACATGGCCGCCGTCATTGTTTTCAATCAGCCCGGACCGCAGAAGATGTCCGTAATAAGACATGCCCGTTCTTTCTGCGGTGCGGGTTCCCGGGCCATGCACGGACCGTAAAAACTACGGTCGTGTGCATGGCCCCATAGAAAAGAATGGGGCCGCAATTCTCCCGTGGATTTTCGGGGGAATTGCGGCCGCAAAAACACGTTCGTGTGCATGGGGCCTAAGAGGCAAAAAACCTTCCCCATACTGCATATGAACGTTCACCATAGTAAGACCGCCAACCCACATAGCATCCAAGATAAAAGTCTCATATACTGACCAGTCTATTAACCCCACTCAATGTATTCAATGCACTTATGCACTATATTACTATTATCTTGATACTTTGTTCTGTATACCATGCAGCCAGTTTATTTTCCGCTTCAGTGTATGTAATGCTCTGCCTATATTTTACATGGATTGTACATAAGTCAACTAATAAACATATTTTCATTATACAATTTGACTAGTAATACCTTTTTTCTTTGTAGGTTATGATACTATTATAAGGGTTCAAATCTGAGATTCCTTTTTCCAGCAGAGCTGGAGGGTGAGGACCAGAGGGTATGTTCACACAGAGTTTTTTGCAGGCAGATTTTGACCTGCCTGCATTTTCTTTGCCGCGTTTTTTTTCCCCACGTTTTCTGTGGCGTTTTTGGCCACGCCCAAATAAAACGTTTTTACTGCCCCCCATTGATTTCAATCGGAGGTCAGAGACGTAACCGCAGGAAGAAAGAGCATGATGGTTTTTTTTCCCGCAAGCGTCTTTTTCCGTTTGCGGTTTCCACGCCACAGACAGCGCCAACAAACTCAGTGTGAACTAGCCCTTAGACTTTGCTCCTAAGCCCAACTTGTGCCAACATGATGGTGGTGGTATTGTCTCTCCGTTACTCTGGAGCGTACTCTCTACAATATACAGTATCTTTTACTATTATTTGTCCTATACATCCAGGCAGACCATAGCTTTATAGAAACATAAGACATTATATATTTAAAAGAGTTATGTGGAGACCAAAAACTATTATCAGTGCAGTCACTGCAGTATGTGATACACTCGCTGATATACATTCCGGTCCCGCGTGGCGCTGATTCTGAGATTTCCATAGATTTTTATAGCGCTGCCAGGGGACCGGATGTCTAGTTGCACAGTCTTCTTTCATGACGGCACAACTCTTCGTCATATGACCTATGTACTCTATGTACAAGCAGGAGCTGGGGCCGGTCACATGACTTCTGGTTCCCCGTCCAGCGCTATAAGAATCTATGAAAATCTCAGAATCAGCGCGACGGGGGACCGAAATGTTTATTAGTGAGGGCACTCACATACTGCAGTGACTGCAATGATAATAATTTTTGATCCCCACATAACCCCTTAAAGAATTAGATAAACTAATACATTTCTACATGAAGGAAAATGTAATGTTTTAGTGTCTAGAGAAGTGGTTTCCAGACTTTGATTCTCCAATTTTTGTTAAACTACAACTTCTATAATGCCCTGACAACCTGTAGCTATTATGGCATGCTGGGGGTTGTAGTTTGATAACAGCAGGAGAGCCACACGTTGGGGACCAGTGGACTAGTGCATGTAACTTTCTTTTTGTTGTAACTTTGGTCAGCAGTTGGACAGCTCCTGCAGTGTTTTTGACCATTGATTTAATATTCCTGATTATAGTCCGCTAAAACGGGGACATCTGGTCCTCTAAACTGTTTATTGTGCTTTATGGCGGTGAGAAACCTCTGTGTGCCTGTTAGTGAACAGCTTTATCATTGGGGCTCATCTGTTCCTTTTATGTTATGCCAGGTATTTGACTAGACAATATTCGCTTGCCAAGATTTCTGTATATGTTTCCTTTTTATAGCCTTCTAAAAAGTTTGATCTTAATTCCTGCATATTTTTGTAGCTACCAGAGTGATCATAAAAATGCATCAAAATTATTGGCTCTAATGAATATTAAAGGAATTTTACAGGAGTAGAAAAACATGGCTGCTCTCTTCCAAAAATAGCGCCACACCTGTCCATAGTTTGTGTGTGGTATTGCAACACAGCCCTGTTTATATCAATAGAGCTGTGCTGCAAAACCTGACAGAGCCCATGGACAGGTGTGGCACTGTTTCTGGAAGAAAGCAGCCATTTTTTTTCTAATCCTGTACAACCCTGTGGCGCAGACAACATGCGGATGTATTCTTAAAAGTAATCAATTAGATTCCAGCTTTAATTTTAGTAATGCAGATTAGTTAATGAAAGCTGTGATCTACCATAGTCAACACTTTATGTCTGATCTAGTTTTCATATTTGTGGTTTGGATATTGACAACCAGACTTTGTATGAGATAAGAGGAAAGGGTCCGCTTTATGCCAGAAACAGCGCCACTCTCGTCCATGGGCTGTAACTGATATTGCAGCTTATCCACATTCAAGTGAGTGCAATACCAGAAATGCGGCACTGCTTCTGGAAGAAAAAAAAATCTCATATAACTCCTTAAAGGGGTTTTCCAGCCAAAAAAATGTATGGCCTATCCTCAGGATAGCCATCAATAGCTGATGGGTTGGGCTCGTACGAGCGCTGCTTCCCCTTCAGTTCTGCTTGCTCGCTGTGAATCTTCGACACGTATTGCAGCCTTTTCTCCCATTTACTTCACGATCGCTGGGGCCCCTTCAAAACATCTGATCGGCGGGAGTCCCGGAAGTCGGATTCCAATCCATCAGCTATTGATGGGCTATCCTGAGGATAGGACATACATTTTTACTGGCTAGAAAACCCCTTTAAATGTAATTTTTTAATTTCAATCTTTTTTTTTTTTTTTTTTTTTAAAGTGTCGCTAAATGTTTGACAAACTTCTGACATGTCATAGTGACATGACAGAAGTTTTGATTCGTGGGGGTCCGAGCACTGAGACCCTACCAATCGCTAGAACGAAGCAGCTGAAGTGCTCGTGTGAGCGCTGAGCCGCTTCGTGTCTGTTCGTCTTTTTCCGGAAATAAATGTATCAGGGTACGGGCTCAAAGGCTTTCTATTGAGTCCATACACCGATACATTTATTTCCGGAAAAAGCTGAACAGACACGAAGCGGCTGAGGGGGTCACACGAGCACTTCAGCTGCTTCGTTTTAGCGATTGGTGGGGGTCTCAGTGCTCGGACCCCCTTCAATCCAAACTTCTGACATGTCACTATGACATGTCAGAAGTTTGTCAAACATTTAGCTGCACTTTAAAAGATAAAACCATCATTCTTTAGTCGACCAGCGATGACCAGGTCACTAGATTTAGAGTGCAGCCCCAAACCTCCAATTGGCTCCACATTAAATGTATACTACATCTATTTTTGCCTAAAAACTAACATATGTCAAATTGAATGTATTTTAATGACATACTACATAGACCAAAGTAAAAAATATAGTCTGCACTTGATGTCCTGAAGGTACATTTGATCTTCAAAATATCATCTCTTTATCATCCCAAAACAAAGTGAAAAAAACCTCTTAACTTTTAGATATCGCTATTTCGCTACACCTTTTTTATATATATTTTTTTTCATATTTCAGTAGTACATGTGAATATATGAAACTAAATATCTCTTATTAGGGGAAGTGACATCTCCTTCCCCTTCTAACAGCCTGTAGTTCCTCTTAGGCCATGTTCAGACGTGGTGGAATTTTTCCGCTGCAAATGTTGGTGCAGATTTGGGGAAATTACGCAATAAATCTGCACCAACATTTGCATATTTGACAGGTAATTCAGACGTTGCAGCGGACACAGCGGACTTGCCACAGATTTCAATTTTTGCATTGCAAAGGCTGAAATCCGCAGTGAAATTCCGCTGCTTCTCCGCAACATAATGAGCATGCTGCAGAGGGAAAAATCTGCACCGCAGCCTGATTTCCGCACAGTTATTTTCTGTAATGTCTGAACTAAGTTTCCTAAAAACGTATAGAAAGAAATGTAAAAGACGGCTGCTGCAGAATTCCACTGCGGACTGTCCACAGCGCAATTCAACAGCAATTCTGACAGGTCTGAATGTGCCCTTACCCTGTCTGCAGACTCTCTGTAAAACCATGTTCAGGATTCTGTCAGGATTTAAGCGCGCATTTCGCACCTATATCATGATAGAATCCGCTAACATTCTGCCTGTAATGCATGTAAATAGGTTTGTTTTTTTTCATACACCATTCACACGCTCAGGAAAATATCTGTGTGAAATAATCAACGTGCTGCAGATTTTAAAATCTGCCGGATGTTCATTATTGCTACAGATCTGCTGGACAATACGTGGCAGAAGTCCAAATTTTAGCTTTAAATGTTAAACAATATTCCTCAGTCACCAAAAAACAGTAAATAGAAGACAGGGAGTAGGAAAGAAGAGGGGTATGCAGCTGCAGCTTCTCACTCAGTGTTTCAATGAAACAGCATGTGGGGGAGAGGGAGCTGTCAGCATAGATGTCATGTCATACAGAGGGGATTAGCTGACGCGATCATGTGATGTCATGTCATTTCATAAGGAAGATAAACAGACAGACAGGTACCGGCAGTGCAGGAACAGCACAGAATTACCTAGGTGGTAGATGTTACACATTGCTTTTTAAAAAAAAAATTTGACAGTATTCTCCCCGGGCACAGCGCTACTTCAAGCGCTGTGCTCGGGGAAGCTCTTGATGTTACTATCCATATATGGACAGTGACGTCAGTGGCTACTCCTTGAGCGGAATCCCTGTTGCCGACTCTGGCCGGGGATTCCACTCCAGAAGGAGACCCTGATATCAATGTCCATATATGGACAGTGACCTCAGGGGGTTCCTCAAGGAGTGGAATCCCCAGCCAGATCATCGGCAAAGGGGATTCCGCTCAAGGAGTAGCCACTCATTCTGAAGCAGGGAACCATCAGCTCCCTGCTTCAGAATTAGTTCGGAGCAGAGGGAGCTCCGCCGTTCGCCGAGGACTCCCCGACACAGCGCTACTTTAAGCACTGTGCTCGGGGAAGCCCTTGATGTTACTGTCCATATATGTCTCCATAATAACAGACTACAAACAAACTCTTTGTAATCTGATCCTGCAGTCATACTTCCTTTCATCTATTCTTGCAAACATACATTCAGAAAATTAGCAAAACATAGAGGACAGATGATAGGAAGCATGACTACAGTATCAGATTACACAGTTTGTTTGTAGTCTGTTATCATGGATACACATAGATCTGTATAAGAGCTATATACACAGAACGGTGGACATTTTTCATAAAGTCCATTGGCAACTTTGCTTCATTTTAAATTTTAGATGCATTTGATCAATAAAAACAATATAGGTGTGAAGGTGGATGAATAATTTAACAGTCCAGTAGCAAATGTATCATTTAATAACCTCCTCCTGCTCCACTCTATATATGTATGGCATAGTATGTATGCTCAGAAGCTGTGCCCATGCCTTACCCACAGGACATCCCATGGTAATGGCGGTGAACTGTTATTAGTGAATAAAAGTAAAAAACATAAAACATTTTTACATATTTGATAACACTATAATCATAACCATCCACAGAATAAAGTTAAGTTGTTATTTATACCAGATGGTGATCAGCATAAAAAAAACTAAATAAAAAAATGCCGGAATTTGTTCCCCCCCCCCCCCCCCAAACAAATATAAATCTACCTAAAAATGGTTATAAAATACAACTCGTCCTGTAAAAACAACCCCCTAATACAGCTCCATCTCTGGAATAATAATAAAAGTCATGGCTGTCAAAATGCAGTGAGGTAAAAACGAAAACATCCTTAACTGTTTAATGCCTGGTAATGACTATGTTCCCTTTGTCTGCCCACTCCCTAGCTTGTAGTCCTATCCTCTGCTTAGATGAATACTGGCTCCTATGGCCAATATGATTTAAAGGGGGTTATGCGAGTCTCAAAAAAGGTCTGTATTCTTTTCCAGTGGTGGTGTGGTGATGTAGTACCTATAGACAGGTGCACCTATCAGAAAAGAAGTCCTTTTTTCAGTGCTGTTCCCCTTTCGGCAGAGTCTTTGGCTCAATTATGGTGTTTGCATAGCCAAAACAAATGCTGGATAATTAAAAATGTAAAGATCCATGTTATACTGCCTGAGGAAGGAGCCGGTAGGGCAAAGGAACACGTCGCCTGTATTTGTACATCATTATCAATAAAGGACTTTACATTTTTAATCATTAAGCATTCGTTTTGGCTGTGCAAACAGCATAATTGAGCCATAGACCTGAAAAAAGCCGAAAGGAGAACAGCGCCAAAAAGAGGACTGCTTTTCTGATAGGTGCACCTGTCTATAGGTGCTCCATCACCACACCACCGCCAAACTATACCAGACAAGTGATTGTATCTGGAGGGACCCGCGGCTGTAGTTCCCTGAATCTTCTTAACTACTTCGTCTTCAGGGATGTCATGCTCCTAGCACGACATCACCAGGTGAGCAAAACCTCAACTGAATTTTTTTCAAAAACTTCCAACGTGGGATAATGCCCTATGTTTTGTGCCATTGTGTACCTGTAATGACGGGGTAGGGGGACAGACAGGTGAGCCCAAATCTACCCGCCACTCAGTCCCTGCCTACTTGCACGGCCCGTCCTAGGCGACGGCGTACAACTGGGCGACGGTCCCTACGCTCAATATGTGCATGACAGACAAACAGACAAGGGTACACAGAAGCTAAGGGAAATGGGGCAGTTGCCCACGGCAACACCGTGAGCAACAGGCGTAGTGAACGAGCCGAGTCAAACCAGGAGTGTACGAGGTACCAAACGCAGAGCAGGAGTCTAGTCAGTAAAGCCAGGGTCAAAATGAAGCAAGGTCAATAATAATAGCAGGAGCTGCAAAGCCAGGAAACAGGACAGAATCACAGGCAAAGACAAGCAGGAAATTAAGTTATAAATAGACCTAGGGCGGGAGCTAGTACCGTCTGGCCAGGCTGTGATAGGTTCTCCCACTCCTGAGCCTACCAGCCTGAGTGGTAGTAGATCGAGTCACTCTATCAGACATAGGAGCAGGTGCAGACTGATTAACCACGGGTGTCGACAAAGAAGCTGTGTCTGGCAGATCCTTTACATTACCCCCCCCCTCCCTTTTATGAGGGGCCACTGGACCCTTGCTAGGTGGACCTGGCTTATTGGGGAACCGAAGATGGAACCTCCTGAGCAATACCCCAGCGTGAACATCTCGGGCGGGTACCCAGGTCCTCTCCTTAGGCCCGTATCCTCTCCAATGGACGAGGCACTGGAGGGAGCCTTGGACCATCCTGCTGTCCACAATCTTGGCCACCTCGAATTCTACCCCTTCAGGGGTGAGAACAAGGACCGGAGGTTTCCTCGAGGTAGCCAAGGACGGGGAGCAGCGTTTCAGGAGGGAGGCATGAAACACGTCGTGTATTCGAAAAGACGGGGGTAACTCCAGTCAGAAGGAGACAGGGTTAAGGACCTCAATGACCTTGTACGGCCCTATATACCGGGGAGCAAATTTTTGGGACGGGACTTTAAGGCGCAAATTTTTTTAAGACAGCCACACCAGATCCCAGACAACAAACAAGGGGTTAGCAGAACGTCTTCTATCTGACTGAGTCTTTTGTATGCTCTGGGACGCCTCAAGGTTCTTCTGAACCTGGGCCCAGACTGTGCACAGTTCCCGATGAACGACATCTACCTCGGGATTGTTGGAACCACCAGGTGAAACGGAGGAGAGTCGTGGATTAAACCCAAAATTACAGAAAAAGGGGGAGACCCCTGACGAGTTACTGACCCGGTTATTAAGGGAAAATTTGGCGAGGGAAATGAAGGAGACCCAATTATATTGACAGTCAGAGATAAAACACCTTAAATATTGTTCTAGAGACTGATTAGTCCTCTCGGTTTGGCCATTAGTTTCAGGATGGAAGACCGAGGAGAAGGACAGATCAATCTCCAACTTTTTACAGAAAGCTCTCCAAAACAATGAAACAAATTGTACCCCTCTGTCAGAAACTATATTGACAGGAACCCCATGGAGACGCAGGATGTGTTTGACAAACAAGGTAGCTAACGTCTTAGCATTGGGTAGTTTCTTGAGGGGCACAAAGTGGCACATCTTACTGAAGAGGTCTACTACAACCCACACCACCGACTTGCCTTGAGATGGAGGCAGATCGGTAATAAAATCCATGGAGATATGGGTCCAAAGTCTCTAGGGAATGGGCAAAGAACATAGTAAGCCCGCTGGTCGGGACCTGGGAGTCTTGGACCTAGCACAAATTTCACAAGCGGTGACGTAGGCCTTAACGTCTTTAGGTAACCCAGGCCACCAATAGTTTCTGACAATGAGGTGCTTGGTACCCAGGATGCCTGGATGCCCAGATAGTGCAGCGTCATGATTTTCCCTGAGTACCCTTAGCCGGTTTTGCAGGGGAACAAACAGCTTGTTCTCAGGAAGATTCCCGGGAGCTGAACCTCGATCAGCCGCAATTTCGGAGACTAAGTCAGAATCAACAGAGGAAATGATTATACCTGGGGGCAAAATGCAAGCAGGATCTTCCATGAAGCTATGCGACAGTGCATCAGCTTTAATATTTTTAGACCCAGCCCTATAGGTGACCAAAAGGTTGAATCTAGTAAAAAAAAACAACGCCCATCGAGCTTGTCTCGGGTTTAGCCTCCGGGCAGATTCTAGGAAAACCAGATTCTTGTGGTCGGTAAGCACCGTTACCTGGTGCCTAGCCCCCTCCAGGAAGTGGTGCCACTCTTCAAATGCCCATTTAATGGCTAAGAGTTCGCGGTTGCCAATGTCATAGTTACTCTCAGTGGGCGAGAACTTCTGGGAGAAGTAGGCAAAGGGACGGAGATGGGTGAGGGACCTGGTACCCTGGGACAAGACAGCACCCACTCCCACCTCGAAGGCGTCAACCTCCACAATGAATGGCTCCATTTGGTTAGGCAGAGCAGGAGCGTAGTCAGTAAAGCCAGGGTCAAAATGAAGCAAGGTCAATAATAATAGCAGGAGCAGCAGAGCCAGGAAACAGGACAGAATCACAGGCAACGGCAAGCAGGAAATGAAGGTATAAATAGACCGAGGGCGGGAGCTAGAACCGTCTGGCCAGGCTGTGATAGGTTCTCCCATTCCTGAGCCTACCAGCCTGAGTGGTAGCAGATCGAGTCACTCTATCAGACCTAGGAGCAGGTGCAGACTGATTAACCACGGGCGTCGACACACAAGCTGTGTCTGGCAGATCCTTTACAGTACCTCTTTTTCCTCTCTGGTTAAACTCTATTATTTTCCAGGAAACAGCGCCACTCATGTCCTTGTCTGGCATTGCAGCTCAGCCCTATTCACTTTGCCCCTTAGCCCACTTTTAGGCACATATTTTTTTTAATGTACTTGCGACACTTTTCTGGTGCAACAAGGTTATTAACCTCTATATCTATATGGAAGACTATAAAAGTTTTCGAACTTTTTTAACTCTCTCGAATACATGTTAAAAAAAAATTCTTTCAACTCACTTTTCAAACAAGTCAGTCCTCGTTATTTTTCTTTCTGGGAAGCTAATTCCCTGTTCTGAGATAATAAAAAAAAGTTTACAGAATTGATGACAAGTTAAAGAAATGCAATGGCTGGACATGGTGCGATAAATCAGGTCCTGTAGTCTACCTCTTGTCTAATGATGTTAAGAGTCAGACAGATGTGATGGATCTAGGTTGCTGACTGTCCCAAGCCTTAGTCTCACCTTACATGTTTCTCTCTGCTAAATAGATTAGATGTCTCCCAAAGAGACAGAAAATGGGATCACATATCCTTGAACTTTAGACATGAGCCTCTTTCCAGGACAATTGCAGCTTGTTATAATCCTTGCAATATGATTTAATGACTTACAAGGGAACTGTAAAGTTTAGAGGCTTGGCTGCTGCACAGTATTTTCAATGACTGACCTTGGATGAAGGAAATCTCCATGTACATAATTCATACACCATACAATGTAAGCTAGGCAAGAAGCTATATTCAGCTACTCTCAAAGAGAAAATATCTTTGGGACTTTGTTTTTGAACCTGATGCCTCAAAGTCAAAATTCACTGTCAGGAACCAATTCTTCAGTGATAGTCTGCAACTTCTAAGACATTATAATGGTGAAGACTAATATCACCTAGGATAAGTGCACCTTATAAAAAATTATAGGTGGGTATTGAATTGTCAAAAGGCATGTGTACATTATACAAATATGCCCCTCGTGGGCGTAACTACCAGAGAAGCAGGCATGGCAAGTGCTATGGGGTCCAGCAGCCAAGAAGGCCACCTCCACTGATAGGTGTAACGAATAGGAGAGACTAAAAGGGGTCAAAATAACCATCCGTTTTCATGTATTGAACTTACTTGGTGCTGAAGGTGGTTTTGGAAGTTCTACTACATGGCCCCATAGTTCCTTGTTTTATCTAGTCCACCTTATCTATGTTTTCTGCAAATGGAGAACTACAAGAGACTGTAACCCCTCCACTACATTATATAATCCCAGTCCAATTCCGAATTTGAGACCCTGTTATTATATGACCAATTCAAAGATCTCCTACACCAGGTAGGACTATAACCTGGACCATGGGTTATCCAATTGCTGATTCATGATTCCTAGTTGTGCTACCCTCTTCTTCTCATGTGCCCATGTTAGTGGTGTGGTGTGAGACTACTACAGTAATAGATATAACATTTTTGAATAATCATTCCCGCAATGAGCAGATAATGGATCGCTACTTGGAATGGGGAAAATATAATGCATCTAGCTTGGAAAGATTACTTCTCATGCTGGGACTTGCCAATCATTGAGATCATGGCAACCACCACTAAAGTCCACCACACCATGTCAAGAGTTATGTTGCTCTTTTTGAAAACTCAAAACTCCGGCATAGAGTTCTCCATATTATATAACTAATTGCCATATTCTTATGTTTTGGTTGCAACACATCCAATACATAGAGAATATCAAATAAAATAAGTCCTATGGAAACAAGTAAATGATAGTTCAGTAGATTAAGACAATGTTTTTTTAATGTTTTTTAATATCTAAATGTAAAAATATAAGATAACTGGTGAATATGGGCAGAAAACTGCAAATGTTTAAAAATAGTTTGAAAGGAACTCACCTTATCATCCAAAGTCCAAACATTAAGTCATGTGTGATTCAATAGATTAAGGATCTGGAAATAATTCTGCAAACTGTGAAATGACCCTGGGTCGGCTCAAACCCATACTAAGACAAATTGTTTCTCTTTGAAATATATTCATTTTGATGTTCTCCCCAGAAGACATATCGATGACCTAGGTTCAGCTGGCTGACACAATTAAAAAACTGAACAATCATCAAATACAACTGGCATAGTGAGTAAATGGCTGAGGGTTTCACCCACCGTGTATTAGACGGAGCTGTGAAGCTTGGTAATTGGCATTTCTCTGCTGAAAAGATCCACAATTATTATTTTTGAAAAATGTTATATAATAACTTTTTTACTGCAAATAATCGACAAAATGGCATTGGAACCATATGACAGCATAATGTAAAGGCAGGGTGGACATACCACTGGTGCAACCTGTGCAGCTGCACGGGGGCCCATTAGGTAGGGGGCCCACTGTCACTTTAAAAACTGCATTGTGCTGTCTATTGGATTGCATGTAAGGGACTGAGCTGTTGACAATGGCTCAGAATTATTAATGAATTGTTGGGGAGACGTCATGGCGGGGTGTACTATAGTGAGCTATTGGAGATGAAGGAGCCCATATACTGTTCTTGCATGGGGGCCCTCTGTTGTCTACGTCCACCACTGTATACAACAACCTTTCATATATTCCTATGTACTGCTCATTTCTATATATATATATATATATATATATACATATATATATATGTATATATATATATATATATATATATATATATATATATACACTGATGTATATGTATGTATAGTGATTGCTTTAATGCTGTCATTCAAAAGGACCTGTCAGCCCTCCTGACATATCTGTTGCAGTATGTACTTGTACTGAGCATTTTTTCTTAGGACTCTGCATTGTGACGTTCCTCTGTTATTCCTCTTGGAAATGTATGAGTAAATTAAGAAAAAGGCATTACCATTCCCCTTTTCAATAGGGTGTGTCTCTACACATTCTGACATTGTCAGCACTGATTGTATATTGTCAGTGTGTAGGGAAACGGCCCATTAACAAAGAAAATGGAAAATAATAGAACAGACAAGTCAGGAGAGCTGTTAGGCTAAGTGGAGAAGGAGGAGTTGGGTTGGTGGCTGCTGTTTATTTACTTCCATCTTGGCCTTGATAATGAGATCTATCCATAGTGATCTATGTACATTTCCATCTATAGAGTAACCATATGGGAAAAATCGAATGAGTACATCTGAGTCTTATTATAGTCTTCCTGGGGATATTTTTGAGAAGGAACCTGATATTGGCAGGTACTTTTTCTGAATTACCTATGGCAGATATTCTACCTAAGTCTAGCTAGCTATGTCTCTAGTGTCACAAATGTAGAAGACATGTATTATTTGTATAGGTTCATACACACAGGGTGTTAGTATCACTTGTCTCCTGCTTATAAATTGTAAAGGAAGAATTAAGTTCTTCATAACAAATGCTGAGAACAGGCGACTAAACACGTCCTGTGAACGTTGGTAATTAAGTATTGTATTTCTACTACCTGCTGCGGATGATAATAAGGGTTGTTGGGTCCAGAGCTGTTGGTGCCTATTGTTCGAATATCCATAACTTGTAATGGAAGTATATACTTGTAGGAACTCTGGGTCTTATAAAAAGTTTTAGTAACTAATTATTTCTTGAATAATGGCAACAAAAACATTCAAAGTATAGCTTACAGGTAATTCACATTCAAAAGGTGGTCATCGAGACATTAATATGATATTTCTTGATGTTCAAACACCGGACAATCCAACAACTCTGCTGCCCTGGCCGTGGGCCCATAGAGTCTTTCTACGAACTTAGATATTGAGTTTCAAAGCCTGCACCGATTTGCTAAACATTGTTTCCCTCGAGCCTTTCAGTACACTGGTGGTACATAACCTTTTTTATATTCTGAAGCTTAATGATTTCTTCTTTGCTGACTTGGAGGGACCTAAAACAAGTGTGAGTAACAAGTTGGGGTAGTGTACTGTATGATAGCTGAAAGCTGTGACCATTTCTTTACATGAGAATGCATGTATTCAAATGGTGGTCACCAAGACACATCGGCACAGTCGGCTGTTTCCGCATCTCCCGTCACATGGACTTGCAAGTTCGCAGCTGTCGTTCTTGCTATGACGCGTCAACATGGGCTCTGGGGGGGGGAAGAGTTCCCCCCTCCTCTCTTTATTTCGATGATGCAGATGAAGAGGCTGGCTGCCTGGCTTAATCCATCAGCTAAACCGGTCCCCTTTTTGGTCTCTGAATCAGCCGTCACGAATGAGGGGTTGGCTTAGCGGATGGATTGAGTCAGGCAGCCAGCTCCTTCATCCGCATTTTCGACACGTAGAGAGGAGGGGGAGCTCCTTCCCCCCGGAGCCCGTGTCATCACGTCACAGCAGGAACGGCAGCTCTAAACTTCCGGGTCCACGCGATAAGAACTGAAAACCTTCGATCCATACAGATTTTTCCTCAGACAACCCCTTTAGGTGATTGTAACCACACTTTTCCACGTGGTACAGAGGACCAAGCACTCTTGTTCTTGGGCTCGGTGGGGGGTTCCAGTACACAAACCCCACTATTCAGACATTTATGGGATATCATATCAATATTCCATAAATGCTTATAGTGGGAAACCCCTTTAAGGCCGAGTTTTATGCTTCAGATTCTGATCCATGACACTTGATTTGATGTCTGTTTTGTAGATTTCCACTTGTAGAACTTGATTCTGAAATATAAAAGTTTTGAAAAAAAAAATGACAAAAACATTAACAAAAAGAAAGAATACAACAAACATATAAGTTATTATGTCATAAAGTTCTCTAGAATCATAATAACAAATCATATTAGGACAACATGCAGTCAACTAAAGTCATTTCTCAGAAAAGCTATTTACAATGAACTGCATATTGTATTAAACCTCTATAGTCGACCACCCGGTCTTGGTTTTTGTGTTTTAGAATAATTGCCTGGTATAAGCTTAGCCCGAGAAACAAGTTTTCTTCATTTCCGCGTTGCAATTAACCTGCAAAACAAAGAAGAGCGCTGCGATGTACACTGAAAGCCTCTGTGTGCGGTCTCCGAGTACTTTACATTCCCATTGCTATATAAGTGGCCGGGAAGGAAGTTATATTGACCACAAATAAGATTAGTGCATTGAAGCCCCGGTGGATGGATGGATCAGAGTAGATGCCTTCGTCGTGTTTACTGAACACATCATTACATTAAGGAATTACATTTACAGATTGAGATGCCAAGAGTGTCAACAACAATATATCATCTTACATTGCAAAGCAGAATTTTCCGGAATGGGACAGTTCATCCACAACATCAGTACTCTGTATTAGGGCGGATTTACACGAACTTGGAATACATCCGTGCAACGCACGTGCTTTTCACGCGCGTCGCACGGACCTATGCTAGTCTATGGGGCAGTGCAGACTGTCAGTGATTTTTGAGCAGAGTGAGTCCGCTGCGTAAAACTCACGACATCTCCTATATTTCTGCGTTTTTCGCGCGTCATGCACCCATTGAAGTCAATGGGTGCGTGAAAATCACGCATGCCACACGGAGGCACCTCCGTGGGACGTGCGTGATTCGCGCAACAGCAGGCAAACTATGATTGCAAACAGAAAAGCACCACGTGCTTTTCTGTTTACAAACATCTAAACAGAGTGTCATAATGATGGCGGCTGCGCGAAAATGACGCAGCCGCGCATCATATGGTGATGACACACGGAGCTGTTAAGTGCCTTTTGCGCGCGCAAAACGCACACGCTCGTGTAAATCCGCCCTTAAAGTGTGTGGTAGGTTAAAGGGTACAACCATTTACTTCAAAATCCCAATAATGTTCGCCTTACAACACTGAAACACCAAAGTACAATACAGGAAGTGTTGTCATTGGGACACTGGAAAAGAGGGAATGCAGGTATCTGGCTTGCAAGTTTTTTTGTTTTTTTTAACATGCAGTAAAGGGACTTTTTTATAGTTATCCTTTAAGGTCCTGTTCACACCAAGTTTTTTGCCACGGAAACCGCGGCAAAAAACGGCCGAAATCGACTCCCATCAATTTCAATGGGGGACGGAGACGCTTCTTGTGCCGCGAGCGGAAAAAACGCTCGCTGGCGAAAAGAAGCGATATGCCCTTTCTTCAGCCGTTTCTGTCTCTGACCGACCATTGACATCAATGGGAGTCAGAGAAAGTGTTTTTCGCTGCATTTTTTGCCTGCAGCGCACAATTGCCCTGCCGAAAAACGCAGTGAAAAACGCGGCAAACGGCGTGCAGGCAGGTCAAAATCTGCAGGTTTTTCTGTCTGCAAAATACACTGTGTGAACAGGACCTAAGGATTCCTTTAACTCTCTCTCTGAAAACTAGTATGCATATGGTGTGGCTTAGAAAGAAAAGGCCATGATCTGAAATGTAACAAATTGCACCAATATTTTGACCCGCAATAAAATGCCTTGAAGAGTACCCGTCATGTCCCCAGGTTTGCCGCCATACCTGTACTGCTGCCTTGTTCCCAAATTTCAGTGCTGTTTGTTTCATAATGCTAGGCGCCTTCATTGCCCCCACAATCAGCCTCCCTTCCCCATCAATCAGCTTGTTCCTTTCTGCAGCTGATATGCTAATTATTGAATAAATCGACAACTAAGCGGTCTCCACCTTCCAGTCACACGGTAACATATAGAGAATCATGCTGACTAACAGCAATTACTTATGCCCATATTATAAGATCAGGGGGACTTCCCAGCACCTGCGACGTGTACCACAATAAGTATTGATGTCCCATTTTTCCCCAACATCATTATTAATTTTTATGCAGAACCCTAAATCCTCTGTATGGTCATATTGTTAAATGATAAAATTCTGTCTACCTGCAGCCACCACTAGAGGGAGCTTAGGAGCCTAATGCATACTGTTCATACATTGAACTCAATAATAAAACAGTATGCAGTAAGCTACTAAGCTCCTCCTAGTGGTGACTGCAGGCAGACACAATTTTATTATTGAACACTATAACTAGGCAGGAGATTCGAAGCTCTGTATCAGAAAAATGTCAAGTCACAATCGCTATAAAGATATTTTAAGAAATGAATCAGCGCAGAATTTGGGGGCTAAAAATGACATGGTGTTAAAAGGTGGAGATTCACTGCAAGGCATAAATAGATTGGACAGCAAAAATTCCGTAAAAGTAAGGTATGATTTGCTCTATAACCATTTCTGACATGGATGACTGGTGATTACAGGGTTGTCAGGTGAAGGAGAAAAGCCTTGTCAATCTATTTCACAGATTTTCATTGATTTAAAGATGTCTGTCATGTAGTTCTCGCTGTTCTTGACGCTGTGAGCAATAAGCATGTAATGAGTCGTCGAAAAGATTTAGTTACATGGATGGGCGATTACCTGACAACTCGGAAGACAAGGTGCAGACGTCACTCACAGACACCTCGCACATTTGCTTCAATTCATTATTAACATTATGAAATCAATGCTTTATGATACTAAATATGTTAAGTCTATATGGGACTTGAGTAAAATTATAATGTAGCTGTCGTCAAATACTCTTCTGTATGTTTATTGCACAAATCGGTTAGGAAAGATGTAATAAATATATTTTTCACTATATGAGGGGTATTTCCTCTAAATAAATTACTTTGTGATCCTCCAAAATGTCTTCTGTGTTTCCTTGGCTGCGTATGAATATTAATTAGGGGCCGGGTCCCCATTCTGCCCTCTAATACATAACTAAATACCCTCCTGCATACACTGACAGCTGATTGGCTTAATTAACCTTCCCAGGATATGCCATAAATGTCTTATACGTGAGGGTTTCACCTCTGGGACCCCAGCTGTTGAGAAAAATGGGGTCTCATGAACATCATTTTACAATCCCGACAACCACTGTGTGAAAAGGGCCGATAGTGGTAGATGTGCATAAGAGCGGATGCAGCGGACAAAACGCCCAGCTCAACCCGTCCTAACCAATTTACGGCCACTGACAGCCTTGAACTGTGAAAGGTTCAGGTAACCCCACTCTCCTCATAGATGAAAGTCTAGAAGTAGGACTTATACCATAAACGTCATTGGTCGGACTTGGAATATGAAAGATTGGCGGGGCAGAATGACTTGCCCCGTCAATCAGCGCCTTTCAAGCACGTTCGGCGTCGTTGAATGGTGCTGCCCCACCAATCAGTGTCATAGTAAGGCACTGAATGATCAGGCCACTCAGCGCTAATGCATGTATTTGGCTGTCGCTAGCACCGGGGCTCCCTCCGGTACTAACGATGCCTACAGGCATGAGAGGGCCTGTGTCGCCCGGCCAATACTTGTTGGAGGCTCGGTGGCGCGGGCCCCGTAGTAGCAGTGCTACAGCTCTAGCAGCCATAATGGCTGCTAGCGGCGCCACCGGGCATATGGGGGAGTGTCGGCTGGCGGCATGGACCCCCTCTAGCCGCGGGCCCCGTAGCAGCCGCTACGGCTGCTACCCCGGTAGTTAAGCCACTGCCTGTATGCAAATACTTTATTCTGTGTCCCTATGACACAAGCTGATATTAGGGCAAAATTAGTGTGCCTTAGTAGTAGGCAAACTGAACAGACAGCCCTGGAGTCCTTTCTAAGTCCCCAGGGCTGACTGCAGAGGGTTTCCCCAGTCTCTGATCATGTCACTGGGAAACCTGGTGATACGATCGAAGGGTCTCCTTTGATTATGCCGTGATCACGGACTGCGGCGATCCAAGGGTTAAACACCTGGAATCGTAGGTTCCTCAAATCCCAACCTTACTCAGGAGCCATCTCCCTCAGAATAGGAGCTGTTAGTAACGGCTCCTGCTTAGAGAATGTGCGCTCACTGGAGCACTCATTATCCTCTTCTACAGTGAAGCCAAACGACATCACTGTATACTGAGGAGCTGCACCGCTTGCTGTCAAAAGACGGAGGGCAGTCGTTAAAGGGTTACGTTTAATGTTGGTGGTTATTGCAAAGTTGGTGATTAATTTATTTATTTATTTATTCGAGCTGTTCTGTAATAAAGGTGGTTGTGTCAAACTTTACCTTCCACCCAACAATAGTGTTTTGGGTTTATTAGTGTGATTTATAATCCAATGGCCATACATATAATACACATGTAAGCCACTGCTGGTTATCGGCTCTCCACTCTAAGGGCGGATTTACACAAACGTGATATACGTCTGTGCAATGCGCGGGATTTTCACACGTGTCGCACGGACCTATATTAGTCTATGGGGCAGTGCGGACTGTCAGTGATTTTTGCGCAGCGTTGGTCCACTGCGTAAAACTCACGACAGGTCCTATATGGGTGCGCGCATCACACGGAAGCACCACGTGCTCTTCTGTTTACAAACATCCAAATGGAGTGTCATAATAATGGCGGCTGCGCGAAAATCACGCAGCCGCACATCCTATGTGATGACACACGGAGCTGTTAAGTGCCTTTTGCGCACTCGTGTAAATCCGCCCTAAGGGCTTATTCCGACGAACGGGATCACGCGCGTCGTACGCACCTATATTAGTCTATGGGGCCGTGCAAACAGCTGCGTGGTTTTTACGCAGCGTCAGTCCGCTGCGAAAAACTCACGACATGTCCGTTCTTTGTGCGTATTTTGCGCATCACGCACCCATTGAAGTCAATGGGTACGTGAAAATCACACATTCCACACGGAAGCACTTCCGTGGGACGCGCGTGATTTGCACAACAGCTGTAAAACTATGAATGAGAACAGAAAAGCACCACGTGCTTTTCTGTTAACAAATTTCCTAACGGAGTGTCATAATGATGGCGGCTGCGCGAAAATCACGCAGCCGCGCATCATACACTGATGACACACGGAGCTGTTAAGTGCCTTTTGCGCACGCAAAACGTCGCGTTTTTTTGCGTGCGCAAAACGCACACGCTCGTGTGAATCCGGCCTAACACATAGAGGGGGGTCCTAATTTTGGGATCCCTCTCTATGACATGAATATACCATATGAAAAAGAGATGACACAATATTGCACATTCAGCTATAACATATTTTATTATACTGCCGAGGCACTTTTGCATTAAGAACATAGGCTTTAAAATTATTTATTTTGCTGAAGCTGCAGCTTGGCATTTACCTTGGCAGCAACCTCCGGTTACCTCATTATAAGTCTACTTCTGCCAATCTCATAATCTTCTTGGGCATTTTACTTTCCTACAATAAACTGTAATATTAGGTTTCTCTGCCGTGTCAGTAACTGGCGCCCTACAATTTGGTATAATTGGTGGAGTAGTGAGGCTTTTATTACATAACTGTGTATCTTTATAAATAGCCTATATATTGTATATATGAAGGCACTATTCAGCCTCTTCATTTAGTCAATAGCCCAAAGTCATTATCTAGTGCCATCTCTCCATTAGAGTAAATTTCTAGGTGCGGAACGTCTATAAAACCTTCAATTGAGGCACTTGTATGCAAAGCACAACTTGCCAATCAATTAAACAATACCGACTTAGTGATAGACTGGGATTTGCCACCGCTCTGTAATAGCAATTTCAAGCTACATCTGTTCAGAGATGCAGTAATAAAAATCACTTTATTAGAACAGCAATGTGGGATTTACTGCACTTATTTGTTTCTCGTGACCTACTGTCTTCTTTGCCACTAGGGTTGTTTGCGAAGGCTGCACATCAAAGATTTTATTGCCCCCTCACGTTGTTTGTTGTGTATAGGGAATCCAACATTATGGTATTTTGGCAACAAATAAAAAGTAGAGAAGAATAATTTTCCTGTCCTGAAGCTGGAAGAATAGGAGATTCATTATTCTTCAGCAGGGAAAGGGGAAGAAGGAAGGAAGATGTATTTGGATTCGAGGCCTATAAATTACTCACCGCCATCTTGTCTACAACAGCAATATTCACATATCAAGAACCTTTAAATCAACCAGAAATGAAATACTCGCCTAACCTCATGAATGTTGGTCATAAAGTGCATCGTGATGGCTCCGGTACCGCAGCAAGGGCATTTGTAGTGTATACGTCAAAAGTAGATGGAGATTGGGCCTTATCTCCCTTCTCCATGGTGACTGTGAACCTGAAGAGGATCTCACCACTTTACAGGCACTGAAATACTACCAAACAGGGGAGAAAAGTAGCCAGCTTGATGGTAAAATAGCCATTTTCTACCAAAGTGGGGGTGCAAACAAGTGCCAGACCCTCCTCTCCCGATGAATGCGAGAAGAGGGTGGTGACGTGACCCAAGTTTGGTGAGAAGGAGGGTTGTACTTTAATTGTCACTATGGGTCATTCCTGTTTTTTTTATTCCACTGAGCATAGGTAATTCCTTATCTATCAAAAGGGCCAAGCCTAGTATATCTTCAGTAGATACACAGTGATTGTCCCAGTATTATAGCAAGGTCATACAATATGTAATGTAGAGATCAGCAGCCTTTGCTATGAGGCCATGGAGAATTTATTTTCCAGCTCAGGTTGGTCTTATCTCCCTCCTGCATGGTGGCTGAAACTGAGGAATACCCTATTACTCTACAGGCACTGCAATATTAGCGAACAAGGAAGAAGAGTTGCCAACTTGAGGATAACATGATCCTTTTCTACTAAAAAGGATGAGAATGAGAATGCACACAAGTGCCAAGCCTTCGTCTCCCATGATGGGAAGAAAAGTTGGAGGGACCCAGATCCAGTGCAGTAAAATTCTCCCTATCGGCCATGTGTCATCTTTGTATTTCACTGAGCATAGATACCCCCTTCTCTACCAACAGTGCCAAGCCTAGTATGTCTTCAGCAGATACACAGTGATGGCCCCAGTACCACAGCAAGCCAAGATCATATGTAATGTATGGATCATCAGCCTCCGCTATGAAGCCATGAAGAATGGGTTTTCAGATTTGGTTGGTCTTATCTCTTTCCCTCATGGTGACTGTGAGCCTGAGGATGACCCCACCACCAAGAAGGCCAAAGTAGTTTATAATTATTGAAGCATCCGTAGTTCTGTGAGAGTTTATAGCCAAGATCCTCAACTTTTTTCCAACTCAAGAGCCACGTTTGACTATAAAGGGTGTAGTTGAGCCTGATCACCAAAAAAAGATTACAAAAACAATCAACCAAAAATATTGTTCAACACTTCAAATGTTAACCGTTGACCGATACTCTCCTGGTATCTGTGGTGTCGTGGTGTGCCCAAATCAGGGAATTGGACTTATTTGATCTTCTATATGAGGAGCAAGGAGGAACCTCATATTTCTCATCCTCAGGTATCAGTGGCACAGGTTCAGAGATATCTTTTTACCCTTGTCAGCTGAGTATAGGCCAAGTGGGAGCATTATTTCGTAGGAGGGCAGATATGCTTGGTGGAGAATTAACCAATAGTGAAAAGCTAGATTTATGTATCTTGTACGTGAAGAAGAGCCGAGAAGTGAGCAAGTTGTAGTATAATCAATGTTTGGCTTGTTGCTACACGCAAGAAGTCACATCAGCCGCTAGGAACATAGATGACTAGAAATGTTCATATATTTGCATAATGAAGAGAGTGGCAGCTACTATGTCAAGTTAGGGAAACGAGCAGGTGGTAGTGCCTAAGATGCACGTTGGACATTTAGTGCAGCACCTGTGAACACGTGTTTTTAATGAATTGATAGGCTGAAATCTGATGAATGATGGTTCACTTAATAAAACAAGCCCTTCAGCTTTTGAAGGTAGCAGGCGGACATAATGAGATGGTAGCGTTCTTCACTAAATTATAAAGCTTACGTAATGTAATGCAGCCTCCGGTCACATTAAAAAGTGCAATAAATCACGATGTGACCTCTCCATTTATAAACACGAGACCTTATCATGGTCCTGGATCACTGCTAGAGGTAATTGACTCTTTGTGATTAGCTGAATCAATTGAAATGATCAAAAGTTATCTGCTGCCGGGCCGCAATTCAAATGTATTATAAGTGTAGAGAACTGTGGTATATTTGTGCTTTTATTTTAATGCCTGTCAAAGACTAAGGGTCCTTTTACACCGGCCGATCGAAGTGAACCAGTATTCAGCCGAGCCTTCAGTCCAGCTGACCTGACGGAATTAGTTTTGATGGCAAGATACAGCGTCTGTGTATGCAGGATACATAGAAGCTGTATCTTAAAAAGATTTTATTTTTTATTAAAAGTCAATTGAAAAGTTGCTTAAAATCCCCTAAAACATTGTTTTATAAAAAATGGGGGCACCGATGAGCTGTTGGAGGGCGCCAGCCTACTCTTTTCAACGCTTCAGATGCTGCAGTCACGATTGACCACAGCATTTGAGGGGTTAAAAAGCCAGGAACAGCACAATCGCTGTTCCCGGCCGTTAGTCTGGGCTGTCAGCTGGAAAACACAGCTGACATCCGCAGGGTATGGAGGGCGCTCAGCCCGTGAGCGCTCTCCATACTTCCCTATGACACTTATCACATGTACATGATAATGCATCAAGGGGTTAAACATGACCTAGTAACCCTAGGTCTCTTTAAAATTCTTCAAGAAGTAAATTCAGCTCTAAGGCTATGTTCACATGCAAAACTAAAAAGGGCTGTAAAACACGGAGCTGTTCTCAAGGGAAAACCGCCTCTGATTTTCAGCCGTTTTTTAAGCATCAAACGTTTTTTGATGCGTTATTGCGGCTGAATTTGGAGCTGCTTTTCTATTGACACAATAAAAAACTGCTCCAAAAATGGCTCAAGAAGTGACATGAACGTCTTTTTATGGGGCGTTTTTTTACGTGCCATTTTTTCAAATCGCTGTGTAAAAAAACGCACCATCTGAACGAAACGCCTTTTTTCCCCATTGAAATCAATGGGCAGCTGTTTGGAGGCGTTCAGCTTCCGTTTTTTCAGCCGTTTTTCGGGGCGTAAACACATAGCATCTATTCTCCCTCAAATAAGAGTCGATTCCCCCTCTTGTACGGAGCCTAATTCTTCGCATATCACAGGTCCTTATTATCACACGTTTTCCATTTTCACAAGGTTTACTTATTCATACATTACTGTACCGCTTCGTAATTAGCACTCCACACCTCCTATATGACGTTCTCATTTTCAAACTCTTAGTCAAAAATATTTTCGCAAAGAACAAAAAATGCATAATTTTAAATATATTGAATTTATTTCAGACGTATAAAAAGGGCAGAAGCTTAATATAGTTATCAATAAGTAGTGACTAATACAATGAGATCATTTGTGATCCAGACAGGAAAAAATTACAGTTTAATATAAACATCAGTGTTTTTGAAATAATTTAGTCTTGTGCTCGACCATTGTGACTCCTGCTGCACAAAAAAGGTGTTATGGAAAAAATGTACGGGGTTAATGCCCCAGCAAAAGCAATAAAAGGTTAATTTAAAGGACCATTAAACCCCAAATTTCTTGAGTTTCATTTGATGTGAATTATTTTTGCATTTTCAAGACCTCAATTTTCATGCACCATTTGGAGTTACAATTATCAGTGCATTTTAAAGCTACTGTTCTCAAATTGTGAGGAAGGGTCTCACTAGTGAGATATACTTTTGTATTCGGTGAAGCATGACATCTTCTAACAATAATCTGACAGTAGAGTGCAAAGCTCCACTTATAGCAGTATACCACTACTAAGCCAATCATATTTGTTATCTGAGTGACCGGAGCAGACATCAGGGGCCAAGTAAAATAAGGGCCCCCGCTGAGCCATCTGCCACCATGGAATTAAATTATAATATTCTGGCTGCCGGCAGCCATCGCTAGATAAATTAAAAGGCTTTTCTCACAATCAATATTTATCACCTATACACAGGTCTGATCACTGGGATCCCCACCAATCACGAGAACGTGATCCCCATAGGCATAAAGCGGTAGTGCGCATGCTGGACCACCACTCCAGTCATTTCTTTGGGGTTGCTGAGCACTATCTTCGGCAGCCCCATAGAAATGAATAGAGCGGTGGCAGAGGATGCTCACTACTGCTCCATTCTTATGGGGCTCCCAGGAACGGCAAAGTAAGCCTGTACTCGTGATCGGCAGGGGTCCCAGGAGTTGGACCATCCTCGATCAGATATTTATTATCTATCCTGTAAATAGGTGAAAAGTATTGATTATGGGAAAACTCCTTTAATTACTGAGATCAATGGGAACTGTATAAATCTGGATACATTAAGCTCCCCCTGGTGGAAGCTGCAGCCAAAATTTTAGGATCTAACTTTATGACTGTGTGAAAGGAAGAAGGGGATTCGGTTCTCTGTATCAGAAAAAAAGGAGTTCCAATCACCATAAAGATATATCATTTATAGGTTCCCTTGGACCAGTCACTGCATCCCACAAAATCAACACACACCTCTCCTGTTGCTGTCATCATTGCTATCATCTGATTGGCTACATAGATTTATAACTCATTGTCTGCTGCAATCATTCACATGATCTGATTGGCTACCTGGTTTTTCAGCCCCGCCCACTTTATAGCTCATCTCCCTACTGCTGTAATGATTTTCCAAAGCGTTTTATGCCCCTGCAATTCTAAACTAAGGAAACACCAGACATGCAGGAGATGATGAATAAATTCAATAAGGTGCTCAGGACCCAGTCAAAGCGCGTTACATGTGATGCACAACAAGGAAATAAAATATCAGGCTTCATATTCTTCACCATGTGGGGCCACATGCCACAGGTCAACAATAATAGCAATAATGTCATTTGTGCTTACAATCAAACCCGTGATGTATGAGTCACACATGAGCCACAGGCAAAGCAAGTCACATTAAAAAAAAGAATAATAATACATTTAAATGTCATCAATTATGTTTCATGAGAGGAGAGGTTTGTTTTTCTCTTTAGCTTGAAATTGTAAGAGAAGGGAAAATACATTTATTGGAAAGGTCGGTTGCTTTTGAAGTTTTGGATGTAAATTTTACAACCACATCCAAGATTTCCTGATGCTATATAGCGCCATTAACCTCTCTAGCGCTTTACAAAGCAGAATATTGGGGTAACACATTGTAACAATTACAAAAGACAGTGTGGTACAGCCAGGGGAGACCGTGTTTAATGGGGTTTTCCCAGAATCATAAATTATCACCTGTCCACAGGATAGGTGATTTTCTGATCGCTGGGACCCCCCCTCCGATCGTGAGAACGGGGGCCCCAAACCCCCAAATCCTCCTTACTGCTCGACAACAGTGAGGGGGACATTGGATGGAGTGGTGGTCCAGTATGCGCGCTGCCGCTCCGTTCAAAATCGATGGAACTGACGGAAACAGCGGAGCACAGCGCTCAATGGAGTGGCAGGAATTGAATGGAGTGGCGGGAGCATGCTCAACGGGGTTTGGGACCCCCGTGCTCATGATCGGTGGATGTCCCAGCTCTGGGGCTTCCAGGGATCAGAAAATAATCACCTATCCGGTGGATAAGTGATCTTTTATGATTCTTGGAAACACCTGTTAAGAGATACACTAGGTAGGAACCTTGCTTGTATGAGGTTACAATCTATAAGGAGTATGGAGTAGATACCAGAGATAAGGACAGAAGTAACGTAAGCAGATCTAGACATGTCAGGTGAAGGCAGTGTTGCGATACAGGTTGAGGGACTCTTTGGGCTAGGTTATAAACTTGTCAGGAAACATTTGTAGGTCTGGAGAATGTCACATGGAATAAGGCAGGAAGTTCCAAAAAAAGGGAGAGGAACTGCACACTGCATTTTTTTATGCTGATTTTGACATGGAAACCACGTCGGAATTAGCGCTAAAAAATACCCCAAATCTCACTCCATTGATTTTAATGAGAGGCAGAGGCGTTTTTTCCCCTGGCATGTTTTTGTGAACGGTCAGAAAAAAGTGTCATACCCTATCTTGTGCGGTTCATTTGGAGCGTCTTTTTATGCGGCTTTTGACAAAAAAACACTGCGGTTTTCGCATTTCCTGAATGCAACAAAACGTCAAAAAAAAAACGTTAGAAAACGCTTATTGAAATGTTTTTCTGCTTGCCAAAAAAACCCGTGTGCACATACCGTTATTAAAATGTTTCTAGAATCAAAAAAAATTTATTGAATAATTTATAGATTTTTTTGTCAATGAAAAGTCATTTCTTAAAGTGCCGTTTAGAGACTGAAAAAATGTTTTGCTTTTAGTTGGTGCAGGAAATTATAAAACACATTTGTATCAGATGAAAAAAGACAAAAAAAAGACAAATTGCCTGGTGTAGAAGGGAAAGAAACATGACGTGTGTTATTTTTGAAGTAAAGATGGCCAATTATTGGGGAGTTTGAGGCAAGTCATTGAGCAATTCTTATTAGTCATTCCTGGCCGGCTCCTACAATTTTGGTTTTCTTGTCTTTTTCTTTCTGTGAACCAGACCCTGAAAACCTCATGAATAAAGAGCATAAAAAGACGTACTTTGTTTCTTCGAGTTAAACATTCTCATCATAGAAAATGTTAATTATTTATAGACGACGTAACACTTCAAAGTTTCTGTCACATTCATTAGTGCATCAGATCTGCTGCATCTTTTTATCACTCAGCGCCGCAGTGGGAATGGGGTTCATATACGGCCTCCGACAAAGAACTCGTTGCATCATTCTGACCCTGGACTCCCCCCACGGCTACAAATAAATAATAAAGCAAGAAATTTCCTGCTATCCTGGCATCAAGTTTGTCAGGGCGATTAATCAAGAAAAAAAAAAAAAGTTGATTTATATTGTGTTTTATTTTTGCTATTATTGTGTCCCTTAAATTAATTAGAATAAGACCAGTGCACAATAGTCCCTAGGCATGACACAGTTAGGCTGGGTTCACACGAGAACATTAACGTTCGTAATGGACGGAACATATTTCGGCCGCAAGTCCCGGACCGAACACACTGCTGGGAGCCGGGCTCCTAGCATCATAGTTATGTACGACGCTAGGAGTCCCTGCCTCGCTGCAGGACAACTGTCCCGTACTGTAATCATGTTTTCAGTACGGGACAGTAGTTCCACGGAGAGGCAGGGACTCCTAGCATCGTACATAGCTATGATGCTAGGAGCCCGGCTCCCTGCAGTGTGTTCGGTCCGGGACCTGCGGCCGAAATACGTTCCGTCCATTACGGGCGTAATGTGCTCGTGTGAATCCAGCCTTACATTGACAACCATACTGTCCAGTGTGCACTAGTTTCTCTCCAACGGGCGTGAGATCAGAATCGGTCGTGCACTTTAATAATAAAAATATTAGTCACCAATGACAAGATTTATATTTCATACAAATAAAAAAGTATTCGTCTCCCAAAGAGACATAGGAGCTTAGCGTTCCGCTTGTTAGGTGGAAACAGTCCTAATAAGTTTGATATAATTGAGGCTTTAAGCAAAAAAAATTACTGATTTTCACAAAAGCCGCACAATCATGTCCTAAAATATTTGGTGCTGCCTTAAACAATCTTAGGGTCTGACTGGTCTTCAATACAAACTCTGTAAAAGGACCCCCACGTCTTAAATGCCTTATATCTGCACCCCCTATAGTTACATCCATGGGTCTAATCCCCTCTGCTCTTCACTAATTGCAAAAATTACAATCCATTTCAGATATTTGCATTATTTTGCTAAAAAAAAAAAAAAAAAGGGCTAAATCCAACTGCATGACTGGAAGTGCAAATTGTATCTGAAAGGGAAAGGGAATGCATCACCTTTTTTCATTTGGTTTTTACTAATTAAAAATATATACTGTTTTTCTTTATATATATTTTGTGCATGCCTGCCAATATTTGAATCACCATTTTTGCGGGGCATTGTAACTCCCGCCCCAGAATCACACAGAAATGCCCACAAAACATCTATGAAACGCCCACGTTGGGGATCATTTGCATAAGTCTCACCCCCTGTAAGACCATTTTTAACCAATAGATTTCCGTTAACTGCAACATTGGCCCACCAAGGTAATAGAAGTTGGGGGTGGGGGGGAGCTGTAAAAGTCACCGTCACAGCCTAGTGCCTCAATGGAGCTCAGAGCAGTTGTCGATCCCAACCCCAAAACACTCCTACCCCAAACATGGCAGGGGGGACAGAGTCTTTCTAGCCCAGGCAGAAACTGCATTTTATATATAGTACATACACACTCACACACATAAATATATATATAGACTGTCTAGATGCAGCAGAAAATCCAACAAAGTCAAAGCACCTTTTGATGACTATTATTTCACACCTTAATGGGTCCAGATTATGTATGCTGATGGTAAAAGTACCTATTTCCCCATGGCCTCAACCATTTAGGGGCCTTTACTTCTTTGTCCCATCATGGTGGCTGTCTTGGGTATTCATTAGGTGCTGTATGGTATTATGATTTGGGCATTGCTACATGTTCACTGTAGGCACTATAAGGCAGCATTATGGAAGCCTTAAAGAGGCTCTGTCACCAGATTTTGCAACCCCTATCTCCTATTGCAGCAGATAGGCGCTGCAATGTAGATTACAGTAACGTTTTTATTTTTAAAAAACTAGCATTTTTTGCCAAGTTATGACCATTTTTGTATTTATGCAAAAGTCCAAGAGGGCGTGTTTAAAGTAAAAGTCCAAGTGGGCGTGTATTATGTGCGTACATCGGGGCGTTTTTACTACTTTTACTAGCTGGGCGTTCTGACGAGAAGTATCATCCACTTCTCTTCAGAACGCCCAGCTTCTGGCAGTGCAGACACAGCGTGTTCTCGAGAGATCACGCTGTGACGTCACTCACTTCCTGCCCCAGGTCCTGCATCGTGTCGGCCACATCGGCACCAGAGGCCACAGTTGATTCTGCAGCAGCATCGTCGTTTGCAGGTAAGTAGCTACATCGACTTACCTGCAAACGCTGATGCTGCTGCAGAATCAACTGAAGCCTCTGGTGCCGATGTGTCCTCGCTCGTCTGACACGATGCAGGACCTGTGAGTGACGTCACAGCGTGATCTGTCAGAAGCTGGGCGTTCTGAAGAGAAGTGGATGATACTTCTCATCAGAACGCCCAGCTACCGTAGTAAAAGTAGTAAAAACGCACCGATGTACGCACATAATACACGCCCACTTGGACTTTTACTTTAAACACGCCCACTTGGACTTTTGCAAGCCTCATTTGCATAAATACAAAAATGGTCATAACTTGGCCAAAAATGCTCGTTTTTTAAAAATAAAAACGTTACTCTTATCTCCATTGCAGCGCCGATCTGCTGCAATAGCAGATAGGGGTTGCAAAATCTGGTGACAGAGCCTCCTTAATACTGTTGTTTTGCACCGTGTGGCGGTATTATTTAGGCACACTTTGGTACTATTATTTGGAATGCATTATGCCTGCCTTATTCTCTATTTATTCTTTGCAAAACATGGGTATGGGCTCCCTGCATGTTAAATCCTGGAGCTTTGATCTTTAACCATCTGTGTACAAGTAATAAACTGTTAATGTAGAGTAACAGACTGTATCTATTGCACGTGCAGGTAACTAGGTGACTTTCCACTGCCTCTTCTGCCAGGACGCAACACTCACGTCTGACTTCTTTCCTTACATCACAGCTGAGATGCTTCTAGTTTCTCACACTTCGATCTGCGAAAGTACAAACAGCTCTAATTTTAACCAATTTTTTTTTCATATCTTAGGAGATAGAATTGTAGGATAGACGCCCTGCAGACTGCTACACATATCCAGCACCGTGCCTGCGCTCCGTGCAATTGAAATAAGATACGGCACCGAGTGTGATGAATCTCATCCCGAGGAAAAAAATATGGTAATTTCATTTTACAGATCTTTCTGTGAAGCAAAAGTATTTTAACACCCACCATAATCTGATTTCTGATAATGATCCCAGTAGGCTGCTAGGGATTAAATTGGATTTTTGATTTCAGAACGGCAGCTTCTTAAAAAATACAATTTTCAGCTGCTGCTAGACTTCTCTGCACCTCGCTTATCTGATCTGAATAACAAAGCACCGTTTTGTGACGTTCCTATAGTATTATTACAAATTAATTGCCAAGACCTTTTTTTTAATTGGATACATAATGTTTCAGGTCTAAAACACCAACCTCACACCTCATTAAAAGAAGTTCTCCACTTTGGACAATTCCTTATTGGTAGAAGGGTCCCCTGACAATAAACTGATCACAAGGTTATCCCGCTACTTAAATCCTCAGCAATCAGCTGTAATCTGTATGGGGGACACGACAGCAAGTACTGAATTGCCCTGCAGCGCCCCCACAGGGGAAATCAAGCATTACACAGTTTCCATAAAATTTTATGGGCTGTTTGTGAAATGCACAAGGTCCTCCATATCAATAGATGCTGATTGTAGCCTCTCTGATAGATGAGGATCCTGAATGCGAGTCCTTCCAGCCTAAGGCTGGGTTCACACGACCACATTAACGTCCGTAATGGACGGACATATTTCGGCCGGAAGTCCCGGACCGAACTCAGTGCAGGGAGCCGGGCTCCTAGCATCATAGTTATGTACGACGCTAGGAGTCCCTGCCTCTCCGTGGAACTACTGTCCCGTACTGAAAACATGATTACAGTATGGGACAGTTGTCCTGCAGAGAGGCAGGGACTCCTAGCGTCGTACATAAGTATGACGCTAGGAGCCCGGCTCCCTGCAGTGTGTTCGGTCCGGTACTTGCGGCCGAAATACGTCCGTCAATTACGGACGTAATTAGTGTGTGTGCACATACCCTAAGGGTATGTTTACATGCTGAGTCAAAAACGTCTCAAAATACGGAGCTGTTTTCAAGGGAAAACAGCTCCTGATTTTCCGGCGTTTTTGAAGCCACTCGCAATTTTCGCTGCGTTTTTTACGGCCGTTTTTGGAGGTTTTTTCAATAAAGTCTATGAAAAACAGCTCCAAAAATGTCCCAAGAAGTGTCCTGCACTTCTTTTTCGCGCTCGTTTTTTATGCCGCCGTTTTTCAAAACAGCCGCGTAAAAAAAGGCACATTGGAACAGAACGCCGTATTTTCTATTGCAATCAATGGGCAGATGTTTAGAGGCGTTCTGCTTCCAATTTTTCGGCCGTTTTTCGAGCGTTTACGGCCCGAAAAAGGCCGAAAATAGGCCGTGTGAACATACCCTAATAGTCTATTCTAAAATGGGTTTTCTAAATTAGACAACCACTTTTAAAAGGGTTTTCCGACTAAAAGTGATGGCATATTGCTAGGATGTACCATCACCTCGAGATCATGGGGGTCTGGTTTTTCAGACCCCCACTTATATAAAGAATAATGTATCCACATCACTTACAGAACGACTCTTAGTTCTGGCTCATAGAGGGGAGGGCCCGAGCAAGGGACCCCCCTCTATGAAGTCTATATACCCCTTTAGACGCATGGCTGAGCTACACAACCTATTCACTTGAAATTCCATACATGGTGTATGTATGATTACAGATTACAAAATTCGGTCTCTTTGTCCCCAGTGGTTATAGGTGGTACTGCAGTATATTTAATATTGAACTTTTAGGACAATATTGTAGAAAGTGAGTGAATTCCAAATAAAATCCTCCCAAAATTATATTTTGCAGTATAAATGTTCTTGCAATTGTAAATTACATTTCCCAGAAACACAGCTTCCTCAGCGATCTCAGTTTCCTCACACTGGCCAACCATTAGCCCACTCAATAATGCAAATCTTCCCAAGGGGACCTGCTGACATTTTCACTGTCTATTGATTGAACAGAGCGACAGTGGGGAATATGAAGAAATTGCTGCTGGTTCTAAACAGCTCAAAAGTAGCAGCTGTGTAAGTGAGACATATGACAATTTCTTCTTGTTGAATATGTCAGTGTATTGTAAATGTCACCCAAAAAATAAATAAATGTAAAGTTGACCTTACCACTTTTATTGTAATTTATTAGCAGGATAAATGATTTAGAGCATTTTCCTAAAGTATTTAATAAAGAAAACTTGTAACCCGACACACACATACTTGTAAAAATCTCGCAGCCTGTTGCGACCACTAGGGGGAGCAAATTTGTGCACAGTATTGATTCATATCAATATGAGCCATAAACAGCTTTGTAAAGATTTGTCCCCCTGGTGGTGAAAACAAGCGGAAGAGATTTTGACTATATATGTGGCAATACAATAATATGTCTTATGCATCAGGGCTATTTGTAGAGAATTTAGCTAACAAAGCCTTGCTGGTCTAGGGTAGTGGAGGGGTTAATGCCATCTTCCCTGCTGGTCTAGATTAGTGAAGGGGTTAATTCTGCTTCCCTGGTGGACTAGAGTAGTGAAATGTTTAAATATCGCTTGTTTTCCTGGTGGTGTAGGGTAATTGAGGGGTCAAGGCCCATTTTCCCTGCTGGTTTAGGGTTAATACCTGGTGTCTAGTGGTCTTCCCACCTCCCCAGGCTCCAGCGATGTCTCCTGTGTCCTGTCTCTCTGGCTAGAGGCTGAATACGATGTATTGATCTCGTTCAGCTTCCTCATGTTGCCATGAAATATTATACAGATCTGTACAAGCAGGGACAGAGGGGACTGTGCAGCTCTGATGGTCCCCCCGCACAGTTCCCTCAGTGATCGGGGGCAGCACTTCATGAGCGCTCTGCCTTATTAGGATCTTAGGGACTGAGCCCCCCCCCCACCTCCCATCCAGTTATAGTGTCGGTAAAGAGCGTATCAGCACAATGCTGGCAGACAGAAGATTCTTGAATGCAGCTTTGAATGTGACTAGAGAAGGAGTCATAATGCAATTCAAGATGAGTTTGTACATCACAGTAGCTGGAAAGTGGTACACTACATGGAGATTTAGGCTGCATGTTCAAAAAAAGCTGCGTGTTACACGTGAAATCCACTCCAAAATAATCTTCTGACATGCCGACCTCGCAGATTGATCCAAGCTCGCAGACTCCACTTATGTCATCTCTTGACATGTATCTATGACATCATAAGATCATTTTGCCCTGGATTAACCCTTTAAAAACAATTTTTTTTGCAGGTAGAAAACTTAGGAAGACAAATGATGATGTACAATCGTAATCAGATTAAACGGTGATGTCATTTATCGAGAAGTACTCGTAGCACATGAAACTTCAGGACTTTTATTATAAAGGATTGTATTGATTTGCAGAGTCATAATAATAGATGTAAACAACGCCGCCGTCTGCGGAGCAATTTATAAAACCTGGCTTCCTATTTATAGGGGACGTCGTGCGACTATTGGACAAAGGTTAATATATAGATCCATTTTCCAAATAGTCACCGCGGGAGACGTCTTATCAGAAGCCTCAGGACAGGAGCATCTTCTGCTTTATAGCTCAGCGGCAGAGGGCCTGTCTTTGGAAAATCCCTGGATGGACAGCCTGATATTGACAGCTCATACTAGTCTGGCTTGATTGTTCTTTGCACAAGCTACAAATTAAATTCTCCCTGTGGCTGTTTAGCCTATGGTGGCATAGAGCGTTCTATTTATAAACTATACCGTCATTTCTAGTATTGATCGTTGGCGTTACTTTGTTTCCTGACTTTCCTTCAGTTAGGCTAAGAAAGTGTAAGATGCATTAAACTCCTGATTAAACATTACACAGACCATGAATCCAATGTGCGGGGAATTACTGACTCAGTGTTCGTGCCTGCGTTGTAAATGTGCTGTCGTTGACTGCGGGATTGGAATAGCTGTCGAAGCACCTTTTTAGTCCATCAGCATTATTTTCACATTGGTTTGTTAATCTCATGTGATATCGTTCTTAGGCGATTGAAAGGCGTCCCCGTCTTCTTTGATTTGAGTAATTCAAGCAATAGATGATGTAAGAGGATGATAAAGCGTAGCAAGGCTTAATAATAGATCACAGAAGGCAGACCTGGGGGCCTTCAATATGCCTCCAGCTGCCAAGGCAACCGATCGTCAATTTCATAGTGTGGGGGGTGATCGGTCGACAGCGGGAGCCATCTCCCACCGTCTAACCACTCAGATGCCGTAGTTGCTATTGACCGCAGCATCTGAGGGGTTAACGGCCAGGATCGGAGTAAACTGCGATCCTGGCTGTTGCAAGCAAGTGTCAGCTATTTGAAACAACTGGCACTCACCGCTTATGGTGCAGGCTCAGCTCCTGAAACCTCGTCATATTGCGATGGCGTGCAGCCAAGGTAATAGTATGTTGGATGACGCCAAGGGGTTTAAGGGGTTGTCCGATTTCCGCAAATAAAGGTTATACTTTGCATAATGAAAATGATACAATTTTCCAATATGCATTCTGTATCAATTCCTCACAGTTTTCAAGATCTCTACAGTACTTTTTGAAATTCACTAAGAAGCATCATTGTTTACTTGTAGTGGAAAAAAAATCTGTCCTGGTCATGTGATGGACAAACATAGATTTCAATGGAGAGGGCATCACATAAGCACGGCCACATTTCCATTCACTTCTATGGGGAAAGCAGTCACCTGGAATTGGGGATTCCAAGACCCCGTTGTTCCGATAGGGATGGTCCAAGATATGCCATAAATGTTGAAAATGAAAATACCCCTTTAATAGAGGGAGTCCCCTATTCCGAAGCTCCATCAAATAACCTGAACAGAGTACGGCTTCAAAGAGCATCTCTGGAGGACTTGACACATCCTTCCTTTACATAGACAGCTCATTCATTTTAATGGGCTCCATGTAATACTTTGTTTCCCCTGCAGGGATGCTGCAGGGGAACTTAACACTTGCTGCCAGGTTCCATGTGGTCAGCTTTGTTTCTAACAAAAAGGCTTTGTCCAAGGTGGACAATTCAGCCAAGTATTTGAATTTTCCTAGCTACTCCATCCACTTTTAACATTATATTAGGGTTCTCGTGATCTGATGGATCTGTCAAAGAATGTACACTCGAAAAAAAAAAAAATTATATAGTTGGACCTTAGAAAATATGATTTTAATATTAAAAGCGGCTACTAACAGAGGTGGAAATGAGAGTAGGTATTCATTTTAAAGAAGAACTGCATCATTGGTGTGAACTGGGTGGACGACATCATGATTATTATGTTATTCACTATCCCATATATTACATAATATTTACTGCTCTGTGATTTGTAAAACTGCTGAAGACCACACAGTACATGTGCGTCAAACCAATATTTAGGAAAGTGTAAAATCCACAAATAGGACCTGTTGTACCTGCCAGGGAAGAGGGCACAGGAATCGTACACTAGACCAATAAAACAATATAGCAAAACACAAAATCACAGTCTTGCATGGCTTTCAAATACCACTAGAGGGCAGCACTGCATTAACAAAACTAACGTACAAATCCCATCTCCTTATGCCCATTCCAGGAACAAAATAAGAGACAAACAACATGAATAAAGGATTTTGGAAAAAAATGTAATAAATATACCTGACTTGCATGTGAAGTATACGTATAATGGAAGAGATTGAACACATTGGCGCGGAAAAAAAAAGTTACGGTGTAACTTGTGATGTTCAGAGGTGTCCCATATGGAGCGGCATTGTGACCCCACATTAGGACAACTGTTTATCTTCCAATAGGCTTGCTGAGACTTTTCATTCTGGAGCACCCCTCCCTGACTGTAGAGGGCAGTATATTGGCAGATATTCAGCCCATTTCTACACTATCCCATTAAGGAATGGTCATTTTACTTTTTACCTTAAATAGCAAAAAGGCTGGAAGTACATGAGAGGAACGTCATATTTGGACTGTGCTTTAGAAATATTTAATGTTGATATACTGTACATAGCGGGTAGGTTGCAGTTCCCACATTTGGACACCTATAGGTACATCCTTATGATCACACAGGCACAGTAGATGATTGACAGCCACACTTTTGCAGTAATAGGCAAGATCAGAAAAATCAAAGATTTTCAAAAATCAACAATAATAGGGTTAAAAAGTGTGATTTTTTTTAAAAAAATAATAAATAACGTAATTAATGTAAACATCACATAACCGTCATTTATATACTGTATACATAAAAGCAACAACCTGCAAAATATATTCACGTAATATTTATGGTGATCAGTGAACGGCGGTAAAACATAAAAAAATTATATCATTTGCCCCGGTGAAAAAAAACATTGTTTCTCATGTCAATTCCACCTGTAAACATGATGTCTGATGTCACTGGTTTCTGAGTAATAAAATATTACGCAGAAGGTGCCTAGGCCATTGAACAACAACAACCACAAATCTTCTTAGTTCTGTGTATCATTCTATTGTCACTGATTCTCCTCCAGACTCGCTTCCTGTTGTTTTTTTATAGCTGATGTAAGGCTATTGCCAAATAATCATCTTTGCTCCTCCCTGCAGTGGGCAGGAGTTTACTGCCTGTGACATGCATGCTGCTGCACAGTACACAATCTGCAGCTTTTCCTGTCTCTTTTCCTGAGCCTTACACCTACTCATAATTTGAAATCATCTATATAAACTACATCTTCTGATAGATTTTATCTAGCCAAACCTTCCTATGTGATGCCTGGGCAAGATATAATGGAGCATATAGTTACAAGAGCTGCTTCCTGCAGTCAGTGACTTCTATAATCAAGATGGCGGACAGAAGCTGGATTTTTCTCTTCCAAAAAGGAAGTTAGGTGTTACATGGGGGGAAAAAAAACCACTATTTTATAGCGTGGGCTAATTTATGGGAATGTTTTTATGGGTCTACTGGGGTTTCCCTTTAAAGTCAATGCACCCTAAAATGATGCTTCAAAAACATCAACTTGTCCCACAAAACATAAGACCTTATATAGCTAGGTAACTAAAAATACTAATATAAAATTAAATAAATAAATATATATATATTTTTTTTTTTTCTACGTTAAGTTCAGCCCACACAGTATAATACCCCATAGTGCCTCTCCACAGTATAATATCCCCATGGTGCCTCTCTAAACAGTATCATTCTCCCATAGTGCCTCCCACATGGTAAATTTCCCCCTAGTGCCTCCCACAATATAATGCCCCTATAGTGCCCCCCACACAGTATCATGCACTCATAGTGCCAACACACACAGTATAATTGCCTCATAGTGCCTCCCCATACAATATAATGCCCCAGTCCTTCCCCGTACAGTATAATGCCCCCATAGTGGCCTCCACAGAGTATCATTCCTCCAGTGCCTCCCCACACAGATTAATGTTTACACAGCCCAGATTTGCCATAGACCAATCCGCTGTGGATTTTAAAAAAATCTGTGGCATAAATCCACGGAACGTAAGCGGATTCTGTTAGGATTTAGGCGCGGAATCCACACCTAAATCCTGACAGAATCCTGAACGTGTGAACATGGCCTTAGAGAGAAGAAACTGATAAACAGAGCGATGACAGCTATGATGACCCATTTAAATTATAATAGGATTCGTCAGGTTTTCGACAGGTAGAGTGCTGCGGACTACTCTATATTTGCCCTCAAAAACAGAATAAAGCTGACGGAATTTAGCCACTGTGTAAACAGGGCCTTACTTCGTGGGATGACGGATTTAACCCCTCTTGATAGACTGCATGTGTGTTTATGACCTTGTAGCATTGCTCTTCCAGAAAAGCTTTTATTCTAGTACACATATAAAGTGATGCTTTTAAATAGGGCAATGTGTAGCATGGTGTACATAATATATGCACTGTGAAATCAATTAAGTTATAAATAGTAAGTTGGAGTATGACAAATGTGACACTTCTTCTCACTCAGCTCTGCATAATATCATCTATGTACCTGATGTACAAAATAGTCTGGTCTGTAGTAAAATTAAGAAACAGGTATGAATCAGCCTGAAGTCAGAGAACGGCTCTGCTGCCTCTTCTTGTTAGTACGAACATACGTGATAGATGAGCCGTGGACAGTGATCTAAGCTCAAACTTCAGGTTTGATTGGAGTTAAAGGTTATGTGCACTTTTCAACCATGTATTTATCTTTCTAACGCATCTAAAATAAAGAAAATGAAAATAGTCTTGAATAAAATATCTCCTACCGTTTGCCCAAACGGCTCAAATGTAGACCTATGGGTCTCCATGGTTACAGACTACAAACAGCCCCTGTGTAGTCTGATCCTGCAGTCATGTATCACTCCACTCTCTAAATTCTACTTGCGGAAAACTTGATTTTTATTTTATTTTAGAAGCATTCTAGTTGTAGTTGTTGCAAAAGTGTACATACCCTTTAATCCCTATATCCCATCTCACCCTCCACACTCATGGTCCAGTTACAGGGTTAAACTAGGCCATCAGGGGACTAAAGAATCCTCCAGATGGTTCAGTCACCACCACAAGGTTCAGCAGAAGACACACCACACTTGCCGCTGGAGTTCAGTATTTTTTGGATTATTTCCTAAATGACCTATTAGTTCTGGCTTGTGTGGCCAATGATATCAGAGGTTACAATGCAATTCAATTAGATATTCATTTATATAAAGTATAGTTAGAATTTGGGTCAGAAAATCTTCGGGAAGCTGATATATGGGGAGCTGTTCGGTAAGGTCCTTACGCTGGACAGCAGGTGGTCGCCAATGATTTTCAATTGCTTACAAAATTGCAGCTCTAAACTTTTTTTTAGGGAAAGAATTTAAAGGGGTTTTCCAAGATAAGAAAAAAAAAATCATTATTTTCCAGAAACAGCGCCTCTCTTATCCATGGGATTAACCGGTATTACAGCTCAGCCCCATTCAAGTGATTGTAGCTAAGCTGCAATTCAATTAACAGCCTATGGACAAGAGCAGGGATGTACCTGGAAATTTTTATTTTATTTTAATCCTGGATAGCCCCTTTAACCAATGACCGTCATCTCCCCAGTGTGAGGACCATGGCAATGTACGATTCTATATTCACATAATTACATCATATATTATTCAATCGTATATTTATTTTAAAGCTCCTTCATTTTCAAAATATTTACTGACATTTTTAAAGTGGTTTCCTGACCCCAAAAACACTTACATGTAGCTCAAGACGTAAAGAAAAACTCTGACTATATTTACTTTTTAAATTTGTTGCCTTTCCCGTGCCACCGGTTGCCTGGGTCTCCCGCTTTTTCCTTCAAAGATGTGTCGTCCAGGGCCACATGATCAAGGCAGGTAATCATTGTCCGCAGTGATGATGTGTCATGGACGACACATTTTTCTGTTACATTTCTACATGTAGAATCGATTTATCATGTTCAAGATTTGCATAAAATCAGAGTAATTTTGGAGTCTCGATGGAGAATAGAATTTTATTAAAATGTTATCTTTAGCAAATGTTGTCGGTTCTTACGTTCCACCTTTGGTTGAAGAGCACCTGTCACAAAGACACCCCCCAAAGACAGCTGTGGATCTCGCTTCTCTTACCCCCGGCGATCTACTGTTACCGCAGGGGATGCTGCATCTCGGCACCCATGTAGAATTACATGGCAGCCATTCAAATGAATGGCCGTCCATACAATGCATGACATGCAGGGTCTGCCGTTTTGGCACATAGAGGGAGTCCCAAGTGGGGGATACCAATCTATGATGTCCATATGTACTAATATAGGTATATGGACAGGGTTTGTCATCCTAAGACAACCCATTTAAAAGAGGGCATCAACAAGGTGCCCATAAAGTGATAACCCAAAGGGTGCTCTCTGTCCCCACTATACAGCCCTCATTCAGCTAAATGTATTCCTAAGGTGAAAAAAATACTCTGCCACGGCCCTTGGCGATTCAGCATTACTGATATCAACCGCAATATTATCAAGAACAGGACTATGGCAAGAACAGTCACTCTCCAATGAAATTAATGGGACATATGGCAACCTCTAAAGGGTGACGGTGCATGACATACTTATTCTTCTTGAAATTTCAACCCACTTAGTTTCACATGATTATCCACAGGGGCATATACTCTATTAGGGCATATAGAGAGGGGTTGTCTCCATAAGAAAACATTGTATCAATATTAACTGGTTCTTTAAAGGGCTTATCTTATGAAGACAACACCTATTAGGGCAAATGGATATCAAAGAGGGGGTTCCCCTGCACGGGACCCCTCAAAAAGCTATAACGGGAACACGTCCATGTTACGCGCATTAAAACAATGGACGTCACACGGACCTATGCAATTCAATGGGGCCATTCAGATGTTTTTTCACGCAGCTTGTGTCCGCTGTGTGACACTCACTGCATGTCCTATTCTTGTGCGTTTTTTTGCGCATCACGCACCCATTGAAGTCAATGTGTGCGTGAAAATCACGGACAGCACATGGACGTCATCCGCGTGCTGTCCGTGATTCACGCGACAGTTGCTAAAGAAATGATGAGAAAAAGAAAAACGACGTCAGTTTTTTTGGTGATGTAAAAAACGCGTGACATACGCACGTAAAAACGCAGACACGCACCATAGACGAATGTCACACGGAACTGCAACACAAGAAGAACACTGCGTTTTTTTCACGCGCAAAACGAACACATTGGTGTGAATAAGGCTTAAGATAGGCGCCCGCTCTGATGGATCCGGCCTGTCTATGCATTACTTGGTCACCCATTAATTTGAACGGCCATGTGTAATCCTATATTTCCTTTGCAGTATCAGCTGTATGTACGATGGATATATGGCCAAAGGCGACTTCCCCTAGCGATAAGATCTGATTGCCGGGTGTCAGCTAAGCAGGCTTCAATTTTAAAGAGAAGATCGCAAAAATAAATTTTGCAACATAAACTAGTAGGAGAAAGTTTTCTTTCCGCTGTCAGTTCTTTAGTGCCCGGCTGATAATGTGAAGAATAACACAGCGTTTTTTAATATCATCTCACAGTAAAAATAGCATAACATCGCTGCATTGCATGGTGTATAAACAATGAGCAAGAACAATAGAACATGGAGCACAGTGTCAAGGCATCTGAATAATCAGTGTGTTCTGTGCTGCTGCTCCATTATCTATGTTCGTGATCCATAAGCTGCAATTATCGATTTTAACAAGAAAATTATAGATGAAACATATGTTCTCCCAATATGAAAACTCAAGGACATTTAAAGGGGTATACCAGCCATCAACATTTATCGCCTATCTACGTTTGTCACATAGGGTTTGTGGACCCACTGGGCCGTACTGCCTTGGCGGTATGGCAGCTGGCCAACAGGGAGCAGGTCAATGTCTATAGTTCGTATAGGGTACGTGTGGCAGCTCGAAGAGCAGCAAGGCAGGCTCGGCTGGGACTAGGCCGCAGGTAGACGTCAGGCGTGGTGAAGCAGGTCAGGCGTGGTATACAGCACGGCACGACTTTGTCTCAGCAGAGTACTCGACCAGGATAGTACGGAATGCAGGGAACAGGAACACACTAGGAGACCATTGCATAGACAAACTAGGGAAACAACAACAACGCTTAGGCATCAAAGCAGGGGGCTGGACCCCCCTTATAGTACAGGGTACTAACGGGCTGATGCTTCATCAAAGTCCGGTGCGCGCGCTGCCCCTTTAAGAGCTGGCACGAGCATGCGCGCGCACCCTACGGGATCCGGCTGAGGTGAGTGGAAGCGAGTGCTGGCGTCTCCTGGGAAGCAGACTGGAGCCAGCGCTCACCGACTCGTGGCTGCGGCTGTCATGGGGTGAGTGGCGCTGATGGCCCGCAGCCACGGACATGACAACGTTATAGGTGATAAATAGATCGGGACCCCCATCGACAGCTAGAACGGGGGACCCCAGTACCTTGTCCCATCCCCTCACTACCTCCACGGTGATGAGGTGTTATATAGAGGGAGTCAAGCATGCGCGTTGCTGATGTCATCAAGAGGTTGTCAGGAACATGGTCTGGGGTGTCCCTTGTAGGTCATCTGTGCATGTGGTGATGTCACAGGGTTAATGACGTCCTGAACAAGTGGTAATGTCACTGATGGCAGCCTTGTGGTGACATCACAAGAAGTGCTGGATATAATTTAACGCTGGTACTCAGCTGCCAGACAGACACAGTGGCTGCACCTGAGTGCAAGAATGGCCCATGCTGAAGACATGACGCTTACTCTATGGCCCCACAGAGGGTGGTGACATCTTAGACGTAACGTCACAGGGGCCAATATCACCGCATTGGTGATGCTACTGCTGATGACATCATCCGGGAGTGTTAGGCCAAGTTCACACTTGGGTTGTATAGTCTGATCTGTTTTTAGATTAGTGGATGTCATAAAAATAACGGATGCAAACGGATGGTAAGGCTGTGTTCACATCAGCGTTGCCCTTCCGTTGAGGGGTTCCGTTGGAGGTTTCCATCGGGTTAACCCATCAATGGAAAGGCAAATGAAAACCTAAGCTTCCGCTTGCATCACTATTGATATCACCATTGTGATAGGGTTCCGTTGTTTTTGACAGAATCAATAGCGCAGTCGACTGGAACGGTGATGTGAACGCAGCCTAATATGCTTTAAAAAACGGATGACTAGCACAATGGAAGCAAACGGATGCTAACGGATGCAAATAAAAATCCCATTGATTTCAATGGGATTTTTAACGGATCCATTTTTATCAGTTATTTTAATATAAAAACGGATTAGAGTAACGGATTATACAACACAAGTGTGTACTTAGCCTTAGGGACACAGGCTGGTGGCTCCACTCTCGGACACTAGTGCCTGTGATGACATTACAGGGGTAAGTGAGAGGAGTGATGACGTTATAATGGGCAATGTCAGTGACATTGCCTGACGTTTCCCCCGGACCCAGAATGATTAGTGATTTTCACAGGTGATGTCACAAATGAGGTCACAATGGGTGAGAACATCACTAGGGGTGCCAGCCCTGTTAATAAGCCTGGGGACCCGCAGCTGCCAAATTGACATGACGGCTACCCTGGGGGGGCCGTTGCTAGACTCTTTTGTGATCCCCTTTAAGGCTCTATAGTGGTTCATGACACAATGGTTGCCGACATCATTGCCTTGGTTACATCACTTCTGATAACATCATCCGGTGGGGGGCAGGGACATATGTTCACGCTCTATGGGTATTGTATGGTTCTATTTAATATTTATAAATTGGTGGTTTTTGTTAATGCGATTCAGAAGAGTGTGTACAAATCCCATGCTTCCCTTTACACAGATTTAGAGTTAAATAGTAAAATTCTGTCGGCTTACAGTTGCCACCAGGGGGAGCTCACAGCATAGGATTCAAACTCCTATTGAATGTAATAATAAATCAGTATGCAGTGAGCTACTATACTGTATTATAGGGATGTACTATGCCAAGCTAGACTATACTAAACTATATTCTAAATGCTAAATTATATCCTACTACTGCATACTATAGTAGAAAATAGTGGATGAGATCCAGCGCACAACTAATGCAAAATAATCCAATAGTAGGTTTAAAATGGAATCTGGTTCCAATTTTATTTGAATGAATGTAAAAACCGGGAGACAGACTTCCCACAACGGGTAAGGTGGATGTATTGAAGAAAAAATAGGTGTGTAGCCTACGCGTTTCAGACGGAGTCCTCGTCCTTAGTCATGGCTGAGGACGAGGACTCCGTCTGAAACGCGTAGGCTACACACCTATTTTTTCTTCAATACATCCACCTTACCCGTTGTGGGAAGTCTGTCTCCCGGTTTTTACATTCATTCAAATAAAATTGGAACCAGATTCCATTTTAAACCTACTATTGGATTATTTTGCATTAGTTGTGCGCTGGATCTCATCCACTATTTTCTACTCTCCTATCAACGTGTGCCGACACGAAGATCCGTGCGCAGGAGGCATTGGAAGTCCATTTGCCCCAAGGTGAGCTGGAGGTTTCCTCCCATATATTTTCTACTGCATACTATACTCTGCTATATCATTCCATACTGTTCTTTACTATACTGTGCTATTGCATTTGTCCCTGGGTCCACAACAATAATGCATGTTAACGTATATTTTATGAGTTTGTTTTGCAGTGTTTTGTTTCATTCTCCAATTTATTTATCATTTCAATGTAATTCCTTTTGTAAACTCTAGGGGACACAACAGACTAAAAAATGCACAATCAAGGCTATTCGTCATAAATGCTGAACGATCTTTGTTAAATCAACATATATGTTGTAACCCATAGCAACCTGTCATGTTTTGTTCCTGCGGTCATCTCCGTGATGGAATGAGGCTGTCACTTCTCACAAGCTGCTCTGGATCAGGAAGGATTTTTCTTATTGTTTGTGTATTTCTTAGCTTGTGATTAGCATTATCTCAGACACGATGCTAGTGGCTGGGTGTAATATTTCCCGTTTCTTCAGAAAATTCAATTGTACATTTTCCCATATTATGTTGAGCTGATTGGGCTTTGTCCTTTTCTTGAACTTTATCGCTCATTTACAATACATGAAACGAAGCGACAAATAAATGTGGATAAAGCAGCTCAAAATATTACATGTGAATACATTAGATATTGCAATATATACATCATAAACAATGGGAACAATATGATTTTTTGCTGTATGCCCTTATATTTCCTTTTTTGTTTACTCTGTCCTTTAGTGAAGTACCTACCATAGAGCCAGGGTGCAAAACTACTAAAGGCTTACGGTTAGGAGGGAGACCGACACGGTTTCTTCTGCTTGCAATGACACTGTCATAGCAGTTACCTGCAGTTGCCACTAGGGGGAGCGCACTACAGATTTATACAGCTCCCATTGATTTCTAATATCTGTATAAACCCATATGCAGTTAGCTCCCACTAGTGGTGGCTGCATGTATCCAGAATTTTATTCTTTACCAAGTCATAAAAACTCAGCTCCCCTATACTCATATTTTACGAAAATAATCAGCATAAAACTTTGGACCTAAAAACATAACTGTGGACATCAAAGACTATGTAAACCTTCAAAAGCAGACCTGACGGATACAGAATTCAGCATAAGATACAGCTGCTCTGTATACAGAATACAACAGCTGTATCTCAAAAAGTAAAAATTATTTTTACTAAAAACGAAATAGAAAGTTGAACAAATCACACTGACTGACCTTTTTATAAAAATTAAAAAAAATAGCTTTCAAAGGTTTACATCCTTTAAAAGATTTTAATACAATTGGGAGCAAATTCAGTGGGGTGAGGGGCCTATTCTGAGTTTTGCTATGGAGTCCTTTCCGTTACTCATCTAACCCAGTTCCTACGGCGAGTTCCCACAGACGGGTGCAGCTCCCGTCAATTGCCGTGCCCGCTGCTAGGCCCCGGTCACCTCCTTCTATGACCTCTATCTCTGTTTCCCTGCTGGATAGGCCGCTGCACTCTTTTCCTGCTAGGACGCAGGCATCGGGTTGCCATGACACATGGCACTCGGGGATGATGTCAGGCCCGGCGGCCTATTTAAAGTAGTATCCTGCTTTTTGCACCTTGCCTGTAAATCAAGGTCATTTGCTTGGCTATTGATCTTGTGCTTTTGGACTCCTTCTCCTGACCGATTAATCTCGGTCTTGTTACTGGATTACTCTCCTGTCTCGCCCTTCGAATTCGTCACTTGGTTCATGTGGTTCCACTCCTGGCATCGACTCCTGGCCTGTGTATTGACAACGATTCCATCTCATCCTCATTCATGGCGCATCCTGACTGCTATTCCGTTGACGTCCCCTGGCTACGTTCCTGAATTTGCTCCAAGTTCTTCACTACACCACACCCTGCCGCCAATCAATGACTATTCTGGGGATCACGAACTAGGACTCTGATGAGGAAAGTCTGTACCTACTTGCGGGGTTATAGAGCAGGGAGATTCCTTAGACTCTGCACCCCAGGCTAGCCAGCTCCAAATTGATTGTGACTTACAGGATCCACTTCTCTAGTGAGAAACGCAACACTATGATTTCTGTGTGCGCTCCTTCTGTGGTGCAGTGTAGAAAAAAAATCTGATGCTACCTAAGAACCAGCAACAAGCAGGCCAGATGCTGTTGACAGATCTTCAATTTGAACTTGAACATCTGATAGTTTTTGGTTAATTAAGGCACCCTTCACATGTAGCGGAATTGCTGCATATTTTCCTGGACGGACTTTTTAGGTAGAAAATCTGCAGTGTATTACAGTAGAAGCAAAGTGGAGGAGATTTAACAAATCTCATTTACACGCTGCAGAAAATTTCTGTGCAGAAATTAACCTGCGGTGCAAATTTTTGAATCCGCAGCATGTCAACAATTTATGCTGCAGAATGGTTGCGTGTTTGTTGCAAATTTTGTCCATTGCATTTAATAGGGAAGTAAAAATACACAACCAACACTGACTGTTGTGATTCTAGCTGTTGAAAAGTTGCGAATCCGAATCAAGAATTGCAAGTAGAAAAAGTTAGAAAAGTCCTTTGAAGTTAAAAAAAACAACAAAAAAACATACTCACCTCCCCTGGCGTTCCCATAGCGATGCCTCACTACTCCTCTGGCTAGTGCTGCCGATCTCCTGTGATGATGATTTATGCCAAGTGACACCCAAGGACACATAGGACACAGCGTAATCCCAGTAGGCTGGCCCAACACAGAGCAGAAGGCGGAGCAGGGATGCGCTATGGTAAGTATGTGAGGTAAGTGTGACACCCATGGCCGCGGACCATCGGTATTATTCTCCCCCCAACGACCGCAGCCATAGATCAGTGAGCGCTGGCCTTCATCTCCTCCTCAGGAGACGCCAGTGCTCACTTCCGCTTCACTCTGCTGCGTCCCGTAGGGTGCGCGCACGCTCGTCCCCGGCCTTAAAGGGCCAGCGCGCAGACCTGAAAAGTATGTTAAATTAGCCCATGATCAACCTGGACTATAAGAAGGGCCCGGCCCCTTCCTTCATTGCCTGAGCATTGTTGTGTTTACCTGTGTTAGTCTTTGCAAATGGTCCCTTAGTGTTTTCCAGTTCCCAGTGTTCCTGTACCTGTATCCTGTATCCCGTGCTACCTTGTTCCTGTGCCATAGAGAGTTGGAGTCATGTTGTGCCGTATACTACGCCTTCCGTGTTACACCACGCCTGGTGTCTTCCTGCTGCCAAGGTCCCATCCGACCCTACCATTGCTTCTTTCTGTATTACCACAGGTACCCTTATTCGAACTATAGACATTGACTTGGTATCCTGTTGGCCAGCTGCTATCCCGCTATGGCGGTACGGCCCAGTGGGTCCACATACCCACAGATCGTGACAGTAAGTATGGGCTGCTTTTTTTTTTTTTCACTCAGCATTGGCAAATCAGACCAAAAATCTTCTCTAGATCAAACATAATTTGGTGTGGACTTTTGGATGGAATTTCCTGCAGTATGTGGGTCAGATTTGCTGTGCCACAAATCCAACCCAAAGTGAACCTACATTTCAAAAATTAAAGTCTCCTTTGAAGAAGTCATCAACAAGGTACTGTAAGATATTTTTTTGTTTTTATTGCCTTTTTATAGCATTTCTTCAGGACATAGCGCAGCCGAATAAGCTTTTTATGCTGATGTTACACAAGCGCATTGATGGGGGCAATAAACTGAGGTGACCAGGAGACTGCAGAGAATCTTTTTGTAAATTCCAAATAAGCAGTTTTGCTCTTGTATAACACACTTGCTATTTATGAATCTTATTCCGCATGCTTTTGGCAGTTTTACGGTTGAAAGCAAATGGCAGCCTATTTCAATGTACATTTAATTAACATATATCAAATTTCAGATGTGCATATACGCAGACGGAAATCACACAGCATATGGTATCCGGACAGCATGAACTACATTGCAATATGTCTTTTTATGCGATACAGGAAAATATTAAAATTAATCAATATTCACACCGACCTTCCTAAGTAAACTTGTCGCTCTATGGCTAAATGCTCCTATCTATATGAAGTGCTACGACCCTGTCGGAAAGGAAGACTTTCACGCAGCATCGCACAGGAAAGAAAAGTCATCTCTTCCCTGCACAGCTTACATTGTTCTCAATCAATTGGCTCGGTTAATCAGATTCAGCTTTTTTTAAAGAGGACATTAAATTCATATACAGGGGCCATTCTCCTCCTGGTTCTCACCATCTTTAGCTAGAGAACATCAGAGTATGGCTTAAATGAAGAGGTGTGGATTTTCATTTATTGGCTCCAGAGAAGTGGAAGGAGGTTTATTCTGCAGCAAGCTACCTCCCAGCCGGAGCCATAGCTGTCTAAGCTCCTCCCCTTTTCTCAAACTTGTTCCGCATGCACTTGGACTGGAAGAGATAGAATTAGTGAAAGACAAGAGGGATGCCGCCTGAGAAAAACACAAAAATATTTTTCCGTGTATTGTACAGAGTGATTCTAAAAGGATGGTGCAAAAGTAAAACTGGCTTAGTTGCCCATAGCAACCAATCACAGCACAGCTTTCATTTTCAGGAGCCAAATTTGAACTGCGCTTACATAGTGTGACATGAGAAGGTGACATCAAAGCAAGAAAAAAATTTTGCAAGAACGGTGTTGTGACAGTTGAGCGAAACTTTCAGAATAAATTTGGTAAATGTGCTCAGCATAGAAACTGCCTAACGAAGGCCCCAGTTTCTTCCATCTGTATTTGCCTATTAAGCCCTGCCTGAGGTCGGGCCTAAGGGCTCGTCCACACACAACGGAATTGCTGCAGAAAATATCTGCAGCAATTCCGTTGAAAGTCAAAGGCTTTCCGCTGCGGCAAAAACGTACCATTTCCTGCGGTTTTTACGGCAGAAAATGGTGCGGAAATTGCGGCGTTTTTTCCAATGTTAGGAGATGGAGACATCTCTGAAAAACGCAGCAATTCTGGACACTTTCCGTATCAGGAATTGACATGTTGTGGTCCGAAAAGTACGTCCTGCAGGTCAATTTCGGCTCGGCTATTTACTCAGCATGCGGATAAGATTTGTTAAATCTCATCCACTATGCTGCTACTGTATCCTGCTGCGTTCTTTCCGGCCAGAAAAACGCAGCAATTCTGGAGCATGTGGACGAGCCCTGATAGATTGCCTGTCAGTGAAAGACTGACAGGCAATAATCAATTGCAGTACAGGAGTAATGCGGTGTATTACTGAACCAAACACAAGATAGCACAGTAAAACAAAACAACAACTGTAAACAGTTACATAAAACAAAAAAAAAACAAATAAAGTTTATTAACAGAAAAAAATGAAAGTGAAAAATAAAACAAATGTTTTACCATTATAAATTCCCATATATATATATATATACAGTATTTAGTATCCCCACCCTCATAATGACATGTACAATAAAGTTAAAATGTTATTTGTACCGCACGATGAATAACAAATAGTTTTTTTTGTGTTAACCCCATAAAAAAAATTCATACAACTCAATCATTGACTTAAATGTACCCCAAAATGGTACTATTGAAAGATATAACTCGTCCCATAAAAAACAAACCCTCATGAAGCTACGGTATGGCTCTCTAAAATTGGGCCGAGCTTAAAAAAAACATTAGCATGAAAAATTATTTGATTATACCAAAGTGGTAAAATATAAAATTAAAAAAAACTATACGTATATGGTAATGGCATAAATGTAACGACTCGTAGAATAAAATAAAAATGTTATTTATACAGTATGATGAACGGTGTAAAAAATGAAACAATAAGGGCAAAGCCACTCGTGGCGGAATTGCTCTTGAATTCCGCTGCGGACACTCCGCAGCGTTAATCCGCAGCGGAGACGTTTCTCCATTGCGTTCCACTTCTTTTTACTAGGCTTCGTTTAGACGAGGCTGAAAATTCCACTGCGGAGCATAGGCTGCGGTGCGGAATTTGGTGTCCGCAGCATGCTCTGTCTGTTGCGGAGCAGTGGCGGACTGGTTGCGGACTCATTGCGGAAGTTCTCCATTGACTTCAATGGAGATTCTAATTTCCGCAATGAAGTCCGCAGCTGTCATGCACATGTTATGTGTGCTGCGGATGCGTCTTGCTTTTTTGACATGACATTTCTTAATTCTGGCTGGACCTATGTATTTCTAGGTCTACAGCCAGACTGAGGAAGTCAATGGGGCTCCCGTAATTACGGGAGCGTTGCTAGGAGACGTCAGTAAATAGTCACTGTCCAGGGTGCTGAAAGAGTTAAGCGATCGGCAGTAACTGTTTCTGCACCCTGGACAGTGACTACCGATCCCAATATACAGCAACCTGTAAAAAAATATAAGTTCATACTTACCGAGAACTCCCTGCTTCTTTCTCCAGTCCGGCCTCCCAAGATGACGTTTCAGTCTCAGTGACGGCTGCAGCCAATCACAGGCTAATAACAGGCTGCAGCGGTCACATGGACTGCCGCGTCATCCAGGGAGGTTGGGCTGGATGCCGAAAGAGGGACGCGTCACCAAGACAACGGCCGGTAAGTATGAAATTCGTTTACTTTCACTAGGGAAAGTGCTGGCCCTTCTCTCTATCCTGCACTGATAGAGAGAAGGGAAGCACTTTTACCGCAGTCCGCAGCAGCTAGTCCGCATCAATTTACTGCACATTTTGGGCAGATCCGCCACAGAATCTGCAACGCAGATTCTGTGCGGCATTGATGCGGACAGCTGCGGAGGAAAACCGCCACGTGTGGGCATGCCCTTAGACACCATTGCGGAATTGCTGTTTTTGTCAACCAAACCCTCGTCGATCAACGTCTTAATTGGGTAAAACCCTTTAATATTGTGAGTAATGTAATCGATGGCGGAGCCGTCCTTTAATTCATACCCGAAGCTCTAAGTACATTATTAGGGATAATGACTGGATAAGAATAACATCTCCAGGTGTGTTTATATGAGAACGATCTGTGTGCGGCTCTTGTACATCTGTAAACCTCATCAGAAAACGAAAACGCACAGCAAAACATGAAATGAATATTCGCCGCCTGCCAAAAGCAGCGCACACAGTGACAGGCCGGCAGCTTCCATGATAATTAGCAACTGCTCAAACAAATATTTTACAGTGGAACCAGCCCAAGCCCCGTCTAAACAGATTTTGCTAAATACTCAACTCAGAACGGCGAAAATCAAATCTCTTTATCTTTTCCGCAAATATTTACATTTCCAAAAATGCCCTAGAATTCGATTTTAATGTTTCGGAACATAAAACACCCGTGCAAAAGCAAACTCATTTATTATGGATGTAATAAAAAGAGAATCTGCAAAGAGCCACTTTCCAAATTACTCATCGTAAATTGCATACTAATGTAGCATCATTAACTGCAGATGAAGATATATGAAAGCAGCCGTCACCGTCAGAGCAAAAAAACACTATTATTGAGAGAGGAATATGTTCTACTAATCCACGTAGGTCCCACTCTGCTGAGCTGCGATTATTGTGCGTCTATAGCCGTAGCTAAAGATGATCGCTCCTTAACGAAGTTCTTTAATGTATCATCGTTAGGTTTCTAAGGGACATGTGATAGCTTTATTGTTCTTTATGAACACTTTTCAAGAAGAAAATTATTTAAAGGCGGACTCACTCTGGTAACTGCATGCATATAGTTTAGTTAGTATGATATACCATGCAAAATCTATCTATAGTTCTCTTCTTGTGTCTCTTTTCTTGTATTCAACAGTGAGTGAGTGTTCAGGTTGCCTAGCAACCACTTGATTTCATGTCCGGGTGACCACCATTGTGTGTATGGAACCGGTCACAGGAATTTTCTGCGTACTGAGTGAGCTTCCTTGGGCAATAAGAAGCGTGAGAAGATAGTACAAGAAGTCAACAGCAAGTCAAAGGAACGCAGGTAAGGACAGGCCTGATTTGACTGGGTTTGGAGAAGGTAAGGCAGGACAAGGATTAATGGAGGAACATGGGGAGCTATAGGGGGTAGTAAGCGAGGCTGGAATTGGCTGGCTAACTGGGAGGGGTAACAGAAGTACCTGTTAGGAGGGTTGGTGAAGCTTCCCATTCCAGTCATTGATCCCGGACCAGTGAATGCCCGCCCTTTAAGACATTTTTTGGCAGGTGGTGTGAGGGTTTAGTTTTTCTTTGTGCTAATCAGCGGTCGTGCAGTCTGCTCAGAGGAGGTCAGGGATGGCACTTTTCTAGGTGGTTTTGGGGCCCAGCAGAGGTATTGTGACCACTCTTTGATTGAGTGGTATGCGGATGGCTGTGCTGTTCCAACTATGGCGGTTTCGGCAAACACGACGTCAGGGGCTCCCTCTAGGAGCGGAATCCCTGGCAAGAGCATCCGCAACGACCTGACCGGGGATTCCGCTTCTGCAGGAGCCCCTGATATCACTGTCCATATATAGATAGTGACGCCAAGGGCTCCTCCAGGAGCAGAATACCCGGCCAGAGTGTTGCCAATGTTCCGGCCAGGGATTCCGCTCCAGGAGTAGTGAATGGCAAAGAAGGGAGCAGATAGTTTCCTGATCTGCCATAGTATTCAATTGTATCTTCGTCCCGAGGACACAGATACATTTCAATATGGCAGTTGCCGGGACACGTTCGGGACTGTAATTTTCCGGGACTGTCTCTGTAAACTTGGGACAGTACCAGCAAATTCGGGACTGTTGGCAACTATGTAAATGACACGGCAGCGGTCCGAGTGAGGTCGGTGCCGGCCCGGGAGTGGACCAGTCCCGTCACTTGACGTGGGTCACCTGACCCACCTCAGGTGACTCAGGTCAGGTGACTAGACTGGTCCACTCCCGGCCCTCACTCAGACAGTCATTCACTTGGCTCCATCCGCCCTCCTCCTGCTCTTTAATTCTACTCTTCCCTTGTTTGCACTGTGCAAGTACATTTTGGCCCATGCACAATGCAACGTTTCGGGGGATGGAGGATAAATCCAGGACAGTGTTTTTTTCTGCCGGACACTACGGACGGCAGAAAAAACACCAGTTTTTTGCAGACTGTCCGTAAATTTACATACGGTTGGCATCCATGGATGACGGTCTTGGTGGAATGGGACCTCATTCTAAAACTTTTGCTATAGGTCCGCATGGGGACTTATTAATCCCTTAAATCATAATTTCTATAGACTGCCTGATTATTTTTTCATGAAAAAAAACTAATATTAAAAGTATTAAAAGAGTCAGATCCTTGGAGGCTCATACAATCATTTGAATGTCTAAGAACCCATCTTGCTATTTGTTTAGACCGTACTCGGACTCATCAATCCGATATCTTTCATGTGATGAAAACTACTTTACCCTAAGAAATATGTTATTAAATGGACTCATTTCCTTCAAAAGATTCTTAATGAATTCTACTCTACTGTATCAAATTCTCATTCTCCCAATTCTCGTTTCCTTGACAACAATATCGGTGCCATCATTTATATTTCTGAAATAATAGATTGCCTTGAAACATATGCATTTGAGCTTGATAGCTGCTCTACAATGAAGGGCAAAACAATATTTTATAAATTTAAACTAGAAATTGTTATTGATTTAAAGCTCCGTGCTGAGTACAAATTGCTGCTACTTATAAGGAACAGAAAAATGACAGATTTTGTAAAGACAATGATAAAATCTACTTAAAAAGATAACACTTAAAGAGGATTTGTCAGCTCTTCTGACATGTTTTAGTAAAAAAAAATGTATTCCCCATGAAATAATAATTCTGGAGCATTCAGAACTCTGGATTGTGCCATTCCTCTCTTACTCTTCCTGGAAATGTATGAATAAGTTGACAACTGGGAGTTACTATACCCTTTGTCAACGGGGTGTCCTGCACACACTAATACTACCCATTGTGTAGTTTCTCTGTTATTCCTCTTGTAAATGTATGAATAAATTGACAGCTGGGTGTTATATTTTCACTTATCAATAGGTTGTGTCCCTACACAATTTTACATTGTTCAATCAGACTGTGGTGACACTACCTATTGACAAGGGGAATGGTAAAGCCCAGTTGTCAATTTATTCATAAATTTCCAAGAGGAATAAAGGAGGAATGGCAAAACAGAGTTCTAAGAAAATTTTCTAGAGGAGAATTTTTATTTTATGAGGAATGTAAGGATTTATTAAAACAGACATAACAGGAGAACTGACAGGTCCTGTTTAATGGTAAAGTCAGTGAAATATATATTTTTAGACTCGATTAATCCTTCTATTCTTTTATGACAGCACCAGATGGATTAAACAATGATTTTAGTCAATTGTTAAATATAAAAATTAAACATATTTGCAAATAGTCGTAATTAAAATTGTCCTACCGTTTTGTGTTTAGTTCCTATACAGACCTACAGTATATGTTTTCATGACAGACAACAAACCCTTTGTAGCCTGAACCTGCAATCATCTAGTCTTCCGCCTGTCAGACTTCAAAAGGTTGGTTTGTTGTCTTCTACCATGGAAACATATAGGCCTGTATAGGAGCTGCAGACTCAAAACAATAGTACATTTTTACTTTTAATTGCAAAGTCGCTTCATTATTTATGTTTTTGAAATTCAGTGGGACAGTAAAAATAATAATTGGTGGCCAAGGGGGACATGGTCTTTAAAAACTATTAAGACCATTGAAAATAATTTTTTTTTTAAATCAATGTTTTATGTGATTAGAAACAACTTTTAAATTTACTTCATTAAAAAATGTTTGTACTTTTTAAGATGCAGCTTCCATGTATCCTTTATGCATAGAAGTTGTATAGTTCTGTCAAAGCTGCGGCCGTCAGCTCAGCTGAACTGACGGCTCAGCTGAAAGCTGGTCATGCAGGATCCAGCTATTAATGATCACATCTAAGTATATGAACTTAGATGTGATTGATATTAGCTGGAATCTGTGTGCCAGAGACATGCAAGATCCGATCTCAGCCGAGCCGTCAGTTCAGCTGAACTGACGGACGTGGCTAAGGCTGGTTTCACACGAGGTCATTACGTCCGTAATTGACGGACGTATTTCGGCCGCAAGTCCCGGACCAAACACAGTGCAGGGAGCCGGGCTCCTAGCATCATACTTATGTATGATGCTAGGAGTCCCTGCCTCACTGCCGGACAACTGTCCCGTACTGAAAACATGATTACAGGATACATGGAAGCTGTATCTTAAAAAGTAAAATAATTTTCAAATAAAAGTCAATTTAAAAGTTGTTTCTAATCACATAAAACATTGATTTATTAAAAAAAATAATCTCTTTAAAGGTGTACATATTAAGTCAGTAATCAAAAGTTTTCTATTTACTTCAATGGGATTGTAAAGCGCATGCATGTATTATGTGTAATGAGGGGGAAAGGGGGGCATGACACTCCCCTGAGGCCTGCACTGCTGCTAGAGGAGACATTAGGCCAAGGACATGAATGGGAAGACGGACAGTGGACCTCCTACATGGATCTTCCAGTATAGATATTGTGGCATAAATTGGCAGAAAATGTAGATATCGGCCTGGGCGCTATAATAATTGGTTACAATTTTTGAAAACGTTGTCTAATAAGTTTAATAAACCATGATGAATTTACCAGACATTGTAAAAGATGTAAAAGTTGTCTGAGTGTGAATGATGACTCACTGTATTGTTAATTATAATACATTTCTGTGACAATGCTTTATCTGCCTACAAATGGTTTCTATGGGGGAGGGGTGTATAATTATAGTTCACGGAGAACAATCAGTGTTTCTCAAGCTGTTTGCTGGCACATACTGCCATATTTTAAACAAGGATAAAGCTTGGAGCAAATATTTTTATAAAACTTTAGTAAATACTTTGTTTTAATTAACTCAAACTTCGAAAAAATTAAAAGAACCTGTAGGTAATGGCAGATGGACATGGCAGATGATACTGGACACGACACTAGACTTCAGCTCAGGCTCAAACACAGTTACGGGATACGGGAACAGGAAACAAATAAGGGACCATTTGCTTAACTAACATGGGAAGACAACAACAACGGTCAGGCAAGGAGTGGAAGGGCAGAGCCCTTTATATAGTGCAAGGTGTAAGGGGATTGGTTTGGGAACAATTTGTTGGTGTGTGCGCTGGCCCTTTAAGGCCAGGGAAGAGCGCACGCGCACCCTAGAGGCAGGAGTAGCAGAGTGCAGCCGAGTGTGCTGGCGTCTCATGGAAGGGAGACCCCTGCAAGCCTTCAGTGTCCCGCAGTCGCGGCTGCCGGTGAATACAGTCTGCCGGCGGTCAGCGACCGCGGGTCCAACAGGCATACAGTGGTATCGGTCACCCGTAGGCTCAAAGGATAAAAAAGAAAAACATATACCGTGTGGTTTACTTTTTTTTACTGTATGCCTCTATATAGGAAAGCGCAGTCAACTACGATTCCCTATACAGTGAAAGAGAAGGTATACCGACATACACCAGCCCAGCGGATGCCAAAAGGATACGTTCGCCATATGTTCATAGGGAAAAGTATCTGATCCAATCCCGTTTGTGGCGCTAAATATAATGTTTATGCAAAGAACTGAAATACTTTTGTATGCATGAGCCCGATAATAGATAACTTTCAGAAGTGAATAGAAAAATGTAACAAAAATATAAAAATATAAGCTACATAAACTGTTGTATAACCTTAAAAAATTTAATATTACTTACATTGTACTGCTTTACATTAGGTCTTATATGTTCTTTAGTGGGACGGACCTGGGATGTCAGGCTACTCTGATGGTAGAAGCAGTCATAGTTTATCAGTGATAGTTCACTTCTTACTCCTGTGCTCAACAATGCTCAATGAGTGTATTATGTGGTTGGCACTGTTATGGGGGAGCCTATGGCTTTCATCGTTATGGTGGCATTACATCCTACCTGTAGTACGTATACTCCACAGGGTAATTGCTCTGTCCTCTGTGTCCTGAATGTATGATCTAAACTGGTCACTGTCATTAGGGATTACCATTGCCATGAAGGGTTGTACTTCGTCTGCATCAATATTTAGTTAGGTGGTACGTATCAAAGTTACATTCACATGAATGGCAGGATCCAAGTTACCCAGCAGAACATTGTCCAGATCATCACATTCCCTCCACCGGCTTGTCTTCTTCCCACAGTGCATCCTGGTGCCATCTCTTTGCCCAGGTAAGCTGTGCACACGCACCCGAATGTCCACATGATGTAAAATGTGATTCATCAGACCAGGCCACCTTCTTCCATTGCTCCATGGTCTAGTTCGGAGGCTCATGTGTGAATTGTAGGCGCTTTCGACGGTGGACAGAGGTCAGCATGGACACTCTGACCGGTCTGTGGCTGCGCAGCCCCAAACTCAGAAGGCTCTGTGTGTTCTGACACCTTTCTATTATAGCCAGTAGTAACTTTTTCAGCAATTTGTACTTCTGTGGGGTCGGACCAGACGGGCTAACTTTCACTCCCCACGTGCATCAATGAGAGGTGGGCGCCAATCACCCGGTCAACGGTTGTCCTTCCTTTGATCACTTTGGTAGGTACTAACCACTGCATACCGGGAACACCCTACAAGACCTGCCATTTTGGAGAAGCTCTGACCCAGTCGTCTCGCCATCACATTTGGCTCATATTAGTCACTCAGATCTTTCCACTTGCCCATTTCGCCTGCATCCAACGCATCAACTTCAAGAACTGACGGTTCACATGCTGCTTAATATATCCGACCCCTGACAGGCGCCGTTACAATGAGATAATCAATGTCATCACTTCACTTGTCACTGGTTATATTGTTATGGCTGATCGGTGCATACTATACTATATTTATATGGTGAGAGTGTTACACGTTGAGCATTTAGAAGTCCCTGCACTATTTCACTGCACTTGTTCAATCTGCTGCTTTCCGATGTGGCTGGGTGGATATGGGCGCCCGATAGTGATTGTATATATACATATATATTAAAGCCTCTATGGGGAAAATTACAATACGATATATTACAATACAATATTTTAACGCAGCATCACCATAACATGAAGTTCATTTCAGTGTGATATCAAGTCAGGAAGATCAAGTCAAAGCAAAACTCTATTAACTCTCAATTGCTATTTATGTAAAAAGTGCACCAGGTTTATGGACGGGAACTTTCTATTAAGAAGAGTCAGGTTAATTACGAAGCAGCTTCTCTGGTATTTGTAATTTAAAGTTCACATTAAAGTTCTTCACAAGACGACCCCGGAGGTCACATACACAGCAGCAGAGGATGGAAGATGAATCTAGGAAGTAGATGGAGATGAATTTTGTTCAGGTCGGGAAGTCATCTGCTGGTGAAATGCTAATAATAACGTGAACATTGTGCAGCGCAGCAAGATTAACTGCTTCATGGCCTGAATCTTAATAAGATTGTTTGCTTTACAAAACCCATTTTCAACTACCCAATTAGGGAAATTAAAGTTAATAGAGGGGGTCCTCAGTTCAGGGTCCTCATTCGTTAGCCAGAGCAAACACCGTCAAAGAGCGTCTCTCACTCTGGAGAACCTGATGCATCTGTGCATTACACAAAGAGCCCATTGATTTGAATAGGTATTGTGTAATTAGGCATTTGTCCTGCGGTGGCACTGTTTGAAAAGTTAACACTTATTGACAGCTTCTTACACAGATCACAGCTGATTGCTGGGGAGGTCACCGCATGGGACACCCTGTAATATGTTTATCATTGGGAGACCTTTTCAGCCAAAAAGGGATTATCCAAAGCAGTGATTCCCCCTTATTGACTACAGACCATTTGCTGATTTTTATTATGTGCAGAATTAATGACCAACTTTTTGGTACATAAAAGATTTTAATAATCATTTTTATATAAAAAATTTAGAAAACACCCGTCCCTTTACCATGACTACTAGTTTAGGTTCTGGGAGGTTCTGGTTTTAATTGTTGAGCCTATCCAAATTCTGTGTCTTTCTTCCTATCTGATTGAAGGGTGGAGTATTTAAAGCTGGGTTGGTTCAGTTTTCTTTGCTTCTGAATTTCCTTGCTGCATGTGTTTGATCAAGCTCCTGATTTTACCCTGTACCTTTGACTATTTGGACTTTTTGGAACTGGACCTCGGCTTGTCTCTGGATTACCCTTTGCTTACTGATTTGGACTTTCTGTTATCAGCTGGTTTTGACCTCTGCAAATCCTGATATCCCCTTGCTTTGTGATTTGAACTTACTGTTTACCCACTGACTATCTTGTTATCTGCTCTGGTATTGCCTGCATTGCACCTCTTATCCAACATCGAACACTGTTAAAGCAACCCGGGTTCTATGCTGCAAAATCCAACCTGCCTTGCGGTGGGCTCTGGTGAGAACCAAAGAGTAGCCTTAGACTCTGTTGATCAGAGTTGTGACGGATTTGGGGGTTGCGGGTTTTACGTGCACGCTCATTCCACACAGTATTACATACTTCCCATCGAAATCAATGGACCGTTCATGTAATGCATGGATGTGCCAGGTTCTCCTGAGAAAGAAACACTCCTTTTAGCCGCTGTCCAATCAGGCTTATAGATGAGGATCCTAAACAGGAAACTCATCTCTATTAAAAACAATCTGAAAGCAATCGTTTTCTTCTTCTTTTTTATCCACTTCTTCTTTTTTTAGGAAGTCCAACATTCCCTTTAAGTAATGTAAAAACATAATTTTAACTCTTATATGATATAGGTTCATGGAAGGATACACAAAAAGAAAAAAAAGTTGTGTGATGCAATCCGCTATGGTACTGGCTGCAGTACTGATATACAAATATTACGGATCACAATAGGAATAAATGTTTACAATGCCGGCACTATACCAGTCGTCGATCGATTCCTAAAATCAGTCCTGCAGATATTTCTTGCTCTTAGGGTATGTTCACACGCAGTGACTAAAAACGTCTGAAAATACGGAGCTGTTTTCAGGCGAAAACAGCTCCTGATTTTCAGACGTTTTTTTCACAACTTGCATTTTTTGCGGCGTTTTTTACGGCCGTTTTTCAATGGAGTAAATGAAAAACGCCTCCAAAAACGTCCCAAGAAGTGCCCTGCACTTCTTTTGACGAGCCGTCATTTTACGCGCCGTATTTCGACAGCGACTCGTAAAATAAAGGCTTGTGGGAACAGAACATCGTAATTCCCATTGAAAGCAATGGGCAGATGTTTGTAGGCGTATTAGGGGCGTTTTTCAGGCGTAATTCGAGGTGTAAAACGCTTGAATTACGTCTGAAAACAGTGCGTGTGAACATACCCTAAGAGTATCAAGGCCAAATGTTTGAGAAATACTTCTGAACGCATGTGAAAATTTATTCTGAGGACACTGGAGGAACAATGACATGTCTTTTGGGACCACATATAATGCTTGGAAACACTGAAGAGAAGAATTTCTCATCTTATACTTTCATGCCTGTGGGATTGCAACAGACCGACCTCTTAATATCAGGAAATTTATGGGATGCCCACAGAAGGCGCTTGGTGTATGGAAAACAGCTGATCACTGGTTGGCCAAAAGAGATCACCTGGCCGAGTCACCAATGATTTTCTTGTCAGGAGGTCTCCGTCAGCCAAATAGAGAGATGCAATGTTTCACAGTGGATTCTTCCCGACGGCCTCAGATCCGGGGGCCACTTAGTCTACGTTATTAGGAAGGTTATCTGGTAATCACCTATGACATGGTTTCCCTCAGCATCCACATTATCGTCCCAATATCCACATTTCCCGTGATTCTACTGAAAATAGATCACTAAAGGGTTCTATGGCGATCTAAGCTAAGTCAGTAATTTCCAGGTAGATCCAGGTATTGGGGCCGTAATGTGGTTGATAAGGGTATGTTCACACTGAGTTTTTTGCCTCAAAATTTCTGCATCTTTCCGTCAGATTTTGAAATGCCAGTGTCTTTTGATGCTTTTTTTTTGGTGTTTTGTAAAATTAATCCAATGCAAAATCCGCAGCAAAAAAAATGCTTCTGCCTCTCATTTATTTCAATAGATGTTCAGGGGCAAAAACCGCTCCAAGAAAGGGCATGCCGTTTTTCTTTCCCCACGAGCAGTCAAAAAAAACAAACCGCCTGAGCCTCCCATTGAAATCAATCTGAGATATGGGGCGTTTTTTAACACGGATTCCGACACAGTACTCACGTCAAAATCAGCACCAAAAAACTCAGTGTGAACTGGCTCTAAGGTAAACCATGTCATGGGTGATTACCAGAATACTAAAATGCGGCCGCAATACGGCTGTTCACATCTGGATTCACACATCTATAACACGGGTCACATTTTATACAGTAGCAATACACAAACTCCCCTCACTCGCAGTTCTAGTGAGGCAAATGGTGGCTCCTTTTCTTTATACAAACGAGAAAGACTGACGCGGACTGAAGAAGACAGACATCTGTGGAAATGTTGATCTGCCGAGTTGGACTTTTTCGGCTGTTGTCTGGTGCAGTCCATGGAAAGTGGTTCACGCCAAACATCAGATCTGCGTCCCATCAAAAGAAGCCCAAGACACGGCAGAGATCAATCGGACATTTGTAATTTTAACTAAGGGTGTCGTCGTCCGAAACATCAATCTTCACAGAAAAGCCGTAAACGACGAGTCGCAAAGAGACGGGTATCTAAAATAACTAACGTATAGCCAGCTTCAGATCATTTATGTAATATGGCCTTCTAAAACCGGTCTTAAAACATTCTACACAGTGCTCAGGAAACATTTGTCAATAGAGGCCGGCACATAACATTACCTTATTTCAACCAGTGTTATTTAAAGGTATCAGAAAAAATAAAATAATCACTGTGCATTTTGTCACATCTAATTAAGGAATTGCAATTGCAAGCAGAAAATTAAACACACACATTAAAAGAAACCACACTTTTTTTTTTTAACATATGATTTGGGTGATGTGATTTTACCTGGCAGCAACATTGTCTTTTTTTTTGCTCCATTACATCGAAAAATAAAAAATAAAGCAACTTTGTAAATATTCTTGTTTATATAATCGTAGTTTTAGGTCTTCATCTCCTATGCAGATCTGTGTCTCCATGGTTACAGACTACAAACAAACCAGGTGTAGTCTGATTCTGCAGTCATGTGTTACTCTACCCCCCTGTACTCTTCTATTTGCTAGCGAAAAAAATGATGTATTGCTTTATATGTGGTGAGTAGAGCATTTTTGCTAGGTGATACACACTGAAAAAACGTGTGAGGCTCAAGCCGGTTGTAATACGGACGCATTTTTATATCTGTGTATGACTTGGACGCTCTGTGATTCTATTGAGCCGAACTTAAATCACCACAGGGTTCTACGCAGAGGTGTAACAAGTTACCATGAGGCCCCGTAGCAAAACTTGAAATGAAGGATATGGGCCCTAATAAGACATGTACATCTTATGACAGTTCTGGTCTTCGCTCTGTCCGGTGTGTTTTCCTCCTTTCCATAGTCTCCCAGTGATCTGCATTCATTCTACCACTACCCTTTTATCTAAGGGTATGTTCACACGGCCTATTTTCGGGGCGTTTTTCGGGCCGTAAACGCCTGAAAAACGGGCGAAAAATCGGAAGAGAAAAAGACGTGCAGGACACTTATTGAAACGTTTTTGGAGCCGTTTTCCATAGACTCTATTGAAAAAAAGCTCCAAAAACGGCCATAAAAAACGCCACAAAAAAACGCCGCGAAAAGCGCGAATGGCACAAAAACGTCTGAAAATCAGGATCTGTTTTCTCTTGAAAACAGCTCCGTATTTTGAGACGTTTTCGACTCTGCGTGTGAACATACCCTAATAGTTATCAGTAGGACCACCTCACCTCTGAGTGGAGATGTGCAAACTTAGAAGCTCGGCACCATAGCAATTGTCATACCGGCTACCCTGGTAGAAGTTCAGTTTAATAGAATCGAGTCTAGTTCTCGCAGCCATAATACAGATGTTAAAATGTGGACGTAGTGGCCATCTGAAACTGGTCTTCTAGACAGGGAAGGCAAGGTAAATGTTCACAGTTGTAGTCTGCATATATGTAAGCTTCACATTGCCACTGATGAAATCCTGCTATAGGATGTTATACAAGCAAAACACAGCCCAAGAACATATCTTACATGTTTTCAAAAAGTTTTTGAAAATATATATATTATGAGAAGTTTTATCCAAACTGCTTTGGACGACACCCCCCATACCTAGTATATAAAAAAAAGTTCCTTTTATAGTATACAAGCACAAACAAGCCGACATTATTGGATTTTACACATTTATTTTTTTAAAGGGTCGTTTCCTTTTTTTTTTTAACCTTAAAAAAAAAAAAATCACAGGTAAAGCATTCTGCATTTTCCCTTTTATACAAGTCCTCCTTCTAGGTAATCGAAGAAACTATACAATGCAAAAAATAAAATAGTTTGCCACAAAACATAATTATGTAGTAAACTATAAAAGACTGTACAAAAGAAGTCAAAGTGACAAAAGAATATTATACAAAACTGTACAAAATACGTGTTCTGCAGCAGGTTTACAAAAATGATTTGAATACCAAAAAATTCTCTACCCATTGAGATCTAAAAAGGCACATGAAAACCCTCATATGCTTTGCCATGTGTTCGGGTTACGAAAAGGACTCGTTGCCCTGACGCTATATGAGGCTTGTGCTCCTTATAGATTTTTCTTCTTCTGCCAAAAACAAGAACCCTCGCTTTCGATTGTTTTCTAGGGCGAATCCAGTTTTTGGATCAAAAAAAAGAAAGAAAGAAAGAACACAGACTTGGCAGCGAAGTCCAGCACTAATACTAATAGTGCAATAAGCGCAGTGTATTTGCCCACACTGTTCCCCTATGGTACAAAATTTCTTTTGAAAAACAAAAAAGAAAATAACACGGTGTAGCTGCGGGCAGATTGTAATATCTCATGCCAAACATATATTAAACAAGTCAAACGAAAACTCAAAATTGTCATATAGTAATAAATCAGATATTAAAGTGATAGCCAAAGTCAGTTTTTTCTAGGTGTATTCCTATCATATAATGTTATGGCATACCACTAGGATGTGCCCTAACATTATGATCGGTGGTGGTCCAACCTCTGGGCATCCTGCTGATCATGACAATGTACAGCGGCACTGCTGGTCTACCCACTGTGCAGAAAACTGTAAGAAACCTTCATTTAGGGCTACACTGCGTCTTTGGCCGCAACACAAGTCGCACGTCCATAGTTCGCTGTGCCACGCTGCGTACATTGCAGTAATGTTAGTGAATGCGGCCATGTTGTGTCCCGCAAAGTTGCCGCGACCGTTGCAAGTAACTTGCGGGTCGCAACGTGGACATATTTACACATTACTGCTATGTACACAGTGCGAAACAGCAGTCTCTGGATGTGTGACCAAAGTAGCCATGTAGCTCTAGCCTTAGGGCCCTTTTACACGGGCCAATTATCGGCCAAACGAGCTTTCACAGAACGCTCGTTCCCAATAATTGCCCTGTGTTAACAGGGCAACGATCAGCCGACGAACGAGCAAACGCCCATTCATCAGCTGGTCGTATAGTTTTAATTGCAGAAAATATTATCGTTGTCGGCAGCACATCTCTGTGTAAACAGGGAGACACGCTGCCGACATGATAGAAATGTATGGGGACGAGCGATCGTAGTAACAGCTTTTACAGCTCGTCCTCATATTAGCTCCTTGTGAAAGGAGTGAACGAGCTGCCTTGTTGATCGGCACTCGTTTACATGGCCCACATCGGGCCGTGTAAGTCCACCCTGAGTGGAGTAGTGTTGTAGTCCTATGGTTCCCTGTAAAGCACGTGGCTGAGAGGGTCGCTGTAAAGGGAAAATCTGTGAAACATCTTTCTGAGGAAAAGTGGGGGTCTCAGCAGTCGTACCCCCACCAAGCAGTAAGTGATAGCCTAGCCTAGCTATATGCCATAACTTATTATCATGGAAATAGCACTTAAAATGATATTGTCCATCTTTGCAACTCATTTTTTATTTTTTTTGCTTTTGTGCTTCAAAGATCAAAAAAATTAAGCAACATTTAACAGTCTTTAAGAATATCCTAATGTTTTGTGTCTACAGCTCTTACTCAGACCAAGGTGTCTCCATGGTTACAGACTACAAACAAACCCTGTATGTAGTCTGATCCTGGAAGTATGTGTCACTCTATTCTATCTGTCCCATCTTCTTGCTAACCGAAGTATTAAACAGAGGAGCAGATGGGAGGGAGGCCTCAAGCACACGACCGTAGCTGGGTGCACGGGCCGTGATTGCAGCACGAACGGCCAGGGAGTGTCATCCACGGGCCCCCTCAAATCCTGGATCGTGCACACATTGATTTCAATGAGCCTGGACTGCAAAGCCAGGCTCCCGGCCAGTGCACGGACCGTGGAAACCACGCTCGTGTGCATGGGCCCAGAGCAATGAATGGGTCCGCAACTCACCTGTAGATTTTCAGGTGAATTGCGGACACAAAAACATGTTTGTGTGCATGAGGTCTTATACATGACTGCGCAGGAGTGATTTGTAGTCTGTACCCACGGAGACACATAGGTCTGCATAGGAGCTGTAGAGACAAAATTGTAGGAGATTTTAAATATCTATTGGCATCACTATTTTCTAGATTACTAACATTTGGCTATTTTCTGGTTTGGGCTGTTGGAAAGGCTCTTTACATATGATAACTTCTTATATATCAGATGATATAAACTCTTGCAGAATAATTTTTACAGAACAAACAAGGGCTCCGTCATTTCTGGGGAATGTTTACAATAGTAAGAATTGCAGGATTTGAAATAATCTGCAATACCACTTGTCACCACTTTGAGGCCAAATACATTCCTCCTGCATGAATGCAATAGCGCCCCCATCTCTAGACGAGCTCCACATCTATTAAAACACAGATCTTTGAAATGTATTTTCCCAGAAATGACAGGCAACTTGTTTTAATCAGAACGCATGGCTTTACATCATACCCATTTTCTAAAAGTAGGAATTACTACCCTTTAAAAATGCATGGTTACTAAATTGACTTCCTTTTGACATACTTTCTTTGTAATACGCAATCACTGCACTAAAAGTAGTTCTATAATATTTAATAGTTTATACAAAGGAGTTGTGTGAGGCTAGAAAACATGGCTGCTTTCGTCCAAACACAGTGCCCCCCTTGTCCATGGGCTATGTCTGGTATTGCAACTAAGCCCGATTTACCTGAATGCTGCAACACCAGACAGAAACTAAAGGGGCGCAGTTTATGGAAGAAATCTCATACAACCCATTTATAGGCTATGTACACCGTTGAAATTGTTTTTTTTTTAATAATAAAAATGTGTATCAGTGTGTTTGGTGAAACTTTCTAAATACCTTTTATTTAAAAAAAATATATATATTCTTTGAGATACAGCTGCTTTGTATCCTGTATACAGAGTAGCTGTATCTTGTGCTGTATCCATCAGGTCAGCGGGACTGACGAGTTTAGTGTCAGTGGGTCTTGCGGGTCTGTGACACAAGGGATCGAGCTGTTACCGATCACATCTAAGTTCATAATTTAGATGTGATCGATAACAGATGGACCCGCAGTCACTGAACCCGTCAGTGCCATTGATGGATTCAGGTTTCAACGCAAGATACAGCTGCTCTGTATACAGGATACAAAGCAGCTGTATCTCAAAAAGTAAAAATATTTTTTAATAAAAAGTACTTAGAAACTTGCACCATACACACTAATAGACATTTTTATTTTAAAAAAAAATTAAATAAAAATTATTTCAAAGGCGTACATAGGCCTTAATATTACATGTATACAAATATATTTCTTCTGGGTATAAAGACTTGACATACAGGATTTTTAAATGTAAAATGTCTAAAAATGATTTTGTAAAAATAAAAACACCAGTGATACAGAATAAAACTAGATATACAAAATGTTATATAAAAACTGACTCAGCATTATTAAATCGCCGCTCTGGAGCTTCAGGTGATATTCTTTGTGATTGCAGAATAGACATTCAGAGCAGGCCCCACAGCACAGTGAGAGCTGCCACAATGCCATTAAGTATTGCCATGGTGTAACCCATGTGGAATGAATGTCCCGTCATTCTCCTGTAAAGGAAGCAGGAATACAATATTAGACAGGTTCAGCCAGAGCGAATACGGCAGCAGAGACTAAGGGCATGGCCACACGTGGCGGATTTCCTCCGCAACTGTCCGCATCAATGCCGCACCTAATCCGGGTTGCGGATTACGGCTGCGGATCTGCCCAAAATGTGCAGAAAATTGATGCGGACTAGCTGCTGCGGACTGCGGGAAAAGTGCTTCCCTTCTCCCTATCAGTGCAGGATAGAGAGAAGGGACAGCACTTTCCCTAGTGAAAGTAAACGAATTTCATACTTACCGGCCGTTGTCTTGGTGACGCGTCCCTCTTTCGGCATCCAGCCCGACCTCCCTGGATGACGCGCCAGTCCATGTGACCGCTCCAGCCTGTGCTTGGCCTGTGATTGGCTGCAGCCGTCACTTAGACTGAAACGTCATCCTGGGAGGCCGGACTGGAGACAGAAGCAGGGAGTTCTCGGTAAGTATGAACTTCTATTTTTTTTACAGGTTGCTGTATATTGGGATCGGTAGTCACTGTCCAGGGTGCAGAAACAGTTACTGCCGATCGCTTAACTCTTTCAGCACCCTGGACAGTGACTATTTACTGACGTCTCCTAGCAACGCTCCCGTAATTACGGGAGCCCCATTGACTTCCTCAGTCTGGCTGTAGACCTAGAAATACATAGGTCCAGCCAGAATGAAGAAATGTCAAGTTAAAAAAGCAAGACGGATCCGCAGCACACATAACATGTGCATGACAGCTGCGGACTTCATTGCGGAAATTAGAATCTCCATTGAAGTCAATGGAGAAATTCCGCCATGAGTCCGCCACTGCTCCGCAACAGACAGAGCATGCTGCGGACACCAAATTCCGCTCCGCAGCCTATGCTCCGCAGCGGAATTTTACGCATCGTCTAAACGAACACTGCTAAATTAAAGTGGAAGTCAATGGACAAACGGCTCCGCTGCGGATTAACGCTGCGGAGTGTCCGCAGCGGAATTTAAGTGAAATTCCGCCACGTGTGAACCCAGCCTAAAGGTTCAAGAAGACGCACAGCCAGAATATAAAACAGCGAGTAAAAGCAAAGCTGGGACCAAAAACACCGGCCACACGTGAACAGATTCAAGTGAAGGTTCACCTCGGAGACATGTCAGAAGATGTCATCGGAGAATGGGGGAGGGGGGGTGCCCAATTGTCATGACTAAGATATTTTCCTATCCATGAGCAAAGTTAAAGGCTTGTTTTCTAATATAGATACATAGGCTTAGAAAAACGGCACTAAATGTACAAACAAATATTAGTAACTTTTTATATTAAACAAAGCTGCTTTACAAATTCTGCTGGTTGCCCCTGGAAACAGACAGCGACTTATGTCTAGTGTCGGATGTGAACTAATAGCTGAGCTCAAAGGGTCACAGAGTTTTTTGGCGCTGATTGTGACGTGGAAACGGAGTCGGAATCAGCGCCAAATAACGACTGAAATCAACTCCTATTGATTTCATTGGAAGTAGGAGGCGTTCTTTTTTTTTTCCCGGACGGCTTTTGGCGGCTCCCAGGAAAAAAAGCGGCATGTCTTTTCTCGCTGCGGTTTCCGCCTCTGACCTCCCATTGAACAGTGCGAGGCAGGAAAACCGCTAGTTTCTGAGCGTTTTTCACCCAAGGTTCTTGCATTAGCTTCAGTGGCTGTGGCCGGAAAATGCAGCGAAAAATGCAAATAAATATATGCAGGCAGTTCAAGATATGCCTCAAAATTCCTGAAGGAATTCCGAGGCAGATTTTTTCTTCCTGCAAAAAACTGTGTGAACAGCGCCTAACTGTGTTACTGTCATCTCAGCTCCCACAATGCACAGCTCTCTGGTAATAGGAAACCAGCTGAATTCTGAAATTAGATGAAAGCATGATATAACTAAAAGTGCAAGATGTTTATATGTAGATTAACAGTGCTACAACGTGTCATACATGGCCGCCACCGCCAATCGCTCGCAGCCGTGGTGACATGCTACACATTCTGACCAACAAATTCTGCACCGTCGGTACCTCCCCCATTGTGTCTGGTTTACATCAATAAAGTAATGCTGGACAGCCTTTTACACCCCAGAAACAGCGCCACTCGTCAGGTATTGCAGTTCAGATCCAGTCACTTGACTATAAATGACCTGCAATACCAGACATAGCCTATGGACAGGGGTGGTGCTGCTTCTGGAAAAATTAACCCTGGATAAACCACTTTTAATCATTTGGAGCAGTTTGATAAAGTTAGGGTCAGAAAAAACCCTTTTAAATTGTTGCTGAGAAGTGAAATTCTCCATTAAGGAATCCTGCAGAAACGAATATATTAGTGTAGTGTATATTATCTTACGGTTCTCCGCAGGAAGCAAATGCCGGGCTATCAAAATTTTACTATATAAATAATTCTATAGATTATTTTAAAAAAAACATAGGTAACCGTGAGACAAACACGCAAATCTTAGCAAAGGAAGACAAGAAAACATAGCAGAGACCGAACATTAAAGGAACGGCTTCTAACTTTTTGCCAAGAAGCCGACACTACGGGAGATATTTTAATCGCTTCACAATGAATTTGGAAAACAAATTAAACATAAATGTTCTCACAGCTCGCAGTGTGTACAAATGTTTGCTGCAATAAAGGTCTTGAAATATTGCCCAGAGAGCGTCACGCACGGTTTGTTTAATCGACCTCCCAGCAGTCTGCCTTTATGTCGTGTCCAGACCGCGTCCCCCAACAGCTCATTCCTCCCCCTCCGAAAATAAGTTATAGATAACGCAGTATATACACAATCCCGGCATCGCTCCATGCTATAGGAACCTAATAAAACATCTAGTGTAACATGTTATTACAGTTTATTTTATACCTACGAATCACAATATATAAGAGTCCTGGAGTGAAATCACCGAAGTGGAGAAAGCACTAGAAATAAGACTATGTACACCTTGGAAATCGTTTCTACATATAAACACATTTATATATATACACATGTGTATACAGGTGCAAGGAAGCCTAAGGCTATGTTCACACGGGGTATTTTGCCGAGTTTTTTGGCAGGGAAACCGCGTCGCAAAACTCGGCAAAAACGGCCCGAGAACGCCTCCCATTGATTTCAATGGGAGGCGTCGGCGTCTTTTTCCCGCGAGCAGTAAAACTGCCTCGCGGGAAAAAGAAGCGACATGCCCTATCTTCGGGCGCTTCCGCCTCTGACCTCCCATTGACTTCAATGGGAGGCAGGAGAAAGCGTATTTCTCGCTGTTTATGCCCGCGGCGCTCAATGGCCGCGGGCGAAAAACGGCGCGATAATCGCCGCAAAAATCGGAGTGCAGGGAGAGGAATATCTGCCTCAAAGTTCCAAACGGAATTTTGAGGCAGATATTCCTCCCCCAAAATACTCCGTGTGAACATAGCCTAAGACTGCAAACAATACAATATCCACAAATGGCGACACTCTCTATTGTAAGTAGATTCAGCAGCGATGCATATTTATTGATAGTGTTTAGGTGGCATTAGTGTTCGCAGAGTGCAGTCGCCATTTTTGGAATATATATATATACACAAAAGTAGAAATCTTGCAGCACTCCAAATGTGAAAAAATTGTGGTTTTATTCAGCCAACAAACAGCGACGTTTCTGTCCAACAATAGGACCTTTATCAAGCATGATAAGCTTGATAAAGGTCCTATTGTTGGACAGAAACGTCGCTGTTTGTTGGCTGAATAAAACCACCATTTTTTCACATTTGGAGTGCTGCAAGATTTCTACTTTTGTATATTGCTCTGTCCTTGGATCGGGACGACTTGCTTGGCACCTATACATCTATACTTAGTGAGTGCTGCTGCTTTCTGTTTTTACATATATATATATATATACATACACAACCAAAGAATCAGGAAGCACTCCGTAGTTAAAGTGAAAATAAGGGGGTACTTTATTACCCTCAGTGCAACGTTTCAGCTCCTTGCTCTGGAGACTTTCTCAAGCAAGGAGCTGAAATGTTGCACTGAGGATAATAAAGTACCCCCTTATTTTCACTTTAACTACGGAGTGCTGCCTGATTCTTTGGTTATATATACACGGGACGAGGGTCTGTTCCCCAGGGCCTGTACCCACAAGCTGCCTGTGCTTCTGGACTTTTGAATGTGTATATATATATAATAAAAATGTGTATCAGTGTGTTTTGTGAAACTTTCTAAATATTTTTAATTAAAAATTATTTGTACTTTCTGAGATACAGCTGCTTTGTATCCTGTATACAGAGCAGCTGTATGTTGCACTGAGACCTGTATCTGTCAGGTCAGCAGGAGCATGTATTTTTAGCCTGAGGAAGAGACCGGTCCGGTCTCGAAACGCGTAGCTTTTATACTTTTATTATTTACAAAGACATTGCAATAAATTATTATTTATCCAATCTTGTGGTCACGGACAAGATTCTGTTTATGATCCATCGCTAGTGTTACCGCACCGGCGAGGCTCACCAAGAGAACAACAACCAGTGAGGAACAGCGCCAATAAGAGGGATCATCTTTTATCTTTTTGCTATTGATCCTGCCAACGGAACCCCACGGGTCTCCATATAAATCCCGGGCTGCAGACCTCCATATACAGATATACGCATAAAAACATTGTACTCCCAGCACAACGCCATCAGGTTAGCACGATTCTGATCAACCCTGACTGACACTACATATCCAGATCCCTTAGGATCATGCACCATGTGCGCCGTGTTCTTCTTTTTTTTTCTTCCGTAAATAGGTCAGCGGGACTGACAGGTTCAGTGTCAGCGGGTCCTGTGTGTCTCTGACACGCAGTATCGAGCCGTTACCGATCACATCATAACCTAGATGTGATCGATAACAGGTGGCTCCTGCCTGTCAGAGACACACAGGACCCGCTGACACTGAACCTGTCAGTCCCGCTGACCTGACGGATTTAGGTATCAGTGCTACATACTGCTTCTTTGTATACAGGATACAAAGCAGTTGTAACTCAAAAAGTAAAAATAATTTTTAATAAAAAGTTTTTAGAAAGTTGCACAAAACACACTGAAATGTCATCGTGTAGCCTTTCACACGGGCCATTTTCAGCCGTTTTTCGGCCCGATAACGTCGAAAAACGGCTGACAAATCGGCCTATTGCTTTCAAGAAATACAGCGTTCTGTTCTGATGGGGCGTTTTTATGCGGCCGTTTTAAAAAACGGCCACGTAAAAAAAGCCTCATAAAAAGAAGTGCATGTCACTTCTTGAGTCGTTTTTCATTAACTCCATAGAAAAACAGCTCCAAAAACGGCCGTAAAAAACGGCTGAAAATCAGGAGCTGTTTTCCGTTGAACACAGCTCCATATTTTCAGCCGTTTTTGTTAGGCGTGTGAACATAACCTTAGCCTTAATAAGTTGGCCATACACATTAGATAAAAGTTAGACGTCCCGATGATTTCATCAGGATCAGCCGACAAATGTGTATGGGGGGCTCAGTGACAATTTGGGTTTGTTGGATTTCATCTGAATCTCTAAGGCTGGGTTCACACGACCACATTAACGTCCGTAATGGACGGACGTATTTTGGCCGGAAGTCCCGGACTGAACTCAGTGCAGAGAGCCGGACTCCTAGCATCATAGTTATGTACGATGCTATGAGTCCCTGCCTCTCCGTGGAACTCCTGTCCAGTACTGAAAACATGATTACAGTACGGGACAGTTGTCCTGCAGAGAGGCAGGGACTCCTAGCATCGTACATAACTACGATGCTAGGAGCCCGGCTCCCTGCACTGAGTTCGGTCCGGGACTTCCGGCCGAAATACGTCCGTCCATTACGGACGTTAATGTGGTCGGGTGAACCCAGCCTAACTTTTTGCTAAGGAGCTGGCACTACAAGAGATATATGAATCGCTTCACAATAAATGTGGCTGCTGTAAATTTACTGTTGGTGGTTGTTGGCATTATCCCCTGTTGCCTCTGTAACAAACTAAATTATAGCTTTGTTGAGTAGCTGGAATGGGAGTTATTTCCTAGTTAAGTCAACCCTAGATGGCATTTACATTATATTTTATCTGCACACAAGAAATGTATTATTTAAACCTAAAATAACTATTTTATTTTCCCCTATGGCGACTATTCTCAATCTCATCCTCTATAAGCTATTATGGAGTGTGCTGCGTGCATGCGACGCCTCCTCTCCATTCAGTTCCTTCAGAGAAGCGGGCACACATGACCCTCGTAATTGTTCGTGGTCCCAGCGCTTCGACCCCCACTTATCTAATACTCATCATTTATCCTGTGGATCGGTGATACATGTCCTATGTGTGGAAAACCCTTTATAGCATAGAGAACTTTCAACAAGACAGTGGAAAAGTTTTTATATCACTTGACGTACTATCACTAGGTTTTTATTTCTGCTCGGTCTTCTACTTTTGGTCTTGACTGATTTTATATTCTGTGCTGGAACAATAGGGCTGGACGATCAGATGTCAGATTAAGGGAGTCTTACCACAAATGTACAGAAATTGAAAAATGTAAATACTGAAGCCTGGGGGGGGGGGGGCGTATGTACAGATATAATATTATAGAGTAATTTACTGTTATATGTTCAATCACACAAAGGGTTAAAATTACAAATTACAAGTAGCCGCAGTACAGGGTCGAAACCACCAATCTGGTAGGAGACCCTGTGGCAGAGCTGTACTACCCATGATGCCAAGAAACTGGTTGATGAAGTCTTCTCTCCTGTACAAATTTGGAATTTTGAAAAAAATTGGAAAATGTATCAAAGCACGAAATGACGAACTATAGAAATCATAAATTACACAGCAGCGAACATCCAGAGATCCTGTGCCGGCTCGAAGACAGAGAATCTGCTTATCCAAGAACACCATCTACTGACCAATATTTTGGATGCAATGATTTGAGCTGCTCCCAGGTACGATGCTTATAGTTTGGTTCACACAGGGCACTTATTTCGGGTGAAGAAACGGGTCAATGTTATTTTTTTTTATTCCACACACCTATGTTGCATTCTCCCCCTCTATGACACCATATGCTAATAGGACATATGGACAGGAGTTGCCAAGATGGGACAACCCCATCAAGTAAGAGCAGAACTTGACCGTACCTGGCAGGATCGGTCGCAAATCTAATGTGTATGGGGGCTACCCGACTCGTACCTGACTTCAGATGTGGTCACCGTGAGGGGAGAGGTATTTTAAAAAAAATAATCCTCTTAATTTTCAGGAATTAAAGCGATAGATTATAAATCCCCAACCGTTATAAAAGTCTACAGCTCCTATGCAGATCTAGGTGTCTCCTTGGTAACAGACTACAAACAACTACTTGTTGCTCACATGCATTTGGTAGGTTAGTATGAAATAGTAGACAGATGCAATGGTGCGGTGGCAAAAATGGTCGAAAGGCGGACATACCCTTGAAGGCTTGACCATACGTAATGGAATTGCTGCGCATTTTCCATCCGGAATTGTGGACGGAAATTACTCTGCAGAATACAGTAGCAGCGAAGTGGGTGAGATTTAACAAATCTCATAGACACGCTGCGGAAATTTTCCGAGCAGAAATTCACCTGCGGTGCGTATTTTTCGTACCGCAGCACGTCAATTCCTGCTGCGGAAAGTGGACTGAATTGCTGCTCAGTAAAAAAAAATGCAGGAAGTGGTGCGGTTTTTCCGCTAGTTCCTGCAGAAATTTTCTGCAGTAATTCCATTACGTGTGAACAAGCCCTTAATCTAAAAACCTCCCTGACAATCGTAGGATTGCACGGCTGTTTGTACAAAATATCCAATAACAAATTGATCCTGTTGGCACCTGGGCTTTGGTCATGCTTTGGATGCCATCGATGCATTTACATCTATAGATTTTTGGGGGGTTTAACTTTACACATTGTTTACATTCACATATGCAAAAAGGATTAGACAAGAATATTCACCTAAATCGTGCCGGGGACAGTGGAGTAGGTGGAAACATTCCCGGCTCAAACGAGTCAAAATACGTCACCGTCCAAGAAAAACTACAGCAAGAAAGGCCGGCAAGAAGAGACATGACGAGAAGAACCCAGAACCCTAAACAGAGAAAAAATACATATACAAATTATTGGTCAATTACATTGTCCATAACGCACAACACGCAGTAAAGCGAGGTCAACCGCAGCAACCAATCATGTAACAGTTTGTAGCATTCAGTGAAGCATCAATAAAATCTGACAGCTGTTTGGCTGGTTACAGAACACACAGACTACGTGTCACATGTTCTTAAAGGGGCGATTTACTTTAAACGCTTCTTAAAATGCCCTGGGGGAAGGTGAATATTCTCCATGATCTGCATTTGCTGCTTCTTGTTTTGGAGAACAACGATGTATGCTTCAGCTTTGAAGTTAATATTCCGGTTCCAGCAAATAAAGGTTATTCTTTGTTTAATGAAAAGTTATAATATACTATCTGTATCAACTCCTCACTGCTTTCAAGATCTCTGCTTGCAGTCATTCAATGGGAAGCTTTGTTGTTTACTTCCACAAGCTAAAAATATATCCTGGTCATGTGATAGGCACGCAGTTGCATGACTGATTACAGTGTATTTCGGGAATATATTCACTATCGTAATTACCGCAAAATGCTGCTGTTCTGCTGCGATTTCACAAAAACTGCGCTGTGTTGCCGCAGATTCGTGGTAATAAACCAGTATTTAGTCGCACAGGGTGAATATACTCTTAGGCCCCATGCGCACAACCGTTAAAATCGTCCGTAATTGCGGAGCACAATTACAGTACCATTCACTTCTATTGTCCACGGCCACCTTCCCGTTTATTTACAAGAAGGTGACCGGGCCGTAGAATTGTACCGCAAAAGATAGAACATATCTCTTGCTTTTTTACAGACCGTGCTCCCATACTTTGTAAGGGAGTACGGGACGAAAATGCGGGCAGGTGTCCGCGGCCGGCCATGTCCACAATCGCGGCCCATGACTATTGGCACGGCCGTGTGCATACGGCCTAATGCTGGGTGCACACGTTGAGGTCAAAATGCATTTTTTTGCCACAAACCATGGAAAATCCATACTTTTCTGGCGCAATTTTCTCAAAATCGCTGCAAAATTGTGCAGTTTTGCGGCACAAAACTCACTTTGAACCGTGATGTGTAAACCCAGCCTTATCAGAGCGGTGTGTAACAAGCCTTGCACCTGCGTGTGATCATCACATGACCTGGACAGATATTTATCCTGTGGAAGTAAACAATGAAGGTTCAAGTGAAGGTTGAAGGACAGCAAGCAGAGATATTAAAAACTGTGAGAAATGTATTACAAAGTGTATTTCGGAAAATCTATAACTTCATTTTACAATGAATGACCTGATGGGCATGCCCATGCAGCGACAACTCCATTCCTAAATTTTCTCATAAAAATCACTAACTAGATCAAGGCAGATACTGGCACTGGGTGACAACCAACACAGCCACCATTACAGCTCTCAGTCAGCCAGCTTTCCCAGACCTGTGAATGTAACGTCAACATCTTTTATATCACTGTAGAGCTAGACAGCATTACCATTCAGCATTCTGGCAAAGTTGGGTGATAACCTGCATCATAGCAACAGAACAGCCATATCTTTCACCAACCAGCTTTCCCAAAATAAATGGGCTCATGCCCACGGCCAGATAGTGGAATGGTTTTGTACAGAGCCGTGGCTGGGTCTCTACTGTACATATGTAGGCCACTGATTTCGTGCATGCAGTTTTTTTCTGTCGGATTATGTACAAAAAAAAATTCAATTGTGTCATGTTACATCAGATGCCGTATGTACTGAGGCATTCCTTCTAAGGGAGATTACCTATATACATACAGCACCCGACGGAGCTAGTACAGCCGTGCACAGAGGCCGCAAGGATCCATTCTGAAGAGCTGTACAAGCTCCGTACCTTTGTGCTTGAGTTCTAAGGCATTATTCACACGAGCGTGTAAGTTTTGCGCCTGCGAAAATACAGGCCGTTTTTCATGCGTATAACGGTCCATGTTGCGTCAGTGTAGTTTCCATGTGTCATCTCTTTTTCTCGCCCATGCTTCTCTTCTGCCAGCACTTCCTGGGTTTCGTTTTCTTTTTTTCTCTGCATTTCTTTAGCACCCGATGCGTGAAAAGCGGGCAGCACACGGATGTCGTCCGTGTGCAGTCCGTGTTTTCATGCACCTATATACTTCAATGGGTGAGTCTGATCCGCAAAAAACGGCCAGAATGTGTGAATATTCCCATTTAAAAGCATGCGTGAAATACGTTCATGTGAATAAGGTCTAAAGTTAATTAAAACCTCTTAGCTAAAAAAATACCACAAATCCTCTTCTTACCAAGGGGACTAGTTTTAACTCCTTCCTCATTTACTTTTCCAGTCTGCATATCTAAAAAACAAGAGGGAGACATTATATAATTACGAAATTGATAAATCATTTATTTCCTGTTGCCTTACTTATATAACAGCGAGGCTCGTAATCCAAGTTCCCTATGCAAGAATATCATCATCTTAATGAATTATTACCTGCTGCAGGGAAAACAAAACATGACGGGGTGTCCAGCGTTATCAACAGATGTCTATGTGATGTACACAGCTCTTGAAGGAGTTTATCATCCACAGAATAGGTGATAAAGGTCTGATCGGTGGGAGTCCGACCGATGGGACCCCCACCGATGAGAATGAGCATTCCGAGTCCCCTATTTGAATGAGGCGATACTGCGCATGCTTGGACACCATTCAGTACAGCGCTCGGCTATCTCTGGAAGTCCCACAGACAGTGAATGAAGTAGTGCCAAGCATGAGCAGTATGGCTCCATTCACTAAGGAGACTTTGTAACGCTCGTTCTCGTGAGGAATGGAGGTCACAGCATTCGGACCCCCACCAATCAGACATTTATAATGAATGTTTTTGGGAATAAGTGTACTGTAACGAGCCATACAGCTGTAGCATCACATGACCAGGACAGATATACAACCTCTGAATGTAAACAAGGAAGGTTCCCATTCACTGACTACAAGCAGAGATCTTAAATTCCATGAGGACTTAAGTGTAACTAAACTTTTATAAAACTTTTGACATGTTATAAGTTTTTATCAGTGGGGATCCAAACAATGAGACCCCCACCAATCGCTAAAACGAAGTAGCAGAAGCGCTCGGGTGAGCGCTGTGCCGCTTAGTTTCTGATCAGCTTCCCTCAGAACTCTTAGACATAGTCGGTACGGACCCATAGACTTTCTATCGAGCCTGTATAGCGCTTGTTTGACTTTCCTCGGAAAGTCGACCAGAAACTAAGCTGACTCTGCAGCTTCATTTTAGTGATCGGTGAGGGTCTCATTGCTCAGACCCCCACTAATCAAAACTTATGACACGTCACTATGACATGTCAAAAGTTTTATAAAAGTTTAGTTACCTATTAATACGTCACTGGCAGACATATGAAATTGTATAGGCATTTATTTGCAAACGTCTGCAGTATTCATACTTATTTTGTATTTATACATATACGCCGAACGTAGTCAGCTAATGTGATGTGAAGAGTCCTGAGACAGGTAAATAGTGAGGTGCTTGCAGTGCCTAATGGAGAAGTCGGGAGGAGAGTGGGAGACACAATTTTTGCTACTAGAAGGGGAGGTAGCGCTGTTGGGGATTACCGGAGAGCTCCATTCAAATGACATGTAAGGCCAGGCCTTAAAGAGGCTCTGTCACCAGATTTTGCAACCCCTATCTGCTATTGCAGCAGATAGGCGCTGCAATGTAGATTACAGTAACGTTTTTATTTTTACAAAAACGAGCATTTTTGGCCAAGTTATGACCATTTTTGTATTTATGCAAATGAGGCTTGCAAAAGTCCAAGTGGGCGTGTTGAAAAGTAAAAATACAACTGGGCGTGTATTATTTGCGTACATTGGTGCGTTTTTACTACTTTTACTAGCTGGGCTTTCTGACGAGAAGTATCATCCACTTCTCTTCACAACGCCCAGCTTCTGGCAGTGCAGACACAGCCGTGTTCTCGAGAGATCACGCTGTGACGTCACTTCCCCAGGTCCTGCATCGTGTCAGACGAGCGAGGACACATCGGCACCAGAGGCTACAGATGATTCTGCAGCAGCATCGGCGTTTGCAGGTAAATCGATGTAGCTACTTACCTGCAAACGCTGATGCTGCTGCAGAATCAACTGTAGCCTCTGGTGCCGATGTGTCCGACACGATGCAGGACCTGTGAGTGACGTCACAGATCTGCACTGCCAGAAGCTGGGCGTTCTGAAGAGAAGTGGATGATACTTCTCATCAGAACGCCCAGCTAGTAAAAGAAGTAAACACGCCCCGATGTACGCACATAATACACGCCCAGTTGGACTTTTACTTTAAACACGCCCACTTGAACTTTTGCAAGCCTCATTTGCATAAATACAAAAATGGTCATAACTTGGCCAAAAATGCTCGTTTTTTTAAATTAAAAATGTTACTGTAATCTACATTGCAGCGCCTATCTGCTGCAATAGCAGATAGGGGTTGCAAAATCTGGTGACAGAGCCTCTTTAAAGTGTCCACCAATCGCTCCTCAACTGGGTTGTGTGGGCCGGCCCTATAGCGAGTTGATGCTGCTCCTATACAGACCTGACGAAGACTTGACTAATATGCCAAAAAGTTCTTGCTGTGTATTGACAATATAAAAAATATATCCATTGAAAGTATATAAAAAAAAAAAAAATCGCCACTAAATGTAATGAAGAACACTCTGGCGCAAATTCATGGACCAAATTGACGTAATATTTATTGTGAGCCTCACCGCTTTTTGTTTATGGAGAACTTTGGATTCCTATATACTGACATTAGTATATAAAGTAAATACTTATAAACAATCTGCTTATATAACAGGAGGATCTGAAGAAATAAGATGTGTTCATATATAATACATTACCTTGTATCACAATATATAAAACGACAAAGAGGACAGCGAGGATGCTGACGACCACAAGACAGCAAACCATGGACAACAACCTGGCCGGCCATCTCTTGCCTCTTTTAGAGGTCACCACTTGCGTCTTGACCGTCCCATTTTGCCCCGGCTCCTCAGTTTCTGGATGCAGTAGAGAGTTCTCATTGAGGCTGTTTGTTTTGGGAGCAGAAGTCTCAAATAAGTCACTTTCCAAGTTTCTCACCAGCGAATCTTCCTGAAATCCTCCCTGCTCAGTGCGGCTTTGAACGATACTAGACGTGGCCGAGGCAGACACAACAGGGCGACGACTGCTGGTCCTTAACCGCCTGGCACTGGTCACGTAAGAGACATCCATCCAGAAACCTATAAACACAGAAGATCAGTTACAAACATAAAGCCTGGCCATCAGTACATAACAACATCTCCTTTCAATTGACAGAATACAGGCACCCTAAACAGCACCTGTACTCTGCACTATTACCAAAATCACTCCATTTAGATACAAGATCAATTCAAGCACTAGAGTCGAGCAGGTGTGAGTGAATCCATAGCTCTATACAGTGAAGTTCAATAAATGCAGCATCAATGGGACTCAAGATGCCATATCCCTTAAGACAGCTGTCCACTAAATGCTTGTTCGGCTGTCAGTTATTCCCCATGACCCCCCATTAACAGTCGGACAAGCGTGCATGTGTACTAAATGGGCAAAGGGCAATAAGTCGCTACCAGACACCTTTGCCAGCAGCTTAACTCCCATGAGAAAAAAGGATCGGGCATGTTGAAATCCAACATGTCCGATCCTTATTTATATTTCATTAGACAGAGTCGGGACACCCCCAAACATATTAGATGATCGACCAGTCAAACCCAAATCACTGGGCTCGGCCAACATTCATCTAATGTGTATGGGCACCTTTAATAGGAACCTCATTATCCGATATTCTGCTTTATCAGATGTCATAGATATGTATATAAAATTCACTTGAATGGGTACAGAAGCTTTAGAAAGCAATCGCAAAATAAAACGTTAAAGGGACACTAGCAAAAATTATTTTAGTTTATTATTAGAACTAAATGTTACTAGTATATTGAATTATTCATATTTTTGTCTTCAATTCAACATGATTTATTTACTTCCTGGAGGAGACTTCAATAAAATGGCTCCCTCTTCACAGCGGGAGAGAGATGCTTTACAACTGAGTCAATGCAGTCTGTAACTTGAGAAGGCCAGTGATATCACCAGCCCTCCACAGATAAGACCATCCACTTACACTGATGTCATCAGCCCTCCCAGATAAGCCCACCCACTTACACTGATGTCACCAACCCGCCCCAGATAAGCCCACTCACTTACACTGATGTCACCAGCCCTCCCCAGATAAGCCCACCCACTTACACTGATATCACCAGCCCTCCACAGATAAGCCCACCCACTTACACTGTCACCAACCCTCCCCAGATAAGCCCACCCACTTACACTGATGTCACTAGCACTCCCCAAATAAGCCCACCCACTTTCACTGATGTCATCTGCCCTCCCCAGATAAGCAAACCCACTTACACTGATGTCACCAGCCCTCCCCAGATAAGCCCATCCACTTACACTGTCACCAACCCTCCCCAGATAAGCCCACCCACTTACACTGATGTCACCAGCCCTCCCCAAATAAGCCCACCCACTTTCACTGATGTCATCTGCCCTCCCCAGATAAGCAAACCCACTTACACTGATGTCACCAGCCCTCCCCAGATAAGCCCACCCACTTACACGGATGTTACCAGCCCTCCCCAAATAAGCCCACCCACTTACACTGATGTCACCAGCCCTCCCCAAATAAGCCCACCCACTTACACTGATGTCACCAGCCCTCCCCAAATAAGCCCACCCACTTACACTGATGTCACCAGCCCTCCCCAGATAAGCCCACCCACTTGCTCTGATGTCACCAGCCGTCTCACTCTTCTTTATATCTGCGGTCTCTTCATTTTGTCTATTATAAGAGGCAATATCACAGACCTGTCATTCTGTCATTACTTCTCTGCCTACTGATAATAAATAATGTCGCTGTCTGTAAGCTGTAAAATGAGATGCTTTATTTGGACCAGTCTGCAATCTAGCCGGTCACTAACCGCATGACATCACCGCGGGCGCAGATAGTTTCCAAACCGCATTTACAAAACAAACTATTTTATTCCCTTATCGCTAAACAGTAAAAAGTTTCTCCAGTATTCACTGCAATCTCACAAGATGCCTTTATTTTTTTTCTAGGACAAGTTAAAAATCGCACGGCCTCATTTTACGGTAGCATTTTACTGTCCATATAACGGCCACAAGACCCGAACACCCCCCCCCCCCCGTTCAAGTGAACCGAACCTAAATAGTACTATATTACTCATCTGTAATACGAGCGCTAAAATACTGCCGTCTGAATGAGGCCCACACCTGACCCATTATAAATTAATGGGTTCCATCAAATCTGTCAAAGATCCTGAAACCTATGATGCTGGTGTGAACAGGGCCTTTTATACAATAGATGCCGATTTGATCTGAATGGTTGCTATGGGAAACGTCTGTAAATGTAACCATTAAATAGCGCTAACACATCCCGCAGCGCTTTACATTTGGGGAAGTACCAAGTAAACTGAATAAACAATGACACAATAGGATAGGTCCTTGCTATAAGAGCTTACAATCTAAATATGGTCTACATGATATACATGAGGTGTAACGTGTCACACAATGTTATTAAATTGTCTTTTTTCTCTAGAATTCAAAACCTAATATATTTAAATTGACAGATTTTAACTTTGCGTTTAAAGAAACATTTCTCACAGACTTCCTATAAGGTAAAATAACCTCAAATTGTAATTGTGTTTTCTAATTCACTGCTTTGAGTGATTTATTTTAACTGTATCCCTCCGCAGTGTAAGAACTTGTTTTCCCTGACTTAATTAAGGCGCATGCGCAGTGGGTCCATTTGGACACGGGTTGCCAGTAACGGGAATTCCTCCGCCAGTCAGCCGCTGAGCGGGAGATTGTCATGTATCATACATACTGGAGTGACCGGTTCCCGGCTTTCGTTGTCAGTAAATATAAGTAATATAGTACAATATGGTCGCCGGTTTTCGCTTTAAAAATTTCTGGTTAAGGGCGAACAACACGGGTCTGTGAGATACCACCATAGCCGCTGTCTATGTATGCCTGACACTGAGGTTGTAGGTGAAGTTCTGACGCAGTGGAGGCTGCCACTAGTGACGAGAAGTTCTAGTGGGAATTTAGTCACTTTGCCACCAATACCTTAAAACTTGCTCCTAGGCAGCAGCGCAGTAAACGCTAATATGAAATCCCGCTCCTGAAGCCAGGCTGTGTACACCTCTGTCACGCACATATATCATCCAATCCGCGAGCGCTTCTTAGTCTAGCTGAGCAAGAGGCGCTCCCATTGGCTACGAATCATCTCCGTCCCTCCTCTACCAGTGCGGCCGTAGCTACGTCATCGAACGTTAGTTTTTTGCCGGGGACCAATACGAATTGTCCTTGCTGGTAGGCGGCAGGGGCTGGAGAGGAGACATCATGGTGAGTGAGGCGATCTGTTTCTCTTGGATGTGTGCGAATTATATTCCTTGTGTTTCGCCTGGAGGGTGAGGTGCAGTGTACCCGGTTCTCGTGCAGGAATTAACCCTTATTATGTGTTGGAGAGAACGTGGTGCAAATTGTGGCCTAAGCCATATTACTCCAGACCTAGTGTTGTGTGGTACAGCCGAGCGACCTGTGGTGGGGACTACAAGTCCCAGCCAGCTCTGATGAGTCATAGGCTAATGTGTGGTGCTGCTGCTTAACATATGGCGTGGGGGTTCAGCCCAGGGGCAAAATGTGAGCTACACAGCAAATCTACAAGTGTATTCCATTCATAAAAATATAGGCGCATGTGTGATATTATTTATTATTATGATCTGGAAACTTGAGGGTAAAAATACTAATCGTGTAAGTGAGAAATAATGGCGCAGCGCGTGTTGTACCCTGCCCCCTCCGACATGGCGCACACTGCTGATCAATGGCGCACACTAAAGTAATGGAGAATATTTCTGGCGCTATGTAAATAACGCGTCACCTTTTGTATAATGAAAAGTTCCGCTACTTTGTTTCAATTTATCATTTTCAAGATCTCTGCTTGCTTTTTTTTCGTACGGACATACTCCTGCTGCCGTCCATAGTCTGAAAATGCATACATATCTAACGCTCAGCTTACCTCTGCATTGGAGGGGTTGTTCAGATTCCTCGTATCAGATTACGTAGTACGGTGCTATTTTTCGCATTCGAATGGGCGGAAACTTAACGGCCCCCGTTATAAGTCAATGGTGATGGATCCGGCAGGGCGTTGTGGCTTCCGCAATGCAAATGTGAACATAGTAAAATACTTCTCACAGATGAGGGTTTGCTTCAATATATTTCTAATAGACAATCCTCTGGGAGCTAAATGCACCAGCAGCACAAGTCTGTCCTGCTACAATGTATCGGCCTGCAGTAACTCTCAGTGGATTGTCTAGGCTGGATACAATTGTAGCAAACTTTGGCTGGGTTCACATCTGCATCAGTGTTTGTTGTTCTGCTCAGTCAGAGGTGCAGAACAATGAAAATACCCGAAGCGCCGATTCCGTTGTACAACAGACACCGCCAGTGGCCGTCGGAACCCATTGAATTTTATGGGCTCCCTTGGCTTTCTGTTGGGGTGTCCGTGGTTTCACAGTAAACAAGTGCGTAGCATTCAGCGCTATTGTTTCCGGTAACTTTTGCCTGAACTGTGACAGAGGCCGCTAACCGAGTCTCCAACTCCGATGTGAACGAGGCCTTAGATGTGAGATGTATCAGGTTCCTACGTTTTTTCAGTCTCTGGCTTTTAGCAAGAATGTTCCTATTTACTGACAGCAAGAAGAGATCTTGAAATGGTAAAGAATTGAAACCTAGTGTATTCAAAAGTTTTAATTTTTACTAATCTACTAGGGTTACACGGCAACTTTGACCACGATACAGGTCACACAGCCAAAGATCAGTGTTAGCGCAGTGTCACATGCTGATCACGCTGCATCACAGTAATGAAAGTAAATGTGGCTGCAATGCGGAACCGGCAGTCATTAAAAATCTCAAGTGTGGATTTCTCGTGACTGTCATGTTGCGCCAACCTGCGGTGCAACAGACCTATTCACTTTTGTTACGGCGATGGAGCCAGCGCAAAACATCTTTGGCCTCTGTTGCGGCCGTAGTTGCCATATAGTTCTAGACTTAATGGGGTTGGCCATGTTGGTTACAGAGGCTCTGTCACTACATTATAAGTGGCCTATCTTGTACATGTGATCGGCACTGTAATGTAGATTACAGCAGTGTTTTTTATTTAGAAAACTGATTATTTTTTACCTATATTAGCTTTATGCCAATGAGATTCTCAATGGACAACTGGGCGTGTTTTACTTTTTGGCCAAGTGGGCGTTGTACAGAGGAGTGTATGACGCTGACCAATCAGTGACCAATCAGCATCATACACTTCTCCCCAATCATTTACACTGCACATAGCGATATAGCTATATCGCTATGTGCAGCCACATAAACACACTATAACATTACTGCAGTGTCCTGACAATGAATATACATTACCTCCAGTCAGGACGTGATG